>NW_006399844.1:3051363-3143067 GCF_000299155.1 Elephantulus edwardii | reverse complement strand
GCACAGGACAGAGCGGAGTTTAGGGCTGTTGTACATAGGGTCGCTATGAGTTGCAAGCGACTCGGCGGCACATAACAACAACAACAACAATCAAAAGACTGAGTCCCTAGAGTTTCAAATCCACCAGTTTCAAGGAAAAAGATAGGTAGTCTCGTCCTGTTAAGATTTACAGGTTCAGAAATCCAGTGGTGGGTTGTTTTGAGTCAGAATTGATTTGATGGCAGTGAATGAACGAGGTAAATCCAGACATGAAAGTAAAAAGGGCATAAAGAGTAATGGCACACCAGTAAAAATTCTCAGATCAACTTTTCATTATTTTTTCCCTTCTTTCTTTCAACAAATACTTTTGACTCTGTTACATTTGAGAGCCTTCTATAGCTGAGGAATATCCAAAAGGAAATTTATATTCAATGTACATTGTTGTTTTTCTCATTATGTGCCACTGAGTTGGAAGCAACTCATAGCTGACCCTCCAGTGGGTTTTTAAAAGTTGTAAATGTGCAGGGAAGAGATCTCTTGTGTGGAGCAACTAATGAACTAGAACTACATGCTTCTGGATTGGCAGTGCAACTCATGGCCACTAGTCTATCAGAGTTCTATCTATGTACATTGCTACTGTGTATCGTCAAGTCAGAACCAACTCATTGATGGCCCTCCAGTGGGTTTTCAGAAACAATTAATTGGATGGGAGGAGATTGCCAGTCTTTATCCTTTGAAGCAACTGGCAGATTTGAAATGCATAACTTTGGGTTGGCACCACAGCACCTTACCACTTGGCCACCACAGCTTTCATAACACATTTGCCACTAATTAATATAAAATTCAGCATTGCAGATGAGGAGACTGAGAATTTTGAAGATAAAATGGTTTTATCAAATCATGGGTCGAGGGATTAGCATCCCATTAGTACACGAAAGCAAACATTTTATCTGCTTTCTGTGTTGCTTTGCTAGGATTCACTATGGTAGTAGGAACAAAGGAGATTTGAGAAATATTTATAGAAGGAAGATAGGAATGAAGGAAAGGAGTATTAACATCTTAGTTCCATAAGACTCTAAGATCCATGTTCTTTCTAACTTGGTCAGTTGTCCCTGAAGTGTACAGACAGGCAAAGATAAAAGACAATAATACAGAAAAGGAAAAAAGGAAAGGAGGTTTTAAAATATGTTCAAATATAACTTGATTAGGAAGCAATAAGTTAGTTTTAAAAATCATATAGGAGCTTGAAGAAAAAGCTATCAGTGTTCAGAGGAAGAAGGAATTGGCTTTAAGAATAAGAAAGTTTCAAGAAGAAGATAGAATTTAAGGCTTTCAGGATGAGTAGGGTTTGGATATGGAGACATAGAAGAAGGCAGGGAATGTGGGTTAGACAGAAGGGATGGGGCAAAACATAAGGGGGTGGCCGAGAGGGGATAGACCAATGGTCAGGGCATTAGGGAACAACCTGGATGTGAATCCCAGTCAGCATGGAGTCCTGGTGAGTTTCCTGGTTTGTAAAGAAATTAATCAAGCAATAGAGTCCTTTTCTCCATATATAAATTAGGGTGCTCAAGGCAAAGGAAATACTGTGTGAGTGAGCCAGAGTCTGTGAGTGTGTGTGTGTGTGTGTGTGCACGCGCGCGTGTGCGCGTGTGCACGCACGCATGATCACATGCTGAAATGAATGGCTGATGCTTTTTCTAGACTTGGGAGCTATGAGGACTGAGTGAAAATATATGTAATTCCTGGGTAAATCTATCAAGTGCAGCCCCATCATCCTCTATATGGACATTTGCAGAGATCTGCTGACATGTTATACAGCAAGAATAGTGCTGAGAGTCTCCCATATGGGCATTTTTTGATGGGGAGAGGACTTTGATCCTGGCATGCCTGAGGAGTTGGATCAGCTGTGGTGCCAACAAAGGTGGTTAAGGGCATAAGGGACAGAGCAAAGGGATCTGGGAGCTGGAGGGAGCTCATCAAGGAAAAGGCCTCTGATTTCACTTTTGCTCTTCAGTTGTCCCCCAGCATCCCACAGCCTGTCACTCCCAGGAGCACAGAGCTGTTCCAGGGCCAGGAGGCAGTGAAGGTTTTTTGATATTGTTGTTGAGTTTCTGGGATCAGCAGGAACCCAGGTCACAGAAACAAAATGTGCAATTGTTTTGATACTCATTAAATTATGATGGCAAGTGTACGTCATCTCCATGAAAAGGCAGCCTGGCAGCATCCTCACAGGCCAAATGAGAACTCATAGTGCTATTGTACGAGGCATGGCTGGATGCACCTGATGATGAGGTCTGAAGTGGAAAGATTCAGGGTTACACTGATATGAGCCCTTTATACCACAGCCCAATAGCCCAGTCAGAGGCAATCACCACTTTCTGGTGAGGAGGTAATCTTTTGACCACTGCAAACACTTGCCTATTCTACTGCTCGGAAGATCTTGGAACTTGTATTGGAGTCTATGGTGTAGACTACTCTCCTCATGATGGTATATTTAGATAGGGTGGTGCTAGCTATAGAAAGAATAGAGATGTGGAATTGGGCATCTATCATGATAGTCCTAGGCAAGCATCCAGCTAACTTGTTTTAGGGGCCTTGGTCAACTCTCCAAATGCCTCTGGGCATCATTTCCTCATTCACAAACACTCATTCAGTGAGTACCTACTTTGTGTAAAGTGCTGTACTAAGTACTTGGAGGTAGGGGATAAAAGAGAAAAAGATTTCATTTTTGCCTCCGTGGAGTTTCCTGTCTGGGAAAAGAAAATACTTTGACATATTAGTACAGCACTTGTCTGACAATTGGCTGTACTGGTGTAGCTTGTGGGGTGCTCTAATGCAGGAATCAGCATCACCAGTATCTCAGATACCAGAAGAGTCACCCATGGGGGAGAGGTTGAAACAGAGCTCCTAAACTAAGACAGACTGGGAAGAAGGATTGGCCAAACAACAGGCCTTTGAAAACTCTATGAACTCTAGGAACAGAGGAACGTAGGTATTTACAGGATTAGATGCAGAGCCCAGATAGGAAGTAGCTCTAGTGTGCCAGATATATGAAGATGACACAAGAGAGGAGAGGGTTTAGGTTGGCTGTTGATAGGTTTTCTAACAGTAGTACTTGACAGAACCTAACAACAGGAACATAAGTAAATGCATTATTACATATTGCAACAAATACTATGAAGGTAAAGAACAGAATGCAATGGAGACGTTGGGTTACTATCTATTATGTAGTATAGTAACAGAAACATCACAAGGGGTGGCTTTAACAAACAGAAATTAATTCAGGTCATTGACTTTAAGGCAAGATTTTCTCTTGGGGGAAGTTCCTTGGCTCCTTGGTTATCTTCAGGTGGCCTGGCATCTATCTTTCCTCATCTCTCCTTGTGATTTACCTCTTGTTTGCTTAATCTGCTTTTTTTGGTGACTAAAATACCCTCCACACTTTTGCTATCTTATTAATACAATAGAGAGAACTCTAATCCCCAAATGGCATTTTAAACACAGGCATAGAGGTTAGGATTTACAGCAGCTTAATTTGGGGGACACAAATAAACCCACGATAAAAAGGGAATCAAGGAAGACCTCTGATGCTTGAAAGGTAACTGAGTTTTCTGAGTGCCTTGTTCAAAGAGAGGAAACTTATGCAAAGGTTTCAAAAAGAGGAAAATAGATTAGCATGTTTTAGGACCTGAGGTTGAATCTGTGTCATCTGTGCATTAGACAAATTGCAGGAGACAAAGGGCAAAATGAAGTGACACGGGACTGAGAGCATGGATGAAGCAGCCCATCAGCCACAAGAAAGGGGACTTTTAGTCCATGCCTATTATGGGATTATGACTCTATTTTAAGTGGGAGTATGATGACTGGATTCAATTACTTTGGCCTTCATGAGATGGGGGTGGGAATATTAACAAGTATTCTTGTGTTACAGAATATACCCCATGGGAATAATCTGCTTGGAGAGCACACAATTATGTATAAAAGTATTCATTATAGTTAAAAAGACCAAAACCACTTTGGCTGTTGTGTAGAGAATAAACACTAATAAGTCTTTCTTGCTTCAGAATGAAATGAAAGGAGGTGTGAAAAGACTGTATGTAAGTGGTAATGTGTAGTACATGTTTGAAAGGAAGCTAAAATCTCTCCTTTCTCCACTCCCACCTTCGCCAACTGTCCCGAAAATGCTAATTATCCCAAGAAAGTAAGGCTTTGGGTCTATTGAAAGGGAAATGACCCAGGGAAGGCCACACTTTGAGCTAAGAAGGATAAAGATAGGGTAGCAGCCTTAAATGAATGAGAAAACCTGGGTGTAATAATTGACTCCATGGGTGGTATAAAAGCATAAGGGACTCACTACAAACTGAAAGGTTGAAGGTTCAAAACCCAACCAGTGGTGGCCTAGAAGAAAGATCTAAACGCCGCAGACTTGAAGGCCCCATGGAGTGCAGTTCTACTGTATAATGCATGGGTTTGCCACCTTAATGGCAACTGGGTGGCTTCTCTGGTTTTTGGTAAGGTAGCCAGTCTCCCAAATGACCCCCAGAGATCTTCATCTCTATGTATCCAGCCCTGTATGGTTGCTACCTCCACCCTGAGTAGGACTGCCCTGTGTAACCAATAGATTATTGTGGGGATGTTGGGGTGTAACGTCCAAGGTTCTAGAGCTAGCCATGGCTTCTGAGGCTCAGAAAATCTGGTGGTTCCATGGATAAGGAGTTACATTGCTAACCCAAAGGCCTGTAATTAAAATCTACCACTTGCTCCATGGGAGAAAGATAGGCAATCTCCTCCCATGTGAATTATTGCCACAGAAAACCTGCTGAAGAGTCCACTGGTCAGTTCCAACTTGATGGCACATAACAGCAACTACAACAATTTCCAATGCCATCGAAGACATGGCTTCTGTCTTGCTCCCTCTTCTTGGAGCACTTGTTCTGGGAAAAACTGTAGTTATGTTGTCAGGATACTCTATCAGATCTATGGAGAGGATGCATGCGGTGGCCGGTAACTGAGGTCGCCTAACAGCAGCCATGGGAAAGAACCACTAGGAAATAGATCCTCTGGCTCGGACAGCATTTTGACAGGAGCCTCCTGTGAGACTGAAACAAGATCACCACCTAGCTAAGTGGGCAAGAATCTAAGGTCCTAAGTTCTTGCTACATAAAAAAAAACCTGTATGCTGATTGTTTTCAGCCATTTTGAAGTCATTGTTATACATCAATAGATGATTAATAGGCCTATGGAGCTTTAAAAAATACTGATACAATACTCTCATCCCCTGAGATTCTGATTCATTTGGAAATGCAGGCAGGAATATGTTTAAAAGGCTCCTGCCAGAACTCTAACATGCAGCCACAATTGAGAAACATTTGAAGAGAGTATCAGGTAGGTAAACAAAACAGTGATTAATTACAGGGTAACTACTGCTGTTGAGTCAATTCTAATTCCTAGTGATGTTTTAGGCAGATTAGAACTGAACTATAAGGTTTCTAATGGGTCTGTAATCTTCACAGAAGCAGACTGTCTTATCTTTCTCCTATAGTTGGTGGAATTGAACCATGGACCTTATGGTTAGCAACTTAGAACTATAATTACTGTGCTACACCAGGACTCTATCCAGCCTACAGCTAATCACATCTTCTGACTGACAGCAACTCTATAGGACACAGTAGAATTGCCCCATTGGGCTTCCCAGGCTGTAAATCTGTATAAAACAGCTTATGAGATTAAACCACCAACCTCTGGCTTAGCAGTCGAATGCCTTTACTGAAGAGCCACCAGAGTTCCTTCACAGATGCTTAGGTATGTGCAAGACCCTCAATTTCCAGAGTGAGAACTAGCTTTAAGCTTAGAGTTCTACCTTGGGAGAAAAATAAAGATCAGTTTGTGAATTGACATCATTGCCTCAGAGGGATGATGGTCAGGTGGTATGAGGTCAATGAGATACATGGGCTTTTAAGTCATGGATATCTTAAATTCCTCCAAGGACATGAGCCTGTAGAAAGGAATCGTATGACCTTAGTTGAGAAGAGAAGATGGATCTAGAATCAGACACATAAATTCATATTCTCCAGACAGGAGTTTAGATGAAGGTGTATCCAGGACATCAATTCTCCAAGGATGGACAGTCCTCCAGCAGTTTCCCATTCCCATTATGCTTTCTTTCCAGAACACGTTTCCACCTCTGAATGTTCTCTTTAAAACTTATGAGCAATGATGACAGCTGATTCAGAAAACCTTTGTTTGCCCTCAAATTTCCATGACTAATGGGATATTGTTTCCATCTCTGAACCATAACTCAAAAGGCATAGTTGTCTCTCTACTCTCTCCAATGAAACTTCTAGTAAAATTATTAAAGTTTTATAAGGGAGTGACAGTAGGTGAGATAAGCTGACAGGATAACCCAAGACTTCGTAGTCCCTCTGAGCACTGTGTGTCAGGGATGAGCTGCTTGGGTTTTCATGAACCTCCTATGAGTGGACACTCCTATCACTTGCATGTGTATGATAGGTATGATTTTAAAAGCACTTGCAGACATTTTTGAGTGGTATTGTTTGTGAGGTGTGGAAGACTAATCATAGAATAAAACCTTCTCAGACTCAAGGAGCTTTTAGTTTAAGCACAGACAAAAAAGGAAAGAGATTTACAAAATATCATGAGTAGAACAAAAAAAGAGCAGAGAGATAATGCAGTCTGGTGAGCGCTGTGAGGGAGTGAAACCAGGGGACTTGTGAGATCACATACAAGAGGCACTTCACTCATCTGTGAAAGCTTTGGAAGAGGTGACACAGAGGTGTTTTGATAAGTAGCCAAAGACGGAAGACAGGCATTGTACAAAGAGTATCAAACACAACACACACTTGACGTGGGAACACAAAGAGTCTTGGCAAATTGTAAACCACTTTCTGTGAGTCGAAATATTTTCTGTGCTTTAATGAGAGGCTACGGTGGTGCAAAATGGCTAATGTGCTTAGCTGTTAACTGAAAGATTGGAGGTTCGAATCCACCAGAGGTGTCTCAGCAAAAAAAAGCATGGCAATCTATTTCAGGAAAACCCAGCGATTGGAAATCCCATAGAACACATAGGATTATACTCTAATCACATGGGTTAGATCAGAATTAACACACTACAACAACTGATTATGAATTAAAGGGGTGGTTTAATGGTATCTGGTGAGTAGCAGACTCTTTAATATGAGCACCTGGCTGCATACAAAAGAGATGTTGCTGTTAGGTGCCATTAAGTTGGTTCCAACTCATAGAGACACTATTGTGTAATAGAATGAAACCCTGTCCTATCCTGCCTCAGTGTCCCAATTGCTATTTCTAAACCCGTTGTTGTCACTGTGCAAGTCTGTCTCTTCGATGGTATTACTGGGTTTGTTCTTCTGACAGTCTTCCAAGCATGATGTTCTTCACCAGGGCCAACCCTTCCATACAACACGCCCAAAGATAGTGAGACAAAGTCTGCCCAGCCATCTTTGCTTCTAAGGAGCATCCTGAATGTAGTTCTTCCAAGGCAGACTTATTTGCTGTTTTGGCAGTTGTAGCATATTTCATATTCTCCACAATGGCATCAATTCCTCTTCCATCTTCCTTATTTATTGCCCAGATTTCTCATGCAGATGAGGCAATTGAAAGTATCATGGTAGCATAACTTCGAGCATCACAGCATCACACAAGCCACCAAAGTACAACAAACTGACAATCAGCCATAAAAAGAACAGATTAGACATAGGAGTAAGGAGATAAATGTTATCTGATGACAATAGAGGCAGATAAATCAACCATCTTGGAACTCCAAGGACTGCAGCCTAATATAAACTGAAATAGATCAGTACTTCTCTCTAGAGCCATCCTCTAAATTCAGATTTCTAGTAGGAAACAGAGGAAAAGAGATTTCTGTGTTACCACAGAATGAGTTCCTGCACTGATAAAACACTGCTGAGGACTGAATAAAAAGAAGATAAAATGGGGATGATGTAATAAAAAGAAAGAAAAAGTCTATACAAAAAATGGGGAAGAAAAGAAGGGTAGGAAGTATCAGAAGACAAACCACCATAATTTTTAACACTACAAAGAGCATAAGAGGAAGCTCTGTAAAGTTTCAAAAGCTACCCTGAACCGGGCCACCTTCAAAAAGTTTGGAAAAACTATATCCACATAAAAATAAACACCAGAAAAGTATTGAGGGCAAAACCTATGAAAAAAAATCCTTATGAACAAAGAGAATAAGGTATAGAATAACCTCGCCTCAGACAGTGAAAGCATGCCAGAAAGATGTGTTCGCAAAACAGATCAAAACTGTGACCTCCTGTTTCACAACGAACTGAAAGACATTTAGGAAATTATATAAGAAACAAAAATGAGCATCAAGAAAAAAGTAAAAGAAAACCTATCTGACAAACCACAGAAAAGAATTAAAATAAAAGGGAGAAAAAAATTCATTTGGAAATGAAGACTCAGTAGAGAGAACAGAAAAAAAACAAAGACAACAAATAATACCTTAAGAATAATGTAAAGTAAAATTGAGGAAATTATCAAAACTTAAAAAGAAATTTTAAGAAAGATAAAAGACTGAAAAATGAAATTACAATATTGAACAGAGATATGGATGATTCAGTATAGAGGTGATAAAGAGTCTCTGTTGAGAAAATCAATGCAAGGAGACAGAACTAATATTAGAAAATATAAGGAAGGAAAATTTTCCTGAAATTAAAAGACCTAAAAATGTACACGTTGAAAGAACATAAATAGCATACCTGAGAAGTTGAGCCTGAATAACCAATATCCCAAATAGTCGATAACAGGACTTATTCTTGAACTTCAAGACGTTTATATACATATGGGGGGGGTGTTATAGGTCTGTGCATGTGGGTAGCCCTCATGACTGAAGGACAAAAAAGCTGAGGAGTGACATCAGCAAGGACATAATATATGAAGAAAGGAAAAAGTCATAAAAAACATAAAAAAGAGGGAGCTCTGGTGGCCTAATGGCAAAAGCGGCACTGCAATCTTGAAGGTGCCTGGTTTGAATCCACCAGATGCTCCACTGGAGAAGAAGGCACAATCTCCTCCTGTGCCACTCAGATCTGATTTGACGGTACATGAGAACAGAAAAAAATTTCACACACACACACGTGTGTGTGCATGTGTGTGTATATATTAGATATTAGATATTAGATATTAGATATCATATATCATATATTATATATTATATATTATACATTATATATTATATATTACATAAAAGAGAAGACCAAAATGGGTGTCAGATGAGAAGCTCAAATTTGCTTTAGAATGCAGAGATGCTAACACTAAAGAAAGAAACGATGAAACAAAAGAACTGAATAGACGATTTCAAAGGTCATTTCTTTTTTTAATTTTTTTTTATTTTAATGAAAAGTTACAGAGACTTTGGATTTCCATTTATTCATTGTTGTACACTTTCCTCCCTGCCCACCCCTCCCTTCAGTTTGCTTTACTCTTTGAAAAATAAATCTTTCATTGTTACACTGTCTCCCGCCCCCTACTCCACTCCACTATGCAGCTTTCATTCTGGACTCTTGTCATGACAATAATACCTAATCACATATTCCTCCTAAACAGTTCTTTCCCTTATCTGTTTCAATACAGTATACATTATTTATCCCCCTCTTAGTTTCCCCCCAACCCGGATGTCAGTCCTGTTTTACAACAGTGGCACTTTGTAGTATTTGTCCTTTTGTGACTGAGATATTTCACTCAGCATAATGTCCTCCATGGTCACCCATTTTAAATAATATTGCATGAGTTCCTCATTTTTCAATGCAGCCTAATATTCCATTGTGTGAATGTACCAAAGCTTCTCTATTCATTTGTTTGTCACTTGGGTTATTTCCAACTCTTTGCTATTGTGAACAAAGCTGCAATAAACATGGGTATGCAGGTATCTGTTTGGGTGGCAGTTTGGTTTCTTTAGGATATAGTCCCAGTAGTGGAATTGCTGGGTCAAATTGTATTTCTATTTCTAACTTTTTGAGAAAGTGTCATATTGCTCAAAGGTCATTTCAAGAAAGCAAAGTAAAACATAATGAAATGTGCAAAGACCTGGAGTTAGAAAACCAACAGAGAAGAACATCCTCAGCTTTTATCAAGCTGAAAAATCAGAAGAAAAAGAAAAAATCATACTTCAAGATATATGAAGGAATCATGGGGTAAGGTATTGAACAATGTAAAGAGTATAAGAAGAAGTAAGTGTGCAAAAAAAAATATTGTTAACAGTATACCATGTCAGGAAGTAGTACATAATTAAGAACCAATAACACTATTGGTAGAAGTCAAAGCTGCACCGATTGGACTGGTGTTTCAGCAAATAGATGCAGCCATGAGAGGGCTTTGTTGTTTGGAAAACAGCTACCTGGTCAATCAACTGGAAGAGATGTATATTTGTGTCCATCCTAAAAAAAAAAATAGAAAATATAGAAATAAAATAATAAAAATTTGAAAAATAGAAAAATACAATATAATAAGAAAATTATTGAACAATATCATTAATATAACACACAAGTAAAAGCTTGCTTGAGATTATTAAAAAATGGCTGGAGGAATATACAGAAAGAGAATTACCTGAGATTCAAGCTTGACTCAGAAGAGGCCATGGAGCAAGGTTTGAATGCATTGTTGTTGTTGTCATGTGCTGTCAAGTGTCTGGTGACTCATAGCCTGTGTACAACAGCTCTGAACCCTGCTCTATCCTGAGCCAATCTTATTGTCTGTGACACACCTACCCCCATTACCCCAGTCACTGAGCCAATCCATCTCATCAAGGGTCTTCTTCTCTTGAGCTCTGCCTCCACACTCCCCAGCACAATGTCCCTCACCAAGGACTGGGTCCCTCCTTGCAACATGCATAGTTACTTGCAAAACCAAGACTGAATAAAGATTAAAGAATACGGTATGCAGTACAGATCAGTACAGCTACAAAAAAGAACATATGAAGGTTTTTAAAAACTATTTTCGGTAATTGTGTTGCAGTGTTGGTATTTCTTTTGTTTTCTAAATTCTTCTAGGTGGTATAGCACTGGTCTGTGCGTTGCTGTAGAGAGGTAACTCGTGGTTGCTGTGATGCTGAAGACTGTGACAGTGATGTGGCAATCGTGGTAATGGGTACCCATGGTGGACAGTGTTGGCTGGAGCTTCCCGACTAAATTAAGCCTGGAAGCAGGAGCGGCATCCACTTCTGAAATGGCTTGCCTCCGGAAACTCTATGTACGAACAGTGCTCAGGCTGTTCGTTCATAGGGTCGCTATGAGTCTTCTACGATTCGACGGCACCAAACAACAACAACAAGAAGAAGGCTAGGCAATAGAAAATAAAGCAAATGATCAAGTGTGGGAAATTCTCCTGTGTTCTCAAGAACCCCATATACTTGGTTTAGACGTCAGAGATGCAGGTTTAACAGCAAAGAGATTAAGTATAACCTATTATAGTCAGTTTTGGATTATGAAGGAGATCTGTTCCTAACAGTGTCTTTATGGGTGCATAAGAGTCTTACTTAACTTTAAGTTAGGGAGGCCCAAGGAGCCCTGGTGGTGTAGTGTTTGAGAGGAAGATAACTAGTTTCATTCTGTAAAATTTTACAGCCTCAGAGACTAACTAGATGGGGGGTCACTGTGAGATGGACTTCTCAGCTGTGGGTTTTGATTTTTTCAAGGAGTCCTGGTGGCATAGCGCAGTATGTGCTAGGTTGCTAATGCAAAGGTTAGCGGGTCTAATTCACAAGCTGCTCCCCTGAAGAAAAGTGGGAAGTCTTCTGCTATTAAGAATTGTATCCTTGGAAACTCAACGGTGCTTTGTTTTTCATCAACATACACCGTGTAACTTGGATGTCTTCCTTCAGTACCCTTTGTGTTTGTGAAAAACAAACCTTCAGAAATTAATGAAATAAATACCAGTGGAGCTGTTTCAACAAACATATACAGTGCTGGAGATGCCCATTGGTCTATGCCAAGAAACCTGGTCAAATTAATCATATTCATATTTGTACTACTTCAAAGAAAAGTGATCTAAAAGAATGTGGAAATTATTGAATAATGGTATTAATATAATCCACAAGTAAAGTCTAGCCAACAAATAATTTAAAAAATAGCTGAAGCAGTACATTGATGGGGAGCTGCCAGAAATCCAAGGTGGATTTTGAAGAGGTCATGGAATAAGGGGTATCATTGTTAATGCCAGGTGGAGGTTGGCTGAAAGCAGAAAAGAATACCATAGATAGCATTTGTTTTGTGTTTTATTGACTATGAAAAACCATTCAACTGTGTGCATAATAACAAATTATAGATAACATTGTAATGAGTGGGAATTTTAGAACAATTAACAGTACTCGTATAGAAGACCAAGATAGAGTCATTCAAACAGAACAAAGGATTCCATGTGGTTTAAAATCAGGAAAGATGTGCATCAAGGGTGTATTTTTTCATGACATTTATTCAGTCTGTAGGCTGAACAAATAATCTAGGGAACTGAACTACATGAAGAAAGTAGCACCAGAATTGGAGAAAGACTCACCAATAACCTATATTAAGCAGATGGTACAACCTTGCTTGCAGAAAGTGAAGATTTAAGGTATGTAATATAGAAGATCAAAGACAACAACCTTCAGTACTGATTACACCTCAATATAGTTAAAACAAAAATCTTCACTGTAACAATAGGGAGCATCATGATAGATAGAAAAAAGATTGACGTTGTCAAGTATTTAAATTTACTTGGCTTCACAAGCAACATTCATGGAAGCAGCATCAGGAAGTCAAGTGTGGTGTTTGCACTGGGTAAATTTACTGCCAAGACCTTTCTAAAATGTTAAAGAGCAATGATGTTATCACGAAAACAAAGGTGCTCATGGCTCACATGGTAGCTTCTTCAACCACCTCATATGCATGTGGGAGTTTGACAGTGAACAAGAAAGACTGAAGAGTTGATGCCTTTGAATTTGTTGGTGAAGAGTATAGAATATTCCTATGGAATGCCAAAAGAACAAACACATTTTTCTTGGAAGATGTGTAAGCCAAAATGTTCCTTAGAAGCAAGGATGACAAAACTTCATCGCATATTCTTTGAATGTTATTAGAAATTCCTGGAGAAAGGCATCATGTTCAGTAAAGTTGAGGGTCAGCAAAAAAATAAAAAAGAGGAAGAACATCAACAGGATGGATTGACATCTTATAGCTGCAATAATGTACACACCACTTATAACAATGAATAATTGAGTCTAGTCATTGAGGCATCAATGACTTCTAACATCATAAGATAAGCAGTTCTTCAATTGCCTTCTGAACCAAACCTGAGTCTATCAGACCTCTTGACCCAGTTGCCCAATTGCAGGAAATACAGAGGACAGAGAAACCTGCTAAATGGCACAAGTGAAGACTCAGCAAAACCTAGACTGCAGGAAACTGAAGTCAGATGATTAGATGCAATCCATAGGTTAAAAGTGCAGTGCATGACTTGGGTCAGGTGCACCATGGTCTTTAGTTCGACAACCTTGATTTAAAAGTTGGACAATAAATAAGAGTGACAGAAGAAGAAGTGATGCCTTTAAATCGAGGCAGGTGGTCAAGAACTACAAGCCTTCAGGATGGGTTACATCTCAACATTAAGAAAACAAAGGTCCCCACCATGAGGCAACATCTTGATAGATGGAGAAAAGACTGAATTTGTCAATTTTTTCCTCTTAATTGAGTCCACAAGCAATATCTGTAGTACCAGCAGTGTGGAAACTATTTTATGTGCACTGGAGAAGAATGTAGCCTGTGCTTTTGGTAGGTGGAGTATTCTACATACATCAATGAGGTCAAGTCAATTAATTGTACAGCTTAGTTGTTCTGCATCTTTACCATAATAACTAGGGATGCATATTTGGGTGAAAAACTATAAACATCATTTGCTATAAAAATCAACGAAGAAGGAGAAAGCAAAGAGGTACATAGAAAAGAATCCTTGGGGGTCATTATATTTTGTGATCTAAATGGCATACCTAAAAGTGATTGACTTAGGATAATTTCTTCATGCATTATCCTTACAGAGTGTGTGTGCACGTGTGTGTTATTTTAAAATAATGTCTTCTGATGCTTTTAGGACACATATATACATAGGCCAAAGAAAACATAACTATCAGCTGCTAGGCCGCCCTCCAGATTCAGATTCTGCCATGGAAAACTGGATGATTAACATTATATGGACACCCAAGTGCATGTCCCCTCTGCCCTTTAGACAGTCAAAGAAACTATCCAATGTACATACAGGTAATGCTTATGACAAAAAAATTTGAAAAAGACAGGCTTTCTTTAGGCAGCCAAGAACAAGCTTAAGAATAAAATATAACCTGTTGAAGATTAGAGGGCTCCTGCTTTTGACAAGGAACTCTTGTGATAGAGTTGATAGCATGCTGTGCTCTTATCCAAAAGGCTACATGTCTTTATCAGTTCAAGACCACCAGCTACTCCATGGGAGAAAGTTGAGCAGTGGCCTCCTGGTAAAAGTTACAACGTTGGCAACCTGATGGAAGATCACAGTAGGTCGGAATTGACTCGATGGCAATGGATTTGGTTTTGGTTTGGTGTGCTTTTGACATTCTCCTTCCCTCTATTAATTGATAGATGGAAATATTTGAAGTTCTCTATTAAAATAGTATGCGAGAGAGGGGAAAATGCGAATTCTTCTGTTGTGATTTTGACAGCGTCTGAAAACTCAGTGAAGGGTCAGCTATGAATTAGTTCCAACTTGATGGCACATAACAACAACTTCACTCTAGCTGGAAGCCGTCCGGGGTCATATGGAGCTCCAGAAAATGCCAGCAAGGGAATATGCATGATTACACTGGTGGCTCCATATGTCTAGGTGAATTCTGCTTTGAGAATATCCAGTATGCAAAATTTCAGGGCAATGATGATATTTCTACCACAGAACAAAGTACTTTAAAGAAGGGTTTAAATGCCATCTCTTGCTGTGTGACCTTAGGTTATTTAACCTCTCTGAGATTCAATTTTCTCAGCTGCAAATTGGAGATAATAGCAGTATTTACTTGACAGGGTGGTGGTGACAAGGAAGTTATATGACATCTATAAAGTGCTTAGAATCGTGCTAGCCCACAGTAGGCACCCAGGGTCAGTCATCTTCTATTAAAAACAACAGCAAGAGAGGTTCTGCCTCAAGCTTCCTCTAAATAGCATCTTGCAGATTAAGGTAAGCATTTGTTTATAGAGCTGTAATTGTTTTACTGGTGGAAGGAAGTGTGGGCTGTGAAGTGAGTGTACCAGCCATGGGCAAACAGGGTGTAGTTACATAAGGAGTACCCATGGCTGGGTAGGCCATAATGTGCATAAGAAAGCAGGGAGGTGTTAGAGCCTGTCAATTGTATTAAACTCCCCAAGCCCAACTCCCAGCTTTTCCTCTCCACAAGTTTGGGTTGCTGCACTATAAAGTAGAGCCTGTGCAAAAAATAGTCAGTGAATTCAGTGCTTCTGAATCATTTTTGTTGAGTACATTGAGTTATCCATTTAGCTAAGTAATTACACAAATTAGTCATAAAAGCAGTTAAGCAGTTGTGAGGTTTTTGTTTGTTTTTTTTTAAATTTCTTTCTATTTTGAGTCTACTTGGCATCTGAGTTCCCTTTCTGTGTGTGGCTATATCTCTGTGCTATGAATTTTGGTGAAAAGAAGAGATTATCCATCATTATTAAAGTTGGGGTGACCAGTTACTCATTTTCTCTTTCTCCTGGAAGACTAAAGAACAGGTACATGACCTAGGCCGATAGCCAGTGAGAACCACTGGGCTTGCACAGAAGCACCATGACAGGTAGTTTTTCATGTAAACATCTTTGGTTGGTAAGACCTCCACCCTCCGTGAGTAGATCTGTGTTGGCTGAGGGCACAGAGCATGATTATTTTCATGTCTCTGGTTTTCACTTTACACTGAGTCTACTCAAGTCTTCCCTGTGTATTAAACAGCCTCCTAGACAGGCAAGAACATGTGGACAACAAGTCAAGCCTCTCTCTGGCTCTTTCATTGGGAAAACTGGTGGTAAGTCATCATACTGTCAACCCTAGGGCACAGAGTTTGAATCCACCAGCTGCTCTGTGGGAGAAAGACAGGCAACCTTCTACTGTGGGATTTGTTGTTCTTGTTATTGTTGATGTGTACTGTAGAATCAGAACCAGTCCATAGCTAATCTTCCAGTGGTTTTCCAGATGCAGTAAATTACACAGGAGTTGAATGTCCATTTTTTCTTTGTTGGAACAGCGGATTTGAAACACATACCTTTGCTTTGGCAGCGCAATTCATTACTGCCTCCGCTAAGGAGGGGCATCTATGAGTCGGTTCCTACTCAATGATACATGATAACAGCATGGTTCGTTCAGCCCAGGGCCTCCTGGAAATCTCTGGTTAGTTCTCGGTCTGCTGTTCTCCTCACCTGGAATTGCAACCCGAGGCTAAGAGAGTTCCAGACTTGCTGTTCACCACTGGACATGTTTTTCTTTCCTCTCTAGATCAACCTTCCTTAAAGGTAAGGGTGGTGAAACTTCTCTCACATATTTTGAGAATGTTGTCAGAAGAGACCAGTCCTTGGAAAAGACATCATTTTGGGAAAGTGGAGGGTCAAAGAAAGAGAGAAAAATCTTTAAGAGTATGGGCTGTAACATTGGGGTTCCAGAATATCAGAGATGATGAGGATGGTGTAAGATGGGGTACGTTCATACTTGTTGCTCATAGGGTTGCTGTGAGTTGCAGTCAACTAATTGGCACCCAACAACAAATACAACAACAACTAAATCCAGTCAGCTTCCTCTAAACATGGTGGAGAAGCAGCTGGTTTTCCTGGCCCGCAAGCATTGCACAGATTCCCACTGTTGTTAAGTTCAGGATAAATAAACTCCTTTCTCTTTGTTGTTGCCCTTAGTCATTTTCCAGGGTCTTGGAAAAGATTGCTTTTGACAATTCTGTCTAGTTTTAGAGTTACTTTTTGCAGAGAGGTTTGTTGGTTGACATCTTTCCTCTTCCACGGTTCCTCCTCGTCTTTGTAAAATCCTTGCTGTGTGACCTGTCAGCTAGGCTTTTCCCTGCTTTAAAGATACACTGGACATCTGGAGGCCAAAGAGCATAGGCCTCTAACTTTTAAAAGAGTCAGGGGTAGAATTTATGCCAAGGAAAGCATGTACTGGGGCACTGAAGGACTGAGAGGTGATGGGAGAGCAAGAGATGATGGAGATGGTGAATTATGAAAATGGGGACCTGAAGGTGAAGGCAAGAACCATATGCATAGGCCACTGGAAAAGATCAAAGCACAAAACAAACAAAAGAGCAAACCTATATTACCATCACCTAAATGCCATGAACCAAATGACCATCATTACCATGAGCCCCTCTTCTTAGCCTCCCCCTGGTTTGGAGTCTCAAGCCCTGAAAGAGGTAGGGATGAACTACCCACATCATAGGTAGGCTTGAGTGGACAGTGGACATGGTCTGAAGATCAACATTAGGTAGGGGATTCTTGAGGTGTTAAACACAACTCCAACTCTTTCCTGAGGGTTTGGCACTAATATTTTAAATGCCAGCTTACAGCCTGCAGCTTGAACCTGAGTCAACATCTCGTTCTGTGCACACCATTTTATTAGGACCTGGCCACCCTCACTCACTCACATAGAGTCTGTAGCTGCTTTCACTCTGCAAGGACCGAGTCCCCAGAATTTACAGTTTTACTACCTGGCCTATTAACAGAAATCTGCCAGTCCTTGTTTTGAGTAATAATATGGAATCCAAATGCTTTTGAGATATGATAATGTCCACAGAATAGCACTGTATAATCAGAAGGTACAGGTTTAATTCTGGGTTCTGATCCGTACCAGCAGTGGCATTCAAGACATACCACTTGCTCTTGTGGGCTAAAATCCCCCATATAGTCGGGATCGGATTACCTATTATCTGTTCTGTCATTTTGAAGTGTTCTAACGATGTGAATGATTAAGGTACTTGGTGGCTGCTAAGCAAAAGGTCATTCATGTTTAAGTCCTCTCACAGGCTTCTCCAAAAAAGATTTTTAACCTTCACCACCAAATCAGCCCTTGGAAACCCTGTGGAGCACTGTTCTGCTCTGACACACTCAGAGTCAAGGTTGAATCCATAGTGTTGTTATCTTATTGCATCATTTGAAGTTGTATGTGCTGCAATCCCAAAGGTACACGGTTCAAGTCCGCCAGCTCCTCTGCGAAGGAAAGATGGCCAATCTTTCTGTGCAATTAAATTGACTCGAAAAACCCACTGGAGTGTCAGCTATGAGACAGTACCAACTTAACAACACACAACAGCAAAACTGTAAGTGAACAGATGTTGCAAACCACGCAGCCTTGTGGACTCAGAGCCGTCTTACGTTCTTTCCAAGTGCTCAAGCCTGTGGTGTAGCACCTTTGTGTGTCTTTCCTCAACCGGAAGGAGCCTAGTGATATTGTTGTTGTTGTTGTTAAGTGCTGTTGAGTCATAGATGACTCATAGCGACCCTGTGAACGAAAATCCTCAACACTTGTGTGACTTTCAGCCTTTCTCCATGTTCATAGGGTTTCTGGAGGCAAGCTATTATGGAAGTGGATGTCACTCCTGCTTCCAAGCTTGTTTTAACTGGGGAGCTCCACCAAACACTGTCCACCATGGGTAACCATTAATGCATTTGACACATCAGTGTCACAGTGTTCAGTTTTACAGCAACCACAGGTTACCTCTGTTGGGCAAGTGGACACTCCAGGGCTATACGACCTAGAAGAATGACCAAAAACAATGAAAATAAGGCCTGAAGGCTGTGGATTAAAAGTTATCTACCTTTGTCTTGGTAGCATCACTTTCTGTCCACTAGGTCAACTGATCTATCTGTGCTGATGTAATTGTTGTTAAGTGCTGTTAAGTTGTAGGTGACTCATAACAACCCTATGAACATAATGATTAAAATATTCAGTTGTTGACCAAAAGAATGATGGTTTGATCGCACCAGTCACTCCACAGGAGGAAGATGAGGCAGTCTGGTTCTGTATGGATTCAAGGTCTCAGAAACTATGGGGCAGTTTCACTCTGTCCTCCAGGGTCATCAAGTCAGGAACTAGACAGAGAAGAGTCTGGTTTGATTTGACTCAAAGGAGAGATCTGAAGCCCTTTCCACTTGCAGAGCTGAGAAGGATGCATCCTAAACGAAATGGAAGAACTAAACGCAAACGGAGCTCTGCCGAAGAGGTAGACATGCTGGCCAAGAGCAAAGGGAGGATCTGAGGACCGCTTTTCTTCCCAAGGACATTCCTGGGTGAGACGGCCATCATCTTGAGAGATGGTTTTAGAAATCAGTACTCCCGTTCCCCCGCCTTCAAGAATATGAACATAATAAACCCTATTACAAGAACAGAAGTGGTCTGGTGGTCGTTTTAAGACTGATATTTGCAATAACACCCAGTTATGATTAAAACTCTGACCCGCAACCAGGAGGATTGACATGGTGACTGCTGCAATGGGCTCTTGTGTGGCAGGAAGTGTGAGGACGGTGCAGGATAGTGCAGGGCTCAGGTCTTTTGTTGATAGGGTCGCTGTGAGTCGTACTGGACTCGATGGCCCCTAACCACCACCACCACAACAGCTAATTTCTCAGGAGCCTGGTGGCACAGTGGTTACGTACTTGGCTATGAACCAGATGTTAGGAGGCTGAACCCAGCAGTAGCTCCACAGAGGACACATGTGACAGTCTGCTTTTAAAGATGATTATGGCCTTAGAAGAAACCCTATGGGGCACTTCTAATCTATCTTACCATTTTATTATGAGTTGAAATCAGCTTAAAGGAAATGAATTGAGGGTTGCATGATTTGTTTTGCTGCCTTTCTTGTGGCTAATTTCTATGTAAGAAAATGTGGATCCTCAGACAGTTGGCCAAGTTCAAGAAGCAAAGCCTCTGACCAGCTCAGAGGAATATTTGCAATGGAGACAGTTCCTTCCTGGTGGATTCTTGACTGGAATGCTCAGTCATCTGTCATCTCCAGGTTCCTGGTCACAAAGGGCTCCTCTTCTCCCTCACCTCTGTGTCCGCACTCCAATTACCTCCAGAACGAGCTGTGATCTCTGCTTGCTTTCTCTCGCCCTCATGAGTCCAGGTCTGCATGTGTGAGCCGTGTGTGTTGATTATGTATAATTACCTGCAATCAAATGGTGGAGGAAGACTTCTGAGAGCCTGATGGGGCCAGAGACATTAGAACTAATTGTATGTGGAGAAGAGCAGAGTCAGAGTGGGTCCTCGGTGGCAAAAGTGACCCAGGTGACCTGCCTACAGATGCCATTAGCCAGGAGAAGTCAGGGGACTGTCTAAGGGATTGCATTCGTGAAGTGACTGCTCCAGAAATGGAGAAAGCAGGAGACTGGAACGAAATGGCTAGAGGCATAAGAGGGTGCTTGGATCCCATAATTAGGGGCCAGGCAGATGGGAAAGGAGTCCTGAAGGTGCAGCAGTTAAGTTCTCAGCTGCCATCCAAAAAAGTTGGCAATTTGAACTCACCAGGCCCTCTAAGGAAATAAAAGGATGTTAGCAGTCTGTGTCCATACAGACTTTGACTTAGGAACCCTATGGGCTGGCAGTGCTAGTCTGTCCTATAGCATCACTAGTTGTTGAACTCAACTCAAAGGCCATGGAGTTTTAAGTCTGCAGAGTGAGGACACGGGGCTTCAGTGGTAGAATTCCTGCTTTTCATGTGGGAGACCTGGGCTTGCATTCTGGCCAGTGTTTCTCATGCACAGACAACATGTGTCTGTCAATAGGAGGTGGTTTCTGTGATGCTGTGATTCTGGAAAGGTTTCATTAGGGTTACAAGACTAAAAAGGACAAGGAAGAAAGGCCTGGCAATCTACTTATGAGAACTAGCCAAGGAGAGAGGGGAAAAAAATCCCCTATGGGTCCCACTAGGTGCTGAGTTGCCACAAGCCTTAAGTTTACTTGACGGTAGCTAACGGCAAGAGTTAACATGCAGGAGGGAGAACACAGATAAGGGCGGTTCAGAAAGAAGCCCTGGTGTTGGAAAGGGCGATTCAAAGGGAGAGGAAAGAGACAGGCGCAGTTGTGAGCAGGAGTAGGTCTGTGAACACCGGCTATGGTCAGCTAATTCCTTTATGGTTGTAAAGAAAAGAAATGGATTCTCATTAGCTTCAACAAAGGATTAAAAGAGATAGAGAGAATTACAAAAGATGACTGGGGTATCTCACAGAATCCGAGGACTGAGATGTCTTCTAAAGATAAACTAGAATCAAGAGTTAAATTGCTGAGGAGAAATTAAACATTATCCTCTCTCTGACTATTCCTACTTTTGTTTAGTTCTCTTTTCTTTTTATTTCGCATTGCCAAATAGCTTCTTCTTATTTTTATTTTTCCTAATTAGTCTACATAGCAGGCTATGGCTCCCAGTAGCTCCCAGTCCACATATGCTCAGTATTGGCTTCCTGAAGAGCCCTTTGCTCAGATCTGAAAGTCCTTGGGAGAACTCTGATTGGTCTATTTCTGGCCAGGTGACTACTGATGGGCCAATCACCTGTGGTTCGAGCCACATGGACTTGATTTCATATGCTTGATTAAGCTTAATGGCTCTTGCCATAAACAAGAGGGGGTAGAGAAGTGGCAATTTCCAGAAAGAAGAAAGTTTCTAGAAAAGGGGGAAATGCAGTAAAGAAATGACAATCACTGTCAGTGCTACCAAATGTCCAGCAGATTGATCTTTCTATCAGGGCCCTGGTAGGCTTCAAGAAGATGAAGGTGGAATTACACAAGGACAAGTAAAAGGCCACATCTGGTGGGTTTGACTGCCCTCCTACTACCTCTCCCCTCCCCTCCCCCTCCTCCTGGAAAAGTTGAGGAGGCAGCAATGACACATAGAGGACAGAGTAAGGAGAATCCTCTATGGAAACTGAAAGCTCTGGAGGTGGCAGAGCCAGGTCTGGTCCTAGAGCAAGACAGGCATGACCTAGTCACTCTCTCTCTTCCCCGACCCCAACCCACCCCCAGCCCCACCCCATCCAGCAATGATTCTGTCTAGGAATCTCACATTGGAAAGTATAAGAATTGGGACTGTGGTAAGAAGGACACAGAGACCATGAGCCAAGAAACAGATAAGTTTGGGGAATTAAATTCTGTTCCCTCTGTTCCTCTCACTTCCCTTTTCTGCAATCACATTTTGGGGACATACAGTTTGCTTTTAGTGTTGCCTTGTACTTTGCAGAATAGAATGGATCAGAGGAGAACAAGGAAAATACCAGAAGCAGGTCAGAGATGGCACTGGTGGCCAACGGTTCTCAGAGTGTAAGAAGGGGACCTTGTTGAAGTCAGCTCATATGGAGAGAAATGGACCAGGACTAAGACTGGAGGAGCAGGGTGTCTAGTTAGATATTATGATGTCTATTTGGCCCGAATATCCCCTGTGTGATCCTACAGAGGGGAGTGAGGACTCTACCACCTTGACAGATACCTGGGCAGGGTGCAGCTCAGAATCCACAAGGGACCCACTTCTGAAATAAATGAAGGAAGACCTCTCCCGGCACAGACGATGCCCTGCTACAACTGTGTAAATGAACTGAAGTCCATTCCCCTTCCTCTGGCCACTGTAATTTTTCATTGACCTTCAGAAGGTGGAAAGCCATTATACCTTTGTTCTGCAGTGTTCTTTTCTCTAGTAAGTAATTCATAAATTGACTGCAATCAAACACTTAATTGTGCACATCCGAAGAGCATTGGTAAAGAGCTCATCAGAGCATGCCGTTTGCGCTTGGAAAGGTCTGATCTGACCCCATGGCCTCTCGTCCTCTGTGTCTCAGTCACACAGCCCTCCCGCAGCACTCTTCCGCGCACGTGAGGTGCCTGCGTTCTAGCAGTGGTTGTGTTATAGGACGCTTGGACTGCAACTGCTTGACAGTGGTGCTGTCTTCCTCATTAGACTCTGTAAATGGTTGAGGGCAGTTTAGCGGGCTGATTGGTGGCCCCACAGATCCCAAACACCAGTCTAGTTTCCATCAAGTTCATTCTGACTCAAGATGACCCCATGTGCTGCAGAATAGAACAGTAATCCATAGGGTTTTCAAAGCTGTGACCTTTCGGAAACAGATTGATGGACCTTTGCTCTGAGGAGCCTCTGGGTGGATGTTTGAGTCAGCTCTTCACTTAGCAGTCCAGGGCTTAACTGTATGTGCTCCTCAGGGACTCCTGACCCGTCAAGCCAAGTTTGAGGCATGACAAACCTCAGAGAAGAACTATTTTCTCTAGAACTATTTTCAAAAATAGTGACCTTTCAAAAATAGATTGCCAGGCCTTCTTTCTGAGGCACCTTGAGTGGATTCAAATCAGCCATAGTCAACTAGCCATTAACTGCTTGCAAAGCCCTGGATCCTCATTTCCAAAGATTTGTTGTTGTTACATGCTGTCGAGTCACTTGTGACTCATAGTGACCCTATGTACAACAGCCCTAAACTCTGCTCTATCCTGTACCAATCGCACTGCCTCTGACACTCCCATCCTGATTACCCCAGTCACTGAATCAATCCACCTCATAGAGGGCCTTCCCCTCCTGCGCTGTCCCCCCACCTGTCCAAGCATGATGTCCTTCTCGAAGGACTGGTCCCTCCTTACAACATGTCCAAAGTATGTTAGATGGAGTCTCAGAATCCTTGCCTCCAAGGAGACACCCAGTTTAACCCTTTCCAGGATGAATCTGTTTGTTTTCCTAGCAGTCCATGGTACCCTCAATACTCTTCTCCAAAACCAAAGCTCAAAGGCATCAATTCTCCTTCTATCCTCCTTAGTCATTGTCCAACTCTCTGATGCATAGCAAGTGATAGCAAAGACCACCACGGCCTGTATCAGACACACCTTAGTCTCAAGAGAGACACCATAGCACATCCTAATCTTGGAATCTGTGAACATTATTTCACATGGCAAAGTTTTTGTAGATGTTAAAGGAAGGATTTTAAAATAAGAAGGTTAGCCTGGATTGTTTGCAGAATTTGAAATGCCATAACAAGTATCCTTAGAAAGAAGTGATTATTTCTGATCTCTCTAAGATAGTCACCCCGCCCTCCCACACACACACACCCACGAAGGTAGAAAGGTAGATAGAGGGGGAGAAAAAGATGGGACAAAACTCAAAATTGTAAGGAATACTAGGCTTAATGGTCTGATAGAGACTGGTGGAACTCTCAAGACTATGACCTTTAGTTACTGTGCAGATCTGGAACTGAAGTTACCCCTCAACTTCCATCCAAACAACAAACAGTCCTACAAAGTGATCGATGACAGCAGAGAGAAACAAGCTCCCTAGAACAATCAACCATGCAGGAACAAAGAGGCAGAGTGTGCCTGGAGATAAAGACAGGAAGGAATAGAAGAGAATGGCAAATGGAAATGGGAAGCACAGGAGGAAGTGGGAAGGGATAGTTGCATGTGGTGATTATAATCAATGTCACACACACACACACACACACACACACACACACACACACACTATATGAATTATTGAATGGAAAATCAATTTTGCCTATAAACTTTTACTCAAATCAAAACAGAAATTTAAAAAGAGAGCATGAGAAAGAGATCAGAGAAACTAGCCACACAGAGAAGGTGATGTTAAGACGGAAACACACACAGTTTGAAGTGATGCAGCCACAAGCCAAAGGATGCCAGCAGTCATCAGAAGCCGGAAGAAACAAGAAGCAGACCCTCCCTCAGAGACTCCTAAGGGAGCACACCTTGCTGGCACCTTCATTTTGTTCCAGTGGAGTTGGTTAGAGATTTCGGACTTAAAAATAATGAAAGAGTACATTTTGTTGTTTTAAGTCATCAAGTTGGTGGTAATTTGTCGTGGCCACGGGGAATTAGTATAGGCTTTGTTGCTGTCATCAGGTCCTATTGAATCCAGGATGACTCATAGTGACTCTATGAACAATAGACCTGAACTCTGTCCTGTGCCATCTTCATCATCCTCGATACACTCAAGCTCATTACTGCCGTCACTGTGTCAGCCCATTGCATTGGGGTCTTCCTTTCCTTTGCTGATCCTCCATAGCCTCTCCTAGCTTAACATTCAAACTATGAGAAGCTTCATCATCTTTATCTCCAAGTAGCATTCTGCCTGCCTAACTTTCTCCATGACATATCTGTTTGCTCTTTTGGCAGTCCATGACATATTCAGTACTCTTCTCCAAGACCACCACTCAAAGGCATCAATTCTTCTGTCATCTTTATTCACTGTTCAGCTCTTTGATGCATACCAGGTGATAGAGAAGACTATGGCCTGAAACAGGTGCACCTTGGTCTTCAAACTGACATCATTGCTCTTAAGTACTTTTGAGGGGTTCTTTACAGTGGACTTGCCCAATGCAGTATATCTCCTGATCCCCTGACTGCTGATACTAAGGGTGCTGATTGTTGATCCAAGCAAGATGAAATAATTGACAGCTTCAGTCTTTTCTCTATCTACCATGATGGTGATTGTTGGTGCTGTAGAGAAAACCTTTGTTTTCTTGATGTTGAAATGCTACCCGACACAGTGCCTTGCACAGAACCCAGAATGAACTAGGTGTGCAGGAAATAATTGGTGAATGAATGACCCAGTTGCTATCCTAATGTTTTCTCTTAGTTGTCTTCTAGAAACCAGTTGCCACTGAGTCAACTCTTACTTATGGTGGCTCCATATCTGTCAGACTAGATCTGTGCTCCAAAGGCTGATTTTTCAAATCTTTCTTCAAGTAATGGACTCCCACATTTACGCTTCAGTTAGCAGCCAAGTGCATTAACTATTTGCTCTGCTAAAGGACACTGGCTGTCTTATTATATGTTATAATGGTCTGTAGATCAGAGTCAACTCATAGCCAACTCTTTAGCAGATTTTTCAGAGACTGTAAATTGCATAAAAGGAGGTGGTTCATCTTTCTTCAACCTGCTAGATTTGAACCTCCTGCCTTTGGATTGACAGTACAGCTCTACCTTCTGGGTCACCAGTGCTTCCTTGTCTAATTATGTTGTTCCTGTGTACCATTGAGTTGGAACCAACTCATAGCTTATCCTCCATCAGATCTTCAGAGGAAGTAAATCACATGAGAGGAGATTGCCCATCTTTCTCCCATGGAACATCTGCTAGATTAGATTGGAACTGTGTTGGCATTGCAACTACTTGCCACTAGGCCACTACATATTACACACACACACACACACACACATACACATATGTACATATACACACACACACATATATAAAACATTCTATTTTGAAAAATAAGTCCAACCAGGAGAAAATTTGCCAGACTAGAACAACGAACTCTTGAATGTTTTTCTCTTGAATTTGCCAGTTGTTAACTTTTTGCCATAATACACTGAAAGGATGATTGGCTCTCACCCTCTCCACCCCAGAATGTGCTTCATTTCCACGTTCCCTGCCTCAGCATCCAGCACTACATGAACTCCACCGCTTTTGCTGGTCAACTGGGAGTTGTTCCGCATGCCTCCATTATCCTCTTCCCTCCACATAAAACCAGGCACCCAGTCCAGCTTTTAACATAATACCACTTTAACATAATACCACCCTGCACATTTTCCATATCTTTTGCTATCACCCACACCCAAGCAGCCACCAATATTCCCATATTGGACTGTTAAAATCATCTTATCACTTACATTCTCCATACCCCTTCTTTAATCCTTTTTTTCTCCCTACAGACTATAGGAAGTTATAACTTTAAAACACATCTAATTATATCACTTCCCTTGCTGGAAATCCTCAATGCTTATTAGTGTGTGGCCCTGACCTCGCTTATGCACTCAGACAAGGTTAGGCCCTCTCTTCCGCACCCCACAGTCTTTTTCCTTCTCAGCCCTCTGCCTAATTATAATCATGGAGTAATCCGCATGCTCCTTCCTTTACTATCCTGCTTAGACGATTAATCCAAGATGATGGAGGCTTTGATGTGACACTCACGACTGTATCCTCAGAACCCAGTCGCTGCCAATTACGTAGTAACCCGGTGCCATTGTGCCAATTCGAACTTACAGCTATCCTGTAAGATAGAGTAGAACTGCCCCCACTGTGTTTGCAAACCTGGAAGGAAACAGGCGGCCACATCTTTCTCTGGAGGAATGGCAGGGAGCCTCCAAACACAGTTCTTTGGGTTAGCAACTGAGTGCTCTTACCACTGTATCACCAGGCCCCAATAAACATTTTTTTCAATGAGTGACTTCGTGTATCTTCTCTGGAGAGCAGATCTTAAACTGTTGTGAAATGGAAACTTGGATTGCCAAATTAAAGAGACATGTGGTAAGAAGCTGTACCACGATCCCAAAGGCTTGCAGTTCAAATCCATCCACTGCTCTATGGGAGAAGGAAGGGCAGTTTCCTCTTGTGCCACTTACTGCCTCAGAAACCCAGCTGGAGAGTCAGTTATAAATAAGGTGGTTCTGACTTGACAGCACACAACGTACACAACAACCCAAAGCGTCCTGAACGCTGACCTGAGGGCAGCATTTGCACATTGTAACTTCCACCACCTCAGAGGTTGTGGGGAAAGGAGAAAAGACCCTAATCCTGGATGTGAGACAAACCTGGACATTGACTCTGGACCTGGACCTGGCTGGAAATGTTGAGCATGTTATCTGGCCTCTCCAGCCCAGTTATCCTAATCTAGAAAACAGAGACACAATGTTCATCTTGAAAGATAGTTGTGTTATTGCAATAAGACAGCCCTGTTCACCCTCCCTTCACCTGCTACACCTGGTGGCTTGGTCAGGAGTGTAATATGCCACGTGCCATCCCTCTTCCCCAAGCATTTGACCTGCTCAACTTGTAATGAAAAGGAAAGTGTGACTGTCACGGGAGCTACCCTGCCTGTGAATGCAGCCAGGAGGAAATCATTAGTGACTTAGCGACTGGAAGGTTCCAGTTCCCTATGTGTTTTCTAGAGCCCAGGTATAGTCTGAAAAAGAAGAGGCAGATAAAATGGACCTTCCCTTTGCCTGCCTCATAACAGTGTCCTGTGCAGTCTCTGTTGTGACTGGGACCATGTGTCAATGGTGATGGAGTTAGGATTCATGTGCCAGTGTTTCTGAGAATCAATATTTTCCTTGGGAAAGGAGTGGTGAGTGTGTGCGTGTGACCTTTAGACAACAAAGAAGAACCTGGAGGTCTGTCTTCATGGGACGCAAGTGTGGGGGACTGGAGGGTTCTTAGGGGCCTTTTTCTGCTACAAAGACCTTTTAATTAAGCCAAATTAATTTTTTTAATTAATTTTTAATTAAGCCAAATTAAGACAATCACCCTGGAAAGAGAAAACATCAGCATGTACCCATTACAGAGGGGGTGACTGAATGCACTGAACTGGCCATGGTTTTCCTTATCTCTGATAGTCGTTGTTGTTATGTGCCGTCAAGTCGCTTGCAACTCATAGCGACCCTATGCACAACAGCTCTAAACCCTGCTCTATCCTGCGCCAACCGCACCGCCTCTGACACTCCCATCCCGATTACCCCAGTCACTGAATCAATCCACCTCATAGAGGGTCTTCCCCTCCTGCACTGTCCCTCCACCCTGCATGATGTCCCTCTCCAAGGACCTGTCCCTCCTTACAACATGTCCAAAGTATGTCAGATGAAGCCCCAGAATCCTTGCCTCCAAGGTGTAGCCTGGTTTAACCCTCTAGGATGAATCTGTTTGTTTTCTTGGCAGTCCATGGTACAGTCAATACTCTTCTCCAGCACCACAGCTCAAAGGCATCAATTCTCCTTCTATCCTCCCTAGTCAAAGAAATCCTCAAATGATCGTGATTGTTGGCAGGATGATCCATCACTGTTGCAGGTGGGGCTACAGACATGGGGGAAGGCCTGTGATGGGGATGCATGCGTCTGCAGGCCAGGGGCCCAGGTTTGCTGTGCCAGAGCCCAACTGGGATTTGTGACAAGGCCACCGTGGTGTTTCCCCCGGGAACTGTATTAATGAAGGGAGAGAGCACCACGTGTCAGTATTCAGCCCGAGAAAGGAAAAGTGTCAGGAGATGACAGGACCTTGCTGTTTCATGGCATAACTGCACAGCACCTGGGACTCCTTCCGAATAAGTGTTCCCAGCATCCCTTTCAGGTGCCTCCTGAACGTTACTAATTTGAGACTGTGAGCTGTGTCCTCCTTCGCCTGCTGAGACCCACCAGGTCTTCTCTGCCCCTTCTCTACAGCTCAGAGTGCGTGTGTGTGCGAAGGCTAAGGTGACCTTTGATCACAGGCATGTGTAAAAGAATGCCGACCACTGTGTGTGTGTGTAGTGGGAAGTTGGCGTATGGAAGTTTCCTGGCCTAAGGTTGGGGAAAACTCCTTGCAAAGCAGGTTTTTGTTGGAAATGAAAAAGTCTCACTTTCAATTCTGAGTCTATGATTTTGCTTTTTCCATGAGGGCTTTCTCATGCTATGGTCAATATTCTTGTCCCACAGGTTTCTCTGAAGGAGGATCATGGATCATAGGGCCAGAAACTCTTATGGTTGGAAGAGGATTTGAAAAGGGCTTATTTCTTGAGATGCATGGGAAGCAACACAAATTCTCAGAGAAAAAGAAGACCAAATGTTTGCTCCAACATCTCATGATGTTTTTCATTTTTTACTTCTTCTCATTGGTCTCAGAGGATAATCATAGGGTATATTTAGTTTTTAAAGCCGCTTTATTTAGGTATAACTAATTTAGAATACGGCATACATTTAAAGTGTGCCGTTTCATGTGTTTTGACATATGTGTACACCTGTGAAGCCATCATCACAACTAAGACAATATCTGTCATCCTTAAACATTTATATTTGCTCCTTTGTAGCCCATCCCTTTTGAATCCCCACTTCAGGCCAGGCCATGGCTGGGAACCCCTGATTTAGCCTCTGTCACTATGGATTAGATTGCACTTTCTCAAATTTTATTACAAATGGGATTACACAGTATGCACTTTCCCTGCTCTGACTTGGCTTCGTTCATTGAACATAATTACGTGGAGATTCACAATGCTATTGTAGCTATCAGGAGTTCATTATTTCCCCCTTTTTCGTGTGAATGTGCCACAGTTTGTTTAGACATTTACCTGCTGGAGGATGTTCCAGTTGTCTTCAGTTTATGACCATAAATCTGCCATGAACATTTGCATGCAAGTCTGTGTGAAAGCATGCTGAAATGAGTGGTTTTATTTATGCAACACCATTCAGGGTGAAAGAAGCACTGGTAGGACAGAGGTTAAGCACTGAACTGTTAACTAAAGTTCAGTGGTTCAAACCTCCAACCACACTGCAAGAGAAAGATGAGGAAGTCTGCTTCTATAAAGATTTATAACCTCTAGCACCCTAGCGGAAGTTCCACTCTATCTTGTAGGATTGAGATGTGTCAGAATCAATTCAATGTGAACAAGGTTTCATGGGGACATGTCATATAGGGACATGTCACCTAGTTGCCCCCAGACGTTGTAAAGTCCAAGGCAGACATCTAGTCTTCCATGTTCTTGCTAGGTGTCATTAAGTCTTGTAGTGATCCTATGAAGAGCAGATTTGAACCTTGCCCTGTCTGTGCCATTCTCATGATCACTCAAGTCCATTGTTACAGTCATTTTGTCAGTACATGGGGTTTTTTAAATATTTTATTTTACTATTTTTTGGTGTGTGTTCTGTCAAATCGGATCTGACTGGTACAGGAGGAGATTGCCCCTCCTTGTCCAGCAGAGCATTTGGTGGATTTGAACCTCACACCTCTGGGATTGCAATGCAGCTACTTGCCACTAGGCCACCAGAGCTTCCTTGTCAGTACATCTTGTGAAGGGTCTTCTTCTCTTTCTCTGACCCTCCACCTTTCCCAGCATGATGTCTTTTTCCAAGGGCTGGTCCCCCCTTACAACATGACCAGAGTATATGACACCAAATTTCACCATCCTTGCCTCTAAGAAAGCATTCTGGTTACATGGTGATGAATAAAGGGACAGGAAAGGACAGTGTGTGGCCTATGTATGTCCACTGCCATCTGAGTCTCAGCAGACATGACAGTGGCCATCAAGGACAGAGTCCTAGGCTATTTTGATGTGGTGAGCCAAAACATATGCATAGTGGCCTATAGCAGAAATGAGAATGACATTTGGAAGTTGGTACACAAGAGACTGGACTCAGGCAAAGCCCCTTTGCCTCCAGAGAGATGCGTGGGTAGAAGCAGGCTGGTGTTTGAGGGCCTGTTGGCAGGCCCATTGGAGGCACGCCAAACATCTAGATTTCTTCCTGCTACATTTGCATTATTGGTGCTTTGCTTTGCTATAGATTCTAGATGCTTTGCTATAGATTCTAGGCTATGTTCCTGATAACTTGGATTTGAAGGTAGTTAACACTGGGTAAAGAAAACATTATTCTGTTGTCATTTAAGAATCTTAGGCCACACATTAATATTATAATACATAGGAGTTAGTGCATGAAAGGTTCAAGGTATCTATTTAACTTACTAATCTCTTTTGGAGAGAGGGCTTTTGTTGTATCCGGATATCTCAGTGTGTCTTGTTGGTCTAATATTGTGACTTCTATCAAATGAGTGTTATCAGAAACTAAGAAGAAATCTTATCACAAACATAGAAAGCCCTGCCTTGATTTCCAGCCATCCACCTCATACACAGAGGCTTCAGTGGAAGCCTCCTTCAGTGGGGGCTTGTCTACTGCTCTGATGCTAAACAGGTTCCATTGGAACTTCCAGACTAAAACAGGCTAGGAAAGTAAGCTTATAATAACAACTCTAAGGATCATAAGGGTTCCATCTGCAACCAGTGACCAGGATGGTGCAGGACTGGGCAGCATTTTGTTCCATTGTGCTAATAATCTCCATGAACTGAGTGGCAGACGATAGCAAGATTGTTGACTGGTGCCTATGAATTTCACATGTCACTATTTCAGAACTATCATCTTCCTCCTCCCCCTCTCCCCAATGCTGAAGATCAGAGACACTCAAACAGGTTTCACTGGCATCTCTTGAGCCTCTAGGCACTTGAAAACATCTGAAAGACCCACCAAATGTCCTTACTTTCATCGGGTGGCTTTGGACCGTCGACACAAAGCTAAGCTTTTGTACGGCTTTCAGACTGTCAGAATTGGAAGAGGGCTTACAGGTCATGTTATCCAACTGTGTCATCTTTAAGATGAGCACATGGCAACTCAGAGAGAGGCAAGGGCCCCGCCCAGAGTCACTGAGCTCCTTAGAAGCTGAGCTGGACCCGGAAACCATCCCTTTGGGTGCTCAGACTGTTCTCTCATCCCAACCTCACCTCCCCAGCTCTCATTTAGTTTTTCTGCGCTTAATATGTTTTCCTCGAATTGATTTTTTTTCCCCTCTGCCTCATCCATTACCTTCAAGGTTATTTTTGGTGCTCTTCTCTGTCTCTTTCATTTTGCAGACTGATTTCCCAGGCTTGGCTGAGGATGGCAGTACTTGCCACTGCAGGGTCTTCAGCTTTCAACAGCGTCCCATGCTCCTTCCCTCACCAGCCCCCCTCACACCATCTTCCTGAAGTCTGTGAAACAAGTCAGCCCCAGGGTCTTTACCCCCATCTTCTCTTCACTCCTTTCAGCCTTCAAGATGCTGCCGTTTCCCATCATGTGCTATGCTCCCTCCTCTGGTCCATTCTCAGCTCAGAAAATCTGCTCATAATGACAGCCCTCAGAGCTCATCCTTCAGTGATAACTCAAGGCCGCATCAGCCACCGGGTAGTGACTACCAATACATCTTTCTGATGATATTGCTTTTTTCCACTGGGCTTTCATTGTGTGGGGATGTGTCTATTTGGGATGATTCCTTCTCTCTTAACTATGTGGTGGGCAAGGCATCTGCCAGATGCTTAGGGAGTGATGGTAACTGGTAGGGGTTGTAGGGATGGTCTGAGGATCAAGCATAATGATGGAAAGTGAGTTTATCTGAACATTAATTAGGATGCCAGTGCTCAATTTTTAAGTGTTCAGTGCATGGGGAGAAAAGAAAGGGCTTTCGATGAAGGTCAAGCAACATTCCTTTCAAAGCCCAACTCAAGCATTGCTTCACTTTATAATGCAAACAAGCTTGAGTTTTCCCATTTATAAAATGAGGATGATATGGAACAACTTTCAGGGTTACAGAGCGTATTAAATATGCCAAGATGTCTAAACTACTTTTGTCAAATCTAGAGTCTTTCTGTTGGAAATAGAAAAGAACATGGCCAGCAGTATGAAGTACGGTTTCCGGAGCTAAAATCCCAAGATTCTCTGTGTAGTAGCTACACCTTTGAGCAAGTCAGGCAGCCTCGTTAAGCTTCCACTTCCTTAACTCTAATGTAAGAATAGGGAATTCTTGTCTCATAGATTGGTGATGAAGATTGTTACTGTTGTTATGTGCTGTTGAATCACCTGCAACTCATAGCGACCCTATGTACAACAGCTCTAAACTCTGCTCTGTCCTGTGCCAATCTCATTGTCTCTGACACACTCATCCTGATTGCCCCAGTCACTGAATTAATCCATCTCCCAGAGGGCCTTCCCCTTCTGTGCCTGCCCTCCACCCTCCCAAGCATGATGTCCTTCTCCAAGGACCAGTTTCTCCCTACAACATGACCAAAGGATGTCAGATGAAGCCTCAGAATCCTTGCCTCCAAGGAGAAGCCCGGTTTAACCCTCTCCAGGATGAATCTGTTTGTTTTCTTAGCAGTCCATGGCACCCTCAGCACTCTTTTCCAACACCAAAGCTCAAAAGCATCAATTCTCCTTCTATCCTCCCTGGTCATTGTCCAGCTATCGGACGCATAACAAGTGATTGCAAAGACCATCGCCTATACCAGACACACATTAGTCTCCAGAGACACACCGTTGCTCTTGAGTACTTTAGAGAGATCCCTAACAACAGACGTTCCCATGGCAATACGTCTTTTAATTTCCTGGCTACTGGTGCCAAGAGTGTTGATTGTGAAGCCAAGCAGACTAAAGCTGTGAACAATCTCGATCTCTTCACCATCAATCCTGACGCTGCCAATTGGTCCAGTGGTGAGAATCTTTGTCTTCTTGACATTGAGCCTCAATCCATATTGGAGGCTGCAGTCCCCGACCCTCTGCAGCAAGCGCTTCAGGTCCTCCTCAGTTTCAGCAAGCAGGGTTGTGTCATCTGCATAATGCAGATTGTTGATAGATCTTCCACCAATCCTGACACCACATTTCTCCTCATAGAGCCCAGCCTCCTGGATGATTTGTTCTGCATACAGGATGAAAAGATATGGAGACAGGACACATCCCTGGCATACACCCTTCCCAATTTTGAACCATGCAGTGTTCCCTTGCTCTGTTCTGACAACTTCTTCTTGGTTCAAGTATAAGTTTCGCATTAGCACGATCAAGTGTTCTGGGATTCCCATTCTTCTCAGAGTCAGCCACAGTTTGTTATGGTCTACACAGTCAAAAACGCCTTTGCATAATCAATGAAACACAGATAGACATTCCTCTTGTACTCCCTGCTTTCAGCCAATATCCATCTAACATTAGCTACAATATCCCTAGTACCACGACCCCTTCTAAACCCAGCCTGGACTTCTGGCAGTTCTCTGCTGATGTGCTGTTCCAGTCGTTTTTGGATAATCTTCAGCAGACTCTTGCTTGCATGTGAAATCAACGATATTGTATTATCGTTTCCACACTCTGTTGGGTCACCCTTCTTTGGAATGGGAACAAATATAGATCTCTTCCAGTCAGTTGGCCAAGTGGTCGTTCTCCAGATTTCTTGGCACAACTTGGTGAGCATATCCAGGGCAGCCTCTGTTAGCTGAAATATGTCAACTGGTATACCATGTATTCCTGGGTACTTATTTTTTGCTATTTCTTTCAAAGCAGCTTGAACTTCTTCCTTCATCACCATAGGCTCTTGCTCATATGTTGTTTCATTAAATTCTTCTCTGTCTGCCAATTCCTTTTGATACAATGACTCAGTATATTCTTTCCATCTTCTTTGATACCTCCTGGATCATTTAATACTCTGCCTAAAGCATCCTTGGTTATAGCAACTCGAGGTTTGAATTTGTTCTTCAGTTCCATGAGCTTAAGAAATGCTGAGTGAGTTTGACCCTTTTGGTTTTCTGACTCCAACTCCTTGCACAATTCATTGTAATATTTAACTTTGTCATTCCACGCTGCCTTTTGAAATCTTCTGTTCAGCTCTTTAGTATCTTGGATATTTCCTTGTGCTTTGGCTTCTCCGCACTCCAGTGCAATCTTCAGAGTTTCTTCTGACACCCATTTTGGTCTTTTCTTCCCCTTCTGTCTTTGTAATGAACGTTTGCACTCTTCTTGGATGATACCCTTGATATCCCCCCACAACTCATCTGGTCTTCGCTCATTCGTGTTCAAGGCCTCAAACCTGTTCTTGAGACGGTTCTGAAATTCAGGTGGGATAGACTCAAAGTCATATTTAGGTTCTCATCAATTCAGTTTAATTTTCTTCAGCTTCATCTTGAACTTGCATATGAGTAGTTGGTGGTCTGTTCCACAATCAGCTCCAGGCCTAGTTTTTACTTACAGCTGATATTGAGCTTCTCCAGCAGTTCCTTCCACAGATGTAATCAATCTGATTCATATGCATACCATCAGGTGAGATCCATGTGTATAACCTACGTTTATATCTCTTAAAAAATGTGTTGCGATGAATAAGTCATTGATTGTGCAAAATTCAATCATTCTATCTCCAGCTCCATTTCTGTCTCCGAGTCCATGTTTTCTGACTACTGATTCTTCTTCTCTGTTCCCAATTTTTGCATTCCAGTCACCCATTACTATCAATGCACCTTGATTGCATGTTCGATCGATCTCCAACTGTAAAAGTTGGTAGAAATCTTCTATTTCCTCTTCTTTGGCTCTGGTGGTTGGTGCATATATCTGAATGATAGTGGTATTCATTGGACTTCCTTGTATGCGTATGGATATTATACTGTCACTCACAATATTGTACTTCAAGATGGATCTAGAAATGGGTTTTCTAAGTATGAAAGCAACCCCATTTTTCCTCACCTGAAGATTAGGTGTACAAAAATCTGTAACACATTTAGCATGATGTCTGGCATGAAGTATGTGCTCAATAAATTTTAACTGGAAGAAAGATGGACAATCTTATCATGTGAGACTTAAAGTCTCAGAAAACCTCTTGCAGCTATCACGTGGTCCAACTAACTGGCCAAGAGTGATTGCTACCTATATATTTATATGCACTACAAACATATCCCTGTGTATCATAGAATCAACAGGGGACAATGTGGAAACTTCTTAATCACAATCACAAAATACTCTGAGGGAATAAGTCATTTGTCATGGTGTCATAGGAAACTTAGTCTTAGGTGACATCAGGTCAATTATTATAAAATAGTCCACAAAGACAATATTTTGCACCCTATATTCCTGGGGTCTCAAAAGCTTGCAAGCAGCTACCAAAGGTGAAAGCATTGGTCTATCCTGACATTGAGTTAAGAAGAGTGAAGAAAATCAAAGATGCATGGAAACAACTAGTTCATAGCACTAACAGACACTGCACATCCCAATTTCCATGATCCTGGGACCAGAAAAACGAGACGATGCCCCACTACCACACGTGACCAATCTGAAAAAAGGTTACAACAGAGGGTCTTAGATAAAGTGGGAAATAAAAGTAGAATAAAGCTCAAAATCATAATAATGGTCAAGCTTACTGATCTGTGAGAGAGACTGGTGGAACCCTTGAGACTGTGGCCTTTAGCCATCCTTTGAGCTTGAAAGTGAACCCTCTGCTGTGACACAACAACTTTCCGCCAAACAGTAAATAGATCTATAAGGTGAACAATAACTCCAACGAAGTACTCAATCCTTAGGACAATAAACAGTTGCACAATTTGGTGGGTGGAGGGAGGGGTGGGTAAAGGAAAGATAAAAGATCCAGTGTGAAAAACAATGTATATGAAATTTGTAAATAAACCAGTATAAAATAATAATAATTTTAAAAGGGCAGCATTGGCCCAGGAATAAAGATTGAGTGTCAAGAAGAGACAGGGTGAAAAGAAAAGAAGATACTGGGTAGAGAATGAATGGATACAAGAAACACAGAATGCTAATGGGAAGAGTTTTGTTATAATGCTAGAAGTGTAATCAGTATAATTAAAAATATAAATAGGAATAACTAAATGGGATACCAATCTTCTCCAGAAGAGCTTTCACTCAAATTACAATAAAAAGGAATAAAAAAATAACTTCAGCAAAGTTCAATTAATGTTATTTTATTTTCTCATGTAAACTTAAGTGTTCACCTTTTATTGCCTTTCAAAATTTGTTTATTTTTACCATCATTCACTTTTATGCAATTATTCATATGCATTGCCTCTTTCATGTACATTTTGTTTTATACAATAATTTCTGTACATTGTGTTTTATATGATTAATTACTTTTAATCTGTTACTTTTATCTCTCCATCTCCTCAAGTTCTCATTGCACTGATCTAATTCTTCACTCCCTCCCATGTGCCCACTAATATTTGCTATATAGCCTTTATTTATATATGTGAACAAACTTTGAGAAGTCTATGCATTAATCAGGTTAAGCCTTCAGTGAAGACTTTCATATATACTGAGCGTATTTAGTGAGGATATTCTCTGCAGGGAGAAATAGCCAGCTCTAAGACCCTCAGTGAGATGGATTGTCACCGTGACTCCAGCCATGGGCTCAAGTGTAACAGTGATGATAAAGATGGTGTAGGATAAGCCAGGGTTTTGTCTGTTGTACAAAGGTCACCATGAGTCTGAACCAACACAATGACACCTCACAATAACAACATGGAGCTTAAAACCTAATTAAGTGATAAGCAACTACACACATTATTTCTAAGCAATTTGCCTTCAAAGCGAAATTACAAATTATAAATTGAACAGTTTCTTCGACAATTCAGTTCTATATCTATTTTTTATGAAGAGTTTATTAATACTAGAAGTCAGGCATATGGATTAAGGAGACAAAGTCTCTGCTCTCCTTCAGTTTACAGGTCATCAACTCAAAATCATTGCTGTTGAGGTGAAACTGACTTATAGCTGACTCTGCAGTGGGGTTTTTGAGACTGTGAATTGCAAGCGAGGAGATTGCTCATCTTCTTCCTGTAGAGATGTCACCTTTGAATTGGCAGTACAATTCCATACTTACTAAGCCCCCAGAGCTCTCATACAGTTCATGGAGGCCACTAGTGTTGTTGTTAGATGCTTCTAAGTCAGTTCCTACCCGAGGTGACCTTAGATAAAACAAAACAAAAACCTGCCCAATCTTATTCCATCTTCATAACCTCTGCTATGCATGTCTCCATTGTTGTAGTCACTGTGTCAATTCATCTGGTTGAAAGTTGTAAAATTAATATAAGCAGCATGGGCACAACCAAATCTGATCTCTGATAACCCCATAAAGGGGGATTATCTCCATCAACAATACCCATAGTACAAAACTATTTCCTATAAGGTCAGACATGGTCTCCCACACTTATACACATACTTCCTTCTACCAATTCTAACACCAATCTTACTACTCTACTGAATCCTAAATCCATTTCAATGGCCACACAGACCTCACAAAACCATACTTACCTATATGGGTTTTATTAGGGAAGTTAACAGACTATAATTCCTTAGTCAGACAGTTTCTCAAGAGTGCTGGCAGGCCCTTTGAACTTCAGCCGTATGGCTTAGGTTGGTGTTGTAAACTCCTTTTAGTACTGCCAGTTACGGTGTCTTCCCTCAATCCTCCAGCAAGCTTGGGCTTACTCTGGTTCCTTGGACAGCAGTCCAAGATAGCACTGTTTCATGTTAAATCTCTGGTTCTCTACTGAGGCTACTGTTACTCTTGTGTAGATCTCCATCTGGCTGGTCACTAAGAATGCATGCTGCATACTCTGTTCCTCTTCCTTGCTGGTATTGAGATTCCTGTTCCTTTTTAACCTAGTGAAATAGTGAGACAAGACAATCCACTTGTGGATGGACTGCTGTTGGGTGCCATTGAAAGTTTTTAGAGGCAATAAATCCCACAGGATAAGATTGCTCATTCTTTCACCATGGAGAAGCCAGATTTGAACTGTGTGCCTTTGGGATTGTAGTACAACCTCTTGCCATTAGGCCACCAGAGCTCCCTACAATTGTGCCTAGACTAACACACTCTATTTATATGATTCCACCCAGCCATGGAGCAAAATCAAAGTCAAAGGCTAGGAAAGCCATTTTGAACAATAAACCTTGATGCCACAATGGTCTTCCTATTACTAGTATGTAAATTATGGTTATAATGATGGTAATGGCGGTGGCAGCAGCAGCATTACTTCACCAATAACAATAACTAAGATATGTGAAGAGCATACTTCATGGTAGATACCAGTAAAGGTTTTACCTGTATCATTTCATTTAATTCTCTAGAAAACCCCCTGAGTTACATCTTTGCCAATGGATAAGAAACAGGAGGTTCAGAGGCTTAAGTAATTTGTCCTATGTCTGGTAGGTAACTAATTTAGATGTCAACCCCAAGTCTTACTTTTGGTCAAAAACTTCGTACCCAACCACCACACTGCACTGTCTTCCATGAACAATTATATATCATAATACAAGACAACACATGAAAACAATGAGAAACTATGAAAGCTATACAAGTGTTCAGGTCTTTCATTCATAGGGTTGGTGTGAATTATCTACAACTCAATGGCACTTAACAAGACAACACAGCATAACACAATATGAATGCTATCTATTATACCAGATGGATGCAGTGCTAGGAATGGAAGTTTGTGTTCTATTGGAAGGTCAAAATCATAACGAATTCTGAAGTTGGACCCCCGCATTGAATTCCAGCTGGATCACTTCCTTGCCGTATGACTTTGGAATATTGGTTAACACCTCTAAATGTCCTCCTTTATAAAATGAGGTTATTGGGAGCATGTGAAGCATTTGGGACAGCCCTTAGCACAAAACAAGTGCTAAAAATATTGCATTTTAGTACTTTCTGTGGTTCAACTATTGGTTGGCCCTGTAACTTTCCCTATGTGGGCTTTAAGGTCCTTAGTCATTAATGAGGGTATTGAGTATTATTTCTAAGATTCTTTCTAGTCTAAAATGATTCTATTCCAAATGGCTCCCTTGGAGGAGAGGTTTAAGTACATTGCATCTTTAAAGTCTCCCTTTCTTGGTAAAATGAAGAATGGGAATAATCCAGGGGAGTCCATTTATATTGCACAGGAGCCCATTCAACTGAGCATCCTTGAAGCTGGTCATATTAGCAAGACCAATGGCCTTATCACCAGCCAGCCTCTTCATTGTCAATAAAGATGAACTGCAGATCCCTCTGGTCAGACTATTAAAGCAACTTGTCAATGCTAGTGAACTCATTAGCTTCTCTTTTTTGCAGCTTTTGATTTTTTTCTCCCACTTGACAACCAGGGGGCCCTGCCATTACTCGGGCATTTTGATCAAGACACAGTCTTGCCTTTACTAGGCTGCTTGGTTGATGGTGGGGCTGGCAATGAGTGATTCATCAGCTGCTACCCATCCAGGCAGCTCTGAGTCGGTATTCTCATTTGGTATCTGGCATGGTTGTCAGGCAGGTGATGTGGTGCCTGTGAGCTGTGTCTGAGGCATAGCTCTCAACCAAGACACACCTCCCAGGAGACACTCAGAACCAATGTATCTAATTCATCCAGGAGATCTTCAGCTCATTAAAGAGCAATAGATTCACACAGAAATATGAAACCCTGCACATCGTTAGAACTAAAGATGTTTCCTTTCTTTGTCTTAGCTTTAGTTTCTAAAGGGAAATTCAAGCAACTCTGCATAAGGAAAGACTCATTCCTGGAGCAGCGGTGAGGATATAGAACGCATCAAGGCAAGGAGAAATAAAAGAAGATTGGCTTCAAGCAATAGCCTTCCATGCATGAAGACAGTGGTGTTGCATTTTTATTCCTACATAATGTCTGATGTTCTGGGGTGGAGTGGATAGGTGGAGCAGCCTATTGTGAGTGCAAGGGAGAGAACATCAGGCAAGGCTGAATGTACTCTACAGGGGTGAAGTCTGTGGCTCTCTCAGGCTTAGGGCAGCAGCTGGCTGGCTAGCTCGGTCTTCAAGGTGGTTTCCTTAGCCCCTCCAGCATGTGGGATAATTGTTGAGAAGTGACTCTGTCTGCAGTATTCTCGTTCTTTAGAGCAGTAAGATGTTAAGTGGCGCTGAGTTCATTTAGTGCTTAGCTTGTGGTTAGGTTCTTTGTGACCCCCACATCTTTGGGGAATCATAAAAGAAACAAACCAGTTGCTATGGAGTCTGCGCTGAATCACAGCAAGCCCATGTGTTTCAAAGTAGAACTGTGCTGTACAAGGCTGCCAATGGCTGATGTTTCAGAAGTAGATCACCAGGCTTTTCTTCTGAATCACTTTCTGGGTGGACTTGAACCGCCAACCTATGGTTAGTAAGTAGTTCAAAACATCACCATATCTTACCTTACCCAAGACTACGTATGAAATTATTAAAATAAAGAAAACCCAACAACTCCGACTTTCCACTCTATTCTGTTGCTCAGATTCCTGTGACTGAGAGTCCAGCTATTAGCTTATATACCTGACAAAACAATGTTGTCAGGTCAATTCTGATTCATGGTGACTCCCTACGTGTGGAAGTAGAACTGGTTCCCTAGGGCTTTCATTGACTGAATTTTCAGAAACAGATCCCCAGGCCTTTTTGCTTGAGGCGCCTCTGTTGTAGTTGGGTGTTGTTGAGCTGTAACTGACCCATTGCTGACCCTTCAGCAGGCTTAAGAGGCAGTTTAATCTCATAGGAGGAGATTGTCCATTTTTCTCTCGTGGAACAGTTCGTGGGTTTGAACTGTGTGCCTTTGGGATTGCAGCACAGCTCCTTACCAGTAGGCAACCAGAGCTCCCTTTGGTACCTCTTGGTGGTTTAAATCTCTACCTTTCAGTTAGAAGCTAACTGCATTAATCATTTGGATCTTTTATTGTTATTATTCTTTAACATAATTTCCCTTTGTTCTGAGCATGACACCCAGGTTTGCTCAGGGGGAGTCACTTCTCCACAATCCTTAATCTTGGTTACTTAATCCTAGGGGAAGAGCTTGGATTGGCTTGAACTAATCCATGTATCCTGGCCCCAGGCTTGTGCAAGTGGCTTATCAACTGACAGTGTGGAAATGGGGGACTGTGATCTATTGCTCTCAAGTCCAGGAGCTGAGGCAAGAGCAGCTCTCCTGCTTTCTCGGGATGCTGTGCTCTGAGACTGTGAGGGTTTGGTTTAACGCAGTCCTTGTTGATTCTGTGAGGAAAAGAATCATGTGAGTGAGGCTGGGATGTGAAAGAGGTGAGAGAGGAAAGACTCAAAACCAGTTTCCTGAAGGCAGCATAATCTCCAGAGAAAACCACAAGTGAAGCCAGAACCACTTCTGACCTCTTCAGTTGTGTAAGCCCATTTATCGCCCCCCCAACCCACAGCTCTGGTAGCTTAGTAGGTATGGAGTTGAGCTGCCAACCTGAAGGTAAGAGGTTCAATCCACTACCTAGCTACTCTGAGAGGGAAAGATAGACAATATCTTTTTGTGTAATTTACTGCATCTGAAAACTCACTAGAAGATCAGCTATGAGATGATTTGACTCCATAGCCATGTGTAGAGTTAGTAAAAACAGTCACCCCAGTAAGAATAGCAAAATTTAACAGAACAGCAAACAACAAATGCTGGTAAGTTGTGGAGAAACTGGAACCCTTATTCACTGTTGGTGGGAGTGTAAAATGGTGCAACCACTCTGGAAAGCAGTATGGCGCTTTCTCAAAAAGTTGAAAATAGAAATACTGTTTTTTTTTCAGCAATTTCACAACTGGGAAGATACCTCAAAGAAACCATAACTGCCACCCAAGCAGATATATGCACCCCCATGTTTATCACAGCTTTGTTCACAATAGCAAAGAGTTGGAAAGAACCTAAGTGCCAATCAACAAACAAATGGATAGCGAAGCTGTGGTATATTCACACAATGGAATACTATGCTGCATGGAAAAACAAGGAACTCATGAAATATTATATAAAATGGGTGACCCTGGAGGACACTATGCTGAGTGAAATATCTCAGTTAGAAAAGGACAAATACAGCATAGTGCCACTATTATAAAACAGGACTGACATCAGGATTGGACGGAGACTGAAAAAGATGGGATAAATTATGTATACTGTATTGAAATAGATGAGTGAGAGAACTGTTTAGAAGGGATATATGATTAGGTATTATTGTCAAGACAGGAGCCCAGAACAAAGGCTGCATAGTAGTGTGGTCTTGCGGGGAGGGATTATATAACAATGAAAGAATTTTTCTTTTACTTTTCAAAGAGAAGAGTGAACTGTCAGGGAGATTGGGCAGGGAGAAAAGTGCAACAATGAATGAATGGAAATCCAAAGCCCCTGTAAACATTCATTAAAATTAATTTTTAAAAAAGTTTTAAAAACTCCTAGTAAAAACAAGAGCCCTGGTGTCGCAGTGAGTAAACAGTTGGCTGCTGACTGAAAGGGTAACAGTTTGAGTCGACCTGCTGATGTAGCAGTCTGCTTCTGTAGAGATTTATAGCCCCGAAAAACCTATGGGGCCAGTTTCACTCTGCCCTATAAGGTTGCTGTGAATCAGACCAAAAATGAGGCACCCTGTGACACAAGGGCTTCCATTTTCACTGGGATGATCTAATTCAAAGCTTTCCTTTCTAAATATGAGAAAAATCAACTCAATTCAACACATGGTCATGGAGTCAAGACCAACTCATAGCTGACCCTCTGGTGAGTTTTCAGATGCAGTAAATTACACATGAAGAAATGGGCTATCTTTCTCTCTATCTTTTTTGTACCCTGTGTGGTACAAATGGTTCCTGTGCTCGGCTGCAAAGTTTGGAGGCTGAGTCCACTCAGAAGCACCTTGAAAGAAAGGCCTGGAGATCTGGTCCAAAACATCAGCCGACGAAAACTCTGTAGCATTATCTTTCTACTGTGACATTCTTGATGTTACCATAAGTCAGAAGCAACTCCGCAGCAACTGGAATATCACACAAAAAATAGGGGAAAACAAATGACCAAAAACAGTTAACTGGTCTCTGGAACAAAGTCTATTCCTTACTATTTCAACATTACAAAACCAGTATAATCATAAAAGCATAACCCTAATGCTCACGGACAGACAATATGTGCCAGGCACTTACTAGAAGTGATGAATGCTTTAAGCCTCAAAACAGCTACAATAGGTGGGTTCTATCATACATTACATTCTACAGGTGAGGAAACTGAAGCACACAGAGGTTAAGTACTTTGCCCAACGTGAAAGAGGAACAAATGTCCTAGGCAGGATTTAACATCAGATTTCTCATATCCCCTGTAGCTCTAGTATTCCCCGGCTCCACAGCTTCTGGAAACAGGACCAATGACTCTTTCCACTGGGAACTATTAGCCATCTAGCAATTTCATTGCCCAGAGCTTTCTTGGTTTTACTCAATTCCATTTCCTTGGCCCAAATGATAATTATCGGTTGCATTCTTAAATAATTTTTCTGCCTCCTGCAAGCTTGAAGGTTTCTGTAATCATACATCTCCACAGAGTTATATCAGAACGTGACAAACTCACTTCAACCTGCCCTTCAGCGTCTGAACTTTCAGAACAGTCTCCAGTGCAAAGGTCATAGCCTGAGGAAGCACTCAGCAAAGATCCGATTTCCTGGGAGGTAAAACTTAAAACTCCTGGTGTAGAGCCGAGCTTTTAAATCTTGTCTGATCTGTGACATGCAGGTCTTGCCTAGGTTCAAATGAGAGCAGAGAGTGACAGATTTTTTTGCCATTCTCCTCTCTGCCCTCCCTATCAATTCCATCTTCCAGGCAAAACCTTAACCATATAATTAACCACTCCCTAATTTCCACACTGGAAGCAGGAGTGACATCCTTTTCCTGTAATGCAGCATGCCTCTGGAAACTCTATGTACTTTGAGAAACGATAGTTATGGAAAGGCTTCAGGCCTTTTGTTCATAAAGTCTCTGAGTCGTGCTCAACTTGATGGCAATCAACAACTACAATCTCCACACAGATTGTCCCCAGTGGGCCAGTTGGCAGCTTCATGATAGAGGAGAGATTGAGACTGTAAACAACTTCAGCTTGCTTGGTTCCCAATCAACACTCTTGACACCAGCGTCAGGAAATGAAAAGATAAATTGCACCAGAAAAGGCTGCTGTCAGGGACCTCTCTAGAGTACTGAAGAGCAACGATATCAGTCTGGAAACTAAGGTGTGTCTGATCCAGGTCATGGTCTTCACAGTTACTTGTTGTGTGTCAGAGAGCTGGACAATAACTCGGGATGGCAGAAGAAGAATTGATGCCTTTGACTTGAGGTGCTGGAGAAGAGCGTTGAACATACTGTGGGCTCCCAGGAGAACAAACAGGTCAGTGTTGGAGATGGTGAAACCAAGCTGCTCCATAGAGGCAAAGATATTGACGCTCCATCTCCATACTTTTGGCACGTGGCCAAGAGGGACCAGTCCTGGGAGAAGGACATTATGCTTGAAAGTGTGGAGGGATGGTGCAGGAGAGGAAGACCCAGGATACGATGGATTGACTCAGTGATTGGAGAAATGGGACTAGGACTTTTGAAACTGAGGAGATTGGCTCAGGATAGGGCAGGGTTCAGAGCTGTTGTACATTGGGTCGCTATGAGTCGTAGGCTCAACAACACATGACAACAACAATCTCCATCCTCTGGTGGCTTTGTCCATACAGAGTTGCTCTGCTAAACTGAAGGTGGTTCTTGTCTGGTGGAGCTCTGGTGGCATAGTCTGTGGAAAGTTGAGCTGCTACTCCCAAAATCAGCACACAGACCTTTCTGGAAGTTCAAAGCTGCCAGCTCTTCTGCAGGACAAAGGTAGGCAATCTCTTCCTGTGAGATTTGCAGCCTCTGAAAACCTGCTGCAGCGTCAGTTGCCTACTCTATGGCAATGAGGATTGAATGAACTTTCACAGTATTTGGAGGCTTCTGTGCCCTCACATTCAGAAGGTCCACATTTTTCTATTAGTTAGGGCACTGCTTCATGGTTCCCCTCATGTTCTCCTTTACACACTTCTTGTACCTTTGTGCAATGAGGTGAAAGAGCTCAGGTTGGATTCTATCTAGCTTAATCAGGTGCACAAAGAGGAGACAAAAGGATGTGCATTGGCAAGTCGTGGAGAATTTTTTATAGCATCAAATGAAGTACCAATGTGTCATTAGAAAGCCCTGGTGGTGCACTGATTAAATGCTGGGCTACTAACTGAAAGGCCAGTAGTTCAAGCTCCATAGGAGAAAAATGTGGCAATCTTCTTCCACAAAGGTTACCATTTTGGAAACCTTATTGAGCAGTTCTACTCTGGCTTGTAGGTTCGTTATGAGTCAGAACTGACTCGACGGCGACAAGGTTAGCTTTTGGTTGAATGTACTACTTACCATGTTACAATGAGGTTACAAAGGTGAAAGATACCCATTTCCTTCCCTTACTGGAAAGACTGACAAATACACAGATTTTTCTCCATTAATTTTACACAAACACTTTAACAGAGTTAGTCACCAAGTTTTGCAGAGCACAGAAGATGGCTAGGTTTTGTGACTTAGAAAAGGCTTCCTAACAAAAGTGACAATTGAGAGTAACCTCTGAGAATCACTGTAGCAGATGCTGCTACTTGTCTCCCAGTATCTTCCCTCACCTTCTTCCCTCTGGCAATGGAGCCTACATGGTGTCAACTGGGCATGGGGTTAGACTCACTTCCCATCCTCTTTTGCATCTGGATGTAGACATGTGACTAAATTCAAGCCCATAGAGTTTGGATGAAAACAGTGTGATGTTCTGGTCACATCCTTCAAAAAGACAACTTAAACTTCTTAAACTCATTGAGTTAAAGAATGAATATAATTGAGGTGATCTAGCTCTTATCAGGGGAACAATACCCAAGAGAATGAGGGAGCCTTGGGACAGAAGACAGTGAGTTCCTGAATGGCTCTATGGAGCAGAAACAAATGGCAGCCATAGGCTTCCCAGCTCTGATCTCACAGAAAAAGACATTATATTTGATCTCAGCAAAAGAGCCCAAACTAGTTATTACTGATTTCTTGGTAACTCCATGCATTTCAGAGAAGAGCTGAGGTCCATGGGGATTTCACTGGCTATGATTTTGTAAGCGGATTTCTAGGTCTGTCCTCTAAGGTGTCTCTGAGAGACTTAAAACTGCTAATCTTTCTTTTAGTAGCCAACCAATTAACCACTTGCATCTCCCAGGTGCTTGCTACCTAGCAGCTTAGTCTGAACCTTGATGGAATAACTAACCACTTGTAGGTTTAGCTCTGCATGAGAAATAGCCTGATGATATATTAACATCCCTTGCTCCATCTGAAAAGATTGCAGTGGGGCAGTCAATATTAAAAATCAGTTTTATTTACCTGGAGCAACAGACGAAACAGAATCAGGAGAAGAAGGAAGATGTGAAATAAGTGGTGAAATATGTGGGCTTTTTTGCCACAAGAGTAACTGGATGTCCAGCTACAGTTATTGAGAATTTTGATCAAATATTCTGCAGAAGAATCTGTATTAAAAAAAATAGAGAAATGCAGAGCAGAATTTCAAATTCTCATAGATCCTGGTGTTTTGAATAAACTCCTGAGACTATTGCCCTGGAATAAACCTTAAAGCTAAAATCTTAAGTGAAAAAAAAAAATCTTCTTAGGAAACTCAGGTGTTCCAGTGGTAGGAAGTTACACTGTAATCCTAAAGGCATGTGGTTCGAATCCACCAGCTGATCTTGGGGAAACGGATAGCCAATCTCCTACTATATTATTTCCTGCCTCTCAAAACCTATTGGAGTGTCACCTATAGGTTAGTTCTGACTCAATGGCAAACAACACTCAAAGTCTTCTTAAAACCGAACAACAGCTTACCTTTATTCATGAAGAACGTCTCTGCCTTGAACATTGTGCTTTTTTAAGATCCACCTATATGGTATAAAGTGAGCTCTGGTGGCTTAGTAGTAAGAAGCTGTGCTGCTAATCCAAAAGTGGACAGTTCATATCCACCAGCTGCTCTTCAGTAGAAAAATTGGCAGTCTCCTCCCATGGAGTTTACAGCCTTTGAAAACCTGCTAGGGGGTCCGCTATGAATTGATTTCTACTTGAAGGCATGTAACAACAAAAATAGTAATAATATGGTATTAAATTTTTAAAAGCAATTGGAAAGATTAGACAAAATATAGACAGGAATGAGATTCTGTTAATAGGGGAGAACAACTTAGAAATGCTGGACAAAAATGGTTGCACAACAAAAAGAATCAGTGCTACTGAATTGGATATGTAGAGATTACTAAATTACTATGTACAGCTATAGTCTTAACAACAACCAAGATGCAATAAATTATACTAAAATAAATAAATAAAAAGCACCCACCTCACTGGTAAGCATCATCTATCTCAAATTTCTGAACGGTGGGTGAGTAAAAAAAATCCGAGATTTGGGGAAAACATTAAGTGATAGGTGCAATAAATATGCATTGCGTGGTGTTTCCTATTAGTATATGATTTTCAATGCTGCTGTTGTTATGTGCATTGAGTAGCCTGAGACTCATAGTGACCCTGTGTACAACAGCTCTGAACCCTGCTCTATCCTGAGCCAACCTCATTGTCTCTGACACATCTAGCCCCATTACTCCAGTCAATGAGTCAATCCCAGCTCTCTATTTTCTTTTTCCCAGGGAGCTCTGGTGGTCTAGTGGTAAAGAGCTACAGTACCAACCCAAAGGCATGTGTGTGGTTCACATCCACCAGCTGCCCCACTGGACAAAGATGGGCAATCTCCTCTTGTGTGATTTACTGCCTCTGAAAACCTACTAGAGAGTAAGCTATGGATCAGTTCCAACTTGATGACACACACCACCACCACCACCACCTGATTTTCCCAAGCCACAATACTTTTAGAGTTGTGTTCCACTTGCTCTTCTTACAGCCCCAGACCTTGGACCTTCCCTAACTGCTCTTGCACTTGGCTCTTTCCTCTGGACCTATCATTTGACTTGGTCTGTACCATCATGTCTTGGCCCTCCTGCCTAATTTAAATCAGATCTCTGGTTTGGGTTAGCTTCTACTGGTTCCCACTCATTTCCCTGTTGTCTTCCCTGAGGAGTTTCCAGCTTGTTTTAGACTATGCAACTGTCTTATTACAACATGATCATTCTTTCTCTTCTCTTACATATCCACATGCCCCAAACCACCTCCAATAGCTGCTCTTTGGGCTAATAATAACAAATGGAGGATGTCAAAGACAGAAGATGCCTTCACCAGCTGTCAATATTTCTCATTAGGGAGACAGAGGGCACATTAGCTTTCTTTCCCTCAGAATATATCAACAGACAGGTAATGTCTCCAGGGGATTCCCAATCCATAGCAGTTATCTACATGAGCTCTGGTCCTTATGGAACAAAGCAGAGAAATTTGAAGGGCTCATGGGAAAGCATCTTTGCAACCAAGCGTAGACTGTCATATGTCTGCTAGTCTATGACTTTTTCCTGAGCCATGGATGGCTTGGGGACTTCAGTGCAATGTGTTGTCTCTCCTCCAAGAGCCCAAGCCCTGGTGCATGTCTCTATGTTACCACAGCGCCCAGTGTCCTGTCAGTACTAGAGAGGTGCCTTTCTCCCCTTACATGGTGTTTCCATGTATCTCCAGGAGCCAAGACAACAGGCACACAGGAGGGGCTCGAGAATGGTTTGTGGAGCGAATCCTCAGAAATCATTGTTGGTACACTGGTACTCATCCTTCTTAGAAAGCATCTAATATAAATAACAAAACACTGCAATTTGGAATTGCATTTGACATTGCATTCCTGGCCTTCTCAGCCATTCCCCAGGGTGTAGTGCCCTGTCACCTGTTGACACTCACACGGTCCTTTACTCAGTTACAAGATGCTTGGATGGGAAGCCGGTTTTGATACAGCAACATCTGGTTTCCACATTCTTTGGATTTCTCCTTTTTTTGTTCCTTCTTGATGTGTACCGTCTAGTCGGATTAGACTACACAGGAGGAGATTGCTCTGCAGCAGAGCATCTGGTGGATTAGAACCATGTGCCTTGGATTTTGACATTTCTTGAATGCGCATGTTCAGTTGTTTCTGGAGTTCCAGGAGGAGCATTCTCCGTTCCAGGCCAAGTACCATGAAGTTCCTTGCTACTAGTCCAGGTTCCTCTGGGCTGAGAGGGGCAGAGTACTTGTCACTGAGGTTGGAGTGAATACAGTTGGATTGGAAAATGGAAAGTTCAATTGAAAGACATTCGTGTTTGCGTCTAGACTCCTAGATGACTTTATCATCTGTCTTTCTTCCCTCCTTCCCTCCCTCCCTCCTTCCCTCCCTCCCATTTTCCTCCTCTTCTTCCTTTTTCCTCTTCCCTTTCCTTTCCCCTTCCTTCCTGCCTTCTCTCCTCTTCTCTAGGTTCCTCCCTCCTTCCTTGTTTCCTTCTTACTTCTCTTCTGAACAACACTAGCAACTGAGCGCCTGTAAATTAAGTCTCCGCCTGAGCTTGTCTCTGGACTCTGTACACTGAGCCTTCAGACAAATGCTCCAAGCACGCCGACAAAGCTCTCAGCAGCATGCTTCCACTCCCTGGACCCACAGATTCCCTGACTCATGACTTTTCATGGTTCACAAGTACCAGCGAGGCACTTTTTTTCTGCTTAGGAAGAAACTTCTCCCTTTAAATGTTTTGTTTGCCTTCAAGTCCATTTGAATACAAAAATACAATGGAATTCCATTAAAATAATGTCTAGGGCATAAGACACAGGGATAGAAGACAGGAAATTGCCCTATTCTTTATGCAACACTCTACTCAGAGCTGACAGTTCTTGGATAACTTCGGGAAGCAGGCTGTTAAGAAAACAAGTGGGCCATATTTCATGCTGGCTTCCAGCCTCCCCTGGCTGTTTTCATTAGGAACACAGGGGACTGTTAGAGCAATAATACACCAGACTGGTTTATAGGACTTTCCCACAAATGCTGAATTTTCATAATTGTTCAACAGGAAAATTGTTCCTCAGCTGAAAATATCTTAAGTCTTAAGTCACTGTAGAAAAAAGTAGCAGAATCAATAATGGGGACCTTTGGAGGGTGGGTTTTGATGAAAAATTAATTTTTTTTTTTTTTAAAAACCTTCACTACCATCAATTCAGTTCCATCTCATAGTGACCCTTCACAGGGTTTCTGAGGCTGTAAGTCTTAATAGGAAACTGTCTTTTTCCTCAGAGTCACTGGGGATGGGTGTGAACTACTGGGATTAGCACCCCAAATCGCTATGGACTCTGCCTCTAGAATTAGAAATCTCTGAGTTGATCATTCTACTTGTACTATGAATAATGTAGGGAGCTCTGGTGGCCTAGTGGTAAGGAGCTGTACTGAAATTCCCAAAGCACACAGTTCAAATCTGCCAGCTCTTCCACAGAACAAGGATGGGCAATCTCTTCCTGTATGATTAAATTGCCTCTGAAAACCGAGGGTCACCTATGGCTTGGTTATGACTTGATGGCAAACAACAACAACAAGAATAATCTAAGAACTAGGATGAGGATGGTATTAAATGCTGGACACACAGGGAAAGCATTGGCAGAGGCTGGACTAGAACTAAGGTCCCAGGCTCATTACCCAACAGTATTTCCCTTCTATGACTTCTGACTTATGTGAGGATATATTTTGGAAGATATACACCATAGTCTTCCTTGTGCTGCTGTTGTATTCATGTTTAAAGACCATGAGGTCAAACCAGGAAAGCATCTTCAAGCTAACACCAGGGAGAATGAAACAAAGGAAAGGAGAGAAAAAAAAATGCGCCCCAACCCTGCAAATCTATTGTCATCAAGTTGCTAACATTTTGGTAAACAGTTGAGTGTTTAACCACTACACCGTGGCCAGACTTATAGAAGGCCTTGCATGTCATGGCTCTGGTGTTCTGCTACCGGGAGACTTCTGTAGGACATGTAGCCTCTGCCTTGCCAAATATGAAATCCTGCTGTTTTTGTTATGCACCGTTGAGCCCGCTCATAGCTGACCCTCCAGTAGCTTATCAGAGGCTGTAAATCACATGGGAGGAGGGTGCCCACCTTTCTTCTTCAGAGCATTGTGCGATTCTTGGCATCTTATGGCTCAAGTGTTCTTCTTATGACAATTGCCTCCTCTTATCCTTATTATAATATTGCTTCTTTCATCACAATATGGAAAGTTCTTTCTAGTAGCCTAGTGACTAAGGAGTTCCTCTGTCAATCCAGAGGTGGGTGATTAGAATCCACCAGCTGGGGGAAAGATGGGTAATCTCCTCCTGTGTGATTTACTGCCTCTGAAACCTGCTGAAGTTGTAGATTGGTTCTTACTCAATAGCAAACAACAACACAATCTCACCAGGGAGCTCTGGTGGCCTAGTGGTAAGAAGTTGTGTTGCAGTTACAAAGGCATGTGGTTCAAACCCGCCAGCTGGGGTTGAAGGATGGGCAATCTCCTCCCAGTTACGGGTCAGTTTTGATTGGAAGGTAAGAGGTTGAGCTGTTGAGTTTGTCTTGCAATATCTCTTTGCATAGAGTCTCCCTTATTAAGTCTGGATTTGCTTTTCATGTAACTACGGGAAGATTAAATCAGAGAGCAGGGCAAATTCTGCCCTGAAGGTCTGATGGCTTTTCCTCAGTTCTGAGGACCCATGATGGCTCAAGGTCACTGTTGTTGGGATGAAGAGGTGGTCACAGAGAGAACCAGGGCTCTTAAGTAGCTGTGGGCTCCATTCCCTAACTTCTCAGTCATCCCTCGCCAGGGCAGAATCCGAATTTCCAGACCATTGTTGGACATATGGTAAATTAGTGATCTAGTGACAACTGTAGTAAGGATTGGGAGGGCAACTATCTAACACTACGCCCAGACCATATCCTGTCTACTCTCTCTTGTCTAGATGACAGAATAAGAACAAATTGCTCCAGAAATGAAGATTCCCACATAAATTCATCTTTTCAGTTTTCCAACTAAGACTAAGCTTCTTAATCATACATTTAAAACAATTACTACACAACTTAGGAAAGACTGGAGAGAATTATGCTGAGTAAACTAACTCAGTCTCCTAAAGATAAATATTATATAAAACCATTATGATAAAAATAAAAGGATAACTAGAAAAATGTGCATGGAGATACAAGTGTGGAAAGGTGGAAACAGAAGTGAGGGCAGGGGGAATATCATGGTTTCACACAATTTGGTGGGTGAGGGGAGGGGGTATTGCAGAGAAAATGAGAAAGATCTGGAAAGATAGGGTATTGGTGGGCATGGTTCAATGATGATTGATTTTATAAAATACAATGAATGAGAAAGATTGAATGAAACAGGGTGAATGAAGGATAGTTCTGAAATATGCTGTATATGACATTTGTATGCAAACTAAAATAAAATAGAAATTTTAAAAAAAATACATTTTGATTAGGTCCTTTTAAAATCACGTTAGTCATATTGTTTATACATTTACCTGTCTCATAAACAGAGTTTACTAAGCAAAATCATTATTTTCTTCTGTCTCAGAAGCATAATAAACATAGAGGTTTCAGGATAAACTTTTCTAGGGTGCTTTACAGTTATGCTATAACTTTACATCCATCATTTTATTTAATCTTTACAACAACTTTATGAAGTAATTTATAGACATAAATGTGCAGTCTCCCTGTGTTAGCAGATAAAGACATCATGTGACAACGAGATTAAGGAATTTTTTTTAAAGTTTACACTGCAGAAAGAGTCCCAGTTGTATATGAAATGCATGTTTTCTGGTTTTGTGACTGCAAATCTGTTGTGAATGCTGAGAGTGAGTTCCTGTCAACCCTCAGAGCACGGCCAATGGCAGAAGCAGGAGTCTGTAGATACTCGGGCACTGCAGAGTAGAGGAGGTAGAGCCTGGGTTTAAGAGCAAGTTGGTGAAAAAGGGGAAGTAGGCCAAGATAGTGCAGGAAACGAACCTGGTTGGAGGACTGGACTTCAGAGTAGGGAAGTGGCCATCACCCAAATCTTAGAATTACAATAGGTATAGAAAGTTGGCTGGATACTCTTGGCATTGTTCATCCAGGAGAGCTCTGTGGGCAGGGCTGGCAGAAGGCAGCTCTTGATAAGGATGATGCTAGAGACAGGGCCTTACAGATAGGCTGAATGGTGTATCACCAGACCATCAGTCCAGGAAGCAAGGTCTCGTTCCAGAGCTCCCAGAGTCGGGCAGACAAGGTGCATTGTCTGGGCTGAAGCCAGACAGCCTGTGGTTCAGGGCAGGCGTCCAGGGCACATAAAGGTCGGAACTGACAGGAGCTGGGACACAAACAGGGGTCTAGCTGGGCCTGGCGTCCTTCAGATTCCTCATTTCTCTAGAGCTTAGATGTGATGTCATGGAATCTTATTCTCACTTTCTGAATTTCCAGTGACTCCAGAGCCTCAGGAAACAAATACGCAGGAACAGCAAGCACCAAACCAGAGACCGTGACCACTGTGAGTAATTTTTGAGCGTCTGTCTGCAGACAGCAGAGAGAGCATCAGACACAATAGCACTGTGGGCAGAAGACTGGTGGATTGCCAAGGCTCCAGATACCAGACTCTCTCACATAAGCCGTGTCCTTAATCCAATGCCGTCATCCCACTGAACAACACAGCAATATTGATAGTAATAGCATCCATGTGGCATTTAGAAACCCTTCTTTCATCAGTGAGGAGGAAATAAAACGAGTTCCCTGTTGCTGACTTAACTTTGAGGATGGAAAGTGGAATCTTGGGAATTTTTCAATATTTTTAATAGAGCAGCTAAAGTATTCTGTGCTTGCAATGTGTTATACATGTTGGGAAATATTGTAGGGGAAACAAAGCTGACTGTAACAGGGGTTTGAGCTTTGGAAGCCAAGGTAGGGAATAAACATTTCGTTACAGAGATGAATGCATAATTAGTTAAGATGCAAAACTATACGGTAAAATGGAGTAAGAGGGGAAAGGGGTCCTATGTATTGAGTTACTGCCTGAACTCCAAGCCAGGCACAATGCATTTTACTGAGGACGTCAGAGGGGAGTTATGGAGCAGCTGATATCGAAGGTAGATCACGGAGGAGCGTTATGGTTGAGGCCTATAGCAGATCCAGTCAGGAAGCCAAAAGTCATGGACTTGATGGTGTGGCTTAAGTGTTGGATCACTATCTGATAGATAAATGGTCTAAACCCACCAGCTGCTTCATAGGAGAAATATGTGGCCGTTGGCTTCTGTAAAGATTTATAGCTTTGGAAAGTATGGAACAGCTCTATTCTACCTTGTGTTGTTGCTTTTGTTAGGTGTCACTGGGTCAAGTAGGACTCATAGCAACCCTATGAACAACAGATCTGAACCTTGTCCTATCCTGTGCCATCCTTACCCTCCCTGACACGCTAGAGTCCATAGCTGCAGTCACCGTGTCAGTCCATGTAACAACATGGGTCTTCCTCTCTTTTGCTGACCCTCCATCCTTTCGAGCATGATGTCTCTTTCCAAGGAATAGCCTTTCTTAACAACGTGCTCTAGGGAGCTCTGGTGTTTTGCTGGTAAGAAATTGTGCTGTTAACACAAAGGTATGCAATTCAAATCCACCAGGTGATCTGCGGATGAAAGATGGGCAATCTCTTCTGTGAAGTGTACTACCTCTGAAAACCCACTGGAATGTTAGCTAAGGGTCGATTCTGACTCAATGTTAACAATAACAACAACAATATGCCCAAAGTATGTGAGATAAAACTTCCCCATCCTTGCCTCCAAGAAGCACTCAGGATAAACTTATTTCCTGTTGTTGTGAAGTGTCTTCAAGTCAAGTACAACTCATAGCGACCTCATGAACAGCAATCTGAATCCTGTCCTATCTGTGTCATCCTCATTATCTCTGATACACCTGAGCCCATGACTTCAGTCACCACATCAATCCATCTTGTCAGAGGTCTTCCTCACTTTCCCTGACATTCTGCCTTTCTAAGCATTATATCCCTTTCCAAGGAATAGCCTCTTCTAGCAACATGTTTAAAGTATGAGAGACGAAGCCTCACCATCTTTGCCTCCAAGGAGCACACTCGTTACACTTTTTCCAAGACATATGTGTTTTTCCCGCTGTCGATGGGATTTTAGTACTCTTAATTCCACAGCTCAAAAGTGGCAATTCTTCTATCCTTATTCATTGTCTGGTGCTCAGTTGCGTAACAAGTGATTGAAAAGACCATTGGAATGGACTGCACAACAGTATTTTAATCTTTTTTTTTTTTTAAAAAAAATGCTCCCTAACCTTCTTAAGTTTGCACATCTGCAGCCCTGGGGAGATGTTGAGATGATTGTATGATGGTAAGTTTCCTTTCAGACTTTCTCTTCCAGGACCTCTGGGAACAGGACCTTGGGATTCTCATTCTGGAAATGTGGACCTCACCGCTACCACACCTAGGTGATCTTGACGCACATCCTAGGCCTTCAAAAACTCATTAAAATATGGATTCCTAGGACCCTTTCTCAAGGATTTTGATTCAGTGGGTATGAGGTGAGAGCTGAGGTGCTGCATGCCCACTACCTTCTCAGGTCATGCTGATGCTGTGGACCTACGGTCACGTTTTGAGAAGGAGAGCTCTTAGTTTACATCAACCGACCATTTGGAGCTTGTTTATATTGTGGGTAGCAGAGTTAAGAGCTATCCTTACGTAGAATGAAGCTTTTGGAAGCAAGTTCCTGCTTCTCTGTCTTGTACCTTTAAGTCACATGCATCCTAAAACCATGTGCCTACTTCTCCAGGGGAAATAAGTACACCCCAGAGGGGTTTGTGGTGTCAGAATAGAACTGTGTTCAATAGAGCTCAATAGAGTTTTCATTGGCTGCTTTTCCAGATTTAGACTGTCAGGGTTTTGTTGTTTGTTTGTGTGTTTGTTTGTTTGTTTTTTGGGGTGTGTGTGTGTGTGTGTGTGTGTTTTGAAGCATCTACGAGGGGAGTCAAACTATCAACCTTTTGTTTAACAGCAAATGCATTGACATTTGCACGATCCAGGGATGAGTTAGAAAGGATTCAAAAGAAGCTGGAAGAACTAGGAGAAGTTCCTAGTTCATCACCTGTGGTGTGTGGTCTCCGTACCTGCCTGATTGCTGTCCCCCACTGGACCCTGTTTCTCAGTTGTATTTCTGCTTCTATACCTGCTCTATAGAACTCTGTTCAAGCTTATGCATCTTTCCTCTAATCAGAATTTTTATAGAGATAGGTCTTGAATATTATTTGTCCCTTCAAAGTTCAATCCCTGGCCAGTCTACTTGCTCCTTGGCAAAATAAAAAAAACACCAAAAAACAAAACCCCCTCCCCTCCCACAGACACACACCAAAGAAACAAAACACAACACACTGGTTTGGGCACAACAGACTGACGAGAGAACTTAGAAGTTCAGTGTGCTCTCTAAAAAGATTTGTACAGTAACTTCAGGTCACATTTGTCCTTTACATGTTTTTTATCAGCTTCATTTCTGAAAAATACGGCTCACGGGAGCCGTTTGTAATCACTAGCATGTGAGAGTGCTTCGAAGCCCTTTTTGTGTTAGGAGAAATTACCTAGATGGGATTGTTGAGCTCACTGATTTGCCTTGGGATTTGATCATTTGAGAGAACTAACCATTGACAGGCGACACTTGCCTTTTAGAAACTGTAAAATAAGTCTTGCATTGTGAGTTTTACTTAGTCCATTGGCTCTTGTCTGGTTCCCTATTTTGAGTCCTCGGGGGAAAGTCTCAATCTCGCGGGATTTGTCTTTGAAAAGCAAACAAAACCCTATTCAAATCCATTAGTATTAAGTTGATTTCTCCTCACGATGATCCACATACTACAGGGGAGAACTACTCTATAAGGTTTGCTTAGCTTTAATCTTTATGGAATCAAAACAGCACAGCTCGGTAGGTTTTAACCATTAACCTTTAGGTTGGTAGGCAAAATTTGAATTGTGCCACCAACAATTTTCTATACCCAGGCACAATTCAGCTACCCATACATATTCTTTTTTTCCTTTTTTTTCCATTTAAATATCTCCCCTTCCTTTTTTTTTCTGAAGTCTCATTCGTGGACAGGACTAGGTAAGATACTGGAAATGAAGAGCCAACATTTGTACTCAAATTGTTCTCAGACATTGGTGGAGGAGATTGGCACCTCAAATAGACAGATACCTTCATTCTATGTGTTGTTAGAGCCATCAAGGATAACAAAAGGAAATAGATTTTGAGTTAAAGGAAAGAGATGCTGCCTTTTCCCCACAGGAATGACCAGACATCAGAAGATAACCAGACCTACATATAATGCAAATATATAATAATTGAGCAGAAAAAACCTCAAGCATATTACCTGGATAATAAAAGGAAGATTTTTATAATTATTTAACAATAAATATTTTTTTAATAATTTCTATATGTCAAATGTGGTTGCTGGTGTTGTTATGTGCCATCAAGTTGTTTGTGACTCATAACAATTCTACGTACAACAGCTCTAAACCCTGCTATATGCTGTTTTTGTTGTTGTTAATTGCCTTTGAGTCGAGCATGACTCATAGTGAGCAACAACAAGAACAAAAAGGCCTGAAGCCCCTCTACAACCATCAACATCAACATTTATCAAAGTTCATAGAGTTTCCAGAGTCATGTTGTTTAGGAAGTGGATGCCACTCCTGCTTCCAAACCTGTCATAGTATGTTATTGTTGTTATGTGCCATTGAGTCTCTTGCAATGTATAGTGATCCTATGTTCAGCAGCTCTGAACCCTTCCCTGTCCTGAGCCAGTCTCACTAACTCTGACACACCAATCCCCCATATTCCCAGTTACTGTGTCAATCCATCTCATCTGGGGTCTTCCCCTCCTGCACCGTCCATTCACCCTTCCATGCATAATGCCCTTCTCCAAGGACTGATCTCTCCTAGCCACATGCCCAAAATAAGTGAGACAGAGCTTCAAAATCCTGGTCTCCAAGGACAGACTTGGTGTCACTCTTTCCAAAATAGACCTGTTTGTTTTCTTAGAAGTCCATGGTATATTTAAGACTCTTCTCCAGCACCACAACTCAGACGTATCTATTCTTCTCCTATCATCCTTAGTCATTGTCCAACTCTTTGAAGTATAACAAGTAATTGAGAAAACTATGGCCTGGATTAGGTGCACCTTTGTATCTAGACTGACATTTTGCTCTTCAGCACTCTAGAGAGGTCCATGACAGCTGATTTTCCCAATGCAATTTGTCTTTTGACTTACTGACTGCTGGTATTAAAAGTGTTGATTGAGGTTCCGAGCAAGCTGTATTTGCTAACAACCTCAATCTCTTCTCCATCTATTATGGTGCTGCCAATTATCCTGAGCCAACCTTATTGTCTCTGACACACCTACCCCTATTCCCCTAGTCACTGGGTCAATCCAATCTATGTTAAAAATTTATACATATTATCTAATTTAATACGATCTTCACAAATAGCCTTTGAAGCAGATCATACTATATCCATCCCCCACTTTACAGATGAGAAAACAGAGGTTTTTAAACTCTTAAGAGATTAAATTATTTGCTCAAGGTTTTAAAGAGCTAGTTTAATACCTGGAAATGAAGCCAGTGACTATTAACCGTGTAGTTTCATGGGTTTGTTGTTCAAAATGGTTGTCCTGACCATCAACTTTGAATTCCACCACATGACTGGGTGGGAACCTGAAATAAAGTGTGTATAATCTAGTCATTATGGGATTAGTCTGTTTCTCTCATCCTACAAAGTTTAAAGTGAGCAGATTTAGCAGTGAAGATGGGAGTCTCATTACTAGAAAGGAAAAATCAGCAGAAAATCATTTGGGGCCAGAGACTCCTGTATCAGTCAGGCCAGAACGTACAGAAGAGGAGGAGCAGCCTCAGTGGAGAAGCTAAGACATTCATGTGACAGAGCTGCCTTGGGACTGCTGCCCCACAGAGCCAGCACCAGCTGCATTTGTCTGAGCTTGATAGGAGACTGAGGAGTAATATCATAATTGACACAATTAAGGGAACTTTGTAACTCTGATCTAAGCTGTGAGGATGAAGATAAAAGGGCCCTTGGGCATGCTTGAGAAGCTATCCTGACTGAAGATTGTATCCCATTGTGTTGGGGAATGTTGGGGAGGAAGGGCAGGCCTCTGGCCAGAACAAATCACTTAGCTCCGGATAAGTACAAGCCTCTCTATGGCCTTTAATACAGGATAGAGAAAGCTCTCCTGTGTTTGGCTATACTGGCTTGAGAAAGCTCACCACCTGGGAAGATGGCTGTCGTATTTGTTAAGCTGGGAGTAGTCCATGCGAGGCTGAGGTTCTCCTATCCATTCCACATGTCCCATGTCAGCGAGACCATCCTAGCCTGTCTTCCTGTTTATTTGCTCATATATAAGTGTGCTGCAGCTCCCGATAAAGTTGAGCAGGGTTGACTCTCTGAACAGCTCCTGGAGTGGTGTGTCTCCATCACGCTTACCCCCATCAGGGTGTCGCTGTTTGTTGCTGGTGAACGGACAGCAACACATTGTCAATCTAATTTGTGACCTGTTAACTTCCCTTGTAAACCTCATAACCATGATTGTGGTTATGTGAATTCTGTATGGCTATTGCAACAGATTTTGGACCTAGTAGTAGAGAAGTATGATTAGTGTTGGAATTAGTAGAGATAGGTGTGGGAACATGGAAGCCATGTCTGACCCCTTGTGGTCTTGTGGATGCTGCTGATGGGGGGTTATTTCCTTTGTGAAATTAATAGAGGTCAAATGCAGCTTTTCCCACACTGTCCTCATTCTTTTTACAAACTGGACATTTTATTAGGAGTGACCAGTCCCTGAAGAAGGATATCATGCTTGGTAAAGAAGAGGTTGTTGTTGCGTACCATAGATTCAGAACCCACCCATAGCTGATCCTCCAGAGGGTTTTCAGGGGCAGTTAATCTCATGGGAGGAGATTGCCCATCCTTCTCCCGCAGAACAGCTGGTGGCCTCGAACCAGCTTCAGGCCTTCAGGATTATAAGGCAGTTAGCTTCCTGCCACTAGGCCACCAGAGCTCCAGTGAAAAAAAAAAAAAAGAACATTCTCAACAAGATGGATTGATACAGTGGCTAGTTACAACAATGGGCTTGAACACAGTAATGATTAGGAAGGTGGTATAGGGCCAGTGTTTTATTCTGTTGTATATATTACTTTGAGTCAGAACAAATATGACAGCACAAAAGTGACAAGAAAAACAAATTGTTGAACATTCATCAAACATTAGAAAAATTTTGCACTGCCTTTTGAACTTTGTAAGCTTCTATTACTACACTATATTATGAAGGAAGATACACACACGTGAAGAGGTGGGTTTTACAAATTTACACAACCATTAAATGAAAAGACTGGTATTAGAAACCAGGTCTACCTAAGCTCCAAAGCCTGTTTTCTTTTGACCATGTCAGATTCTTGCCTTTTTAATTGGATTCTTTAGTGTCTTAGCTCAAAATGTTCTTAGGAAGCTTGGGTGTTTTAGACAGGCTGCTTGGGGAGAATCTGTACATTTTTGTAAGGGGATATTTGCCCCTCTTACAAACATCCCCTCAAGGCTAATGGAGCAAAGGGGAGCTCTAGTGGCTGAATGGGTAAGGAGTTGCACTGCCAACCTTAAGGCAGGTGGCTCAGATCCACCAGTTACTCCACGAGTGAAAGTCTCTTTCTGTGCAATTTGCAGCCTCTAAAAACCCACTGAAAGGCCAATGATGAGTGGATTCTGACTCAACAGCACATAACAACAGTGCATCCTGTGTGAGCAATGCCTGGCGAAGAAAAGAATCAAAGAAATCTTCTGTTCACTGAGACCGCTGAGGAGGTTATCACATTGGAAAAATGACAAGAAATGAGTTGATGAAATGAAGGGCTTGTTGGGAATCAGGCTGGAGCTTTAGAATCCCTGTGCCCTGAGTTTTAATCTTGACTTTAAAGATGTATAGCATTGACCTACTTATGATACCTTTCTGATCCCAAGTTTTATCAACTGTAAAATGGGAATGATAGTTCCTTCATTGCCGGGTTGCAATTATGAATAAATGAACTAGCCTGGAGTACAGCATCTGGCTCATGGGTATGCAATAGTCAGTAACTAACTTCTTCCGGCCCTGTTTACTTCTGCTCCTGCTCACTGTGATCAGCCTATAGGGAAAAGGAGGCTAATTTCTCGAGCAGGAAGGATTCATTTCAAACAAGGAGACCCTGGGGCATGCACTGGCGTGGGGGACTCTGCCCTAATATCCATCTGCTTGGTTCTTTCTCCAGGCCAGAGTGCTGGTTTCAGGAGCCTTCATCCAAGCACTAAATCCGCTTAATTGGTTTGAAAAGCACTGGGTGGATAAACATCCTGCCAGTCCACCACTGTAATAACGCCGGTGACATTTACGCCGGAGATGAAGAATGCACAGTGAATGGAGATGAGACCACCAGCACCCTTGCCAGGGAAGGCAGACCAGACAGAGCACTCTCTGAACTAAGAAAAGCCTGCCTCTGGAGGGGGAGTGTGGGGTGCAGAGGCAGGGATGCGCACCATGTGGGGCATCTGGTAGTTAATGAGGAGTCTGCAACCTGCGTGAGGAAGTACATCAGGTTTGTGCATGCGTGGAGGAGAGGAAAGAACATTTGAATATTGCTTTGGGCAAACATCTCTGAATCCTGTTTTCTTTGCCTGTAGAACATGGAAAACAATGAAAGAAAGACACACAATGGAAAAAATAAATGAAGAATACACCACACTGGCACACTGCTAGTGTTCCAGAAAGCTCAAGTCTTTCTCCCTGATTTCATATCTTTCCTTTATCCAGACTTCATGCTTCTGGGACTGACTGCCTTTTTGTTTGCTTCAACCAGTCTACGATCTGTATGTGCCTTGTTCACACATCCAGCAGTACACACCAATCGCTCACTAACTCACAAATACCATCTTTTTCATTCATTCATTTATTATGTTAGATCATCTACAGTTCGCAAGACCTTATGTAGGTACCTAACATACAAAGATTGATCCGATCCTTGTTCCTGCCCTGGCATTGTTCAGAGGTTAATGGAGGACAGTTGCTCTTTAGCAAATAGAGTCCCAACGTAAAATAGATGGTGCATGCAAGGGAAGACAGGACAACTGGGCTAATTTATAAACCAGTTACAAGTGAGTTGATTCTGACTCATGTTGACAGCACAAGTATCAGATACTTGTGAATTGAATTCCTTAGGGTTTTCAATGGCTGATTTTTTTCGAGGTAGATGGCCAAGCATTCCTTCTGATGCCCAAACCCCAGCCTTGTGTTAAGCATTCCAGTGCACTACCCAGGGGCTCCTTTATTTACAAAGATGCTAGTTTTAAAGGAATGGTTGGAGTCAGCAGCATTAAGGCAGTTAGTACCCCCAGAGTCAAGGTGGGAAGGGAGGAGAACGGACCCTGGAGCCTAGAAGGATAAAACGAAGAGAAGGTGACCTTGAGAAGAACAATAATCCTCTGATAAGAGCCAGTCCAAGCTAACCTCACAACCAGGGATTTGTTCCTCCCTCTTTCTGAATTTTTCTATACATAGTTGCCCAAGGCAGAAAGGAAGGTGAGAAAAGGTGTTGAGTGCATCTGGGAGACAAACACTAGAAATCTAGCATGTTGTTGTCTGTTGTTGTTATGCGCCATCCAGTCCCTTGTGACTCATAACGACCCTATGTACAACAGCCCTAAACCCTGCTCTATCTTGTGCCAAACACACTGCCTCTGACACGCCCATCCTAATTACCCTAGTCACTGACTCAATCCACCTCATAGAGGGTCTTCCCCTCCTGCGCTGTCCCTCCACCCTCCCAAGCATGAGGTCCCTCTCCAAGGACTTGGTCCCTCCTTGTAACATGTCCAAAATATGCCAGATGAAGCTTCAGAATCCTTGCCTCCAAGGAGCAGCCTGGTTTAACCCTCTCTAGGATGAATCGGTTTGTTTTCCTAACAGTCCATGGTGTTCTCAATACTCTTCTCCAGCACCACAGCTCAAAGGCATCAATTCTCCTTCTATCCTCCCTAGTCATTGTCCAACTCTCTGACACATAATAAGTGATTGCAAAGACCATGGCCTGTATCAGATGCACCTTAGTCTCCAGAGTGACACCATTGATTACTCTTCAGTACTTTAGAGAGGTCCCTAACAGCAGACTTTCCCATTGCAATACACTTTTTCATTTCCTGGCTGCTGGTGCCAAGAGTGTTGACTGTGGAGCCAAGGAAACTAAAGTTGTGAACAATTTCAATCTCTTCACCATCCATCCTAATGCTGCCAATTGGTCCAGTGGTGAGAAACTTTGTTGTCTTGATCTTGAGCCTCAATTCATATTGAAAGCTGAAGTCTTTGACCTTCTGAAGCAAGTGCTTCCATTCCTCCTCAGTTTCGGCAAGCAGGGTTGTGTCATCTGCATAACACAGACTGTTGATAAATCGTCCACCAATCCTGACCCCACATTTCTCCTCATAGAGGCCAGCCTCTCAGATAATCTGTTCTGCATACAGGTTGAAAGGGTATGGAGATAGGACACATTCCTGGAACACACCCTTCCCAATTTTGAACCATGCAGTGTTTCCTTGCTCTGTTCTGACAACTACCTCTTGGTCCAAATTTAGCATATACAAGAATAACGCAAATTTAGTTCATGAATTCAGCTGCTAAAGAACAGGTTGGAAGCTCAAGTGCACCCAGAGACAACTTGGAGGAATACTCTGGTGATCAACAACTGAAAAGCCAGCCACTGAAAATCTTATGGAGCACAGTTCTAACGCTGTCACACAATGTGCCCTGAATGTGGGTTTGAGCTAACTGGAAGGTAAACGATACATAAAGTGGCTGATGCTCACATGAGCTAGGGAGTCCTAGGAAGGAAATGGTGCTTTTGAACTATATTCAATATCCCATAGACTGTCAAAAGGACAAGCAAATATGTCTTGAAAAAGGTGCAGCCAAGGTGTTCCTTGGAGGCAAGGATGGTGAAACTTCATCGCACAGTCTTTGGACATGTCATCAGGAGGGGCTGGTCCTTAAACACAGACGTCATGCTTGGAAAGGTGGAAAGAAAGGAAGACACACAACGAGATGGTAGACACAGTGTAACAGTGGGCCTGAGCATGTCAGAGATGACCGGGATGGCACAGGAAAGGCCTTTGCACTTGGTTCACTATAAGTTGTAATCAACTCAACAGCACTTAACAGTAACAGCAACAACAATAGGTGGGAAAGAAGAATAACCACCATTCCTTCTCATTTCCCTCCACTCCATCCCAACAGAGGTGAAGTTTATCTCCCTGGTCCTAGGATTGACTACCTTCAACGCTGGCAATAGTGATGGATACTTAAATCTGACAAAATGTGGTGATTGTTTTCTATTGATTTCAGAACAACATTCAAATTCTTTGAGATAGTTGGCAAAGTCCTGGTTGAACTGGTGTTTTCTCTAAGACCAACTGACTTGCTAAGGCAATTTCTTGTTCCCCTCTCTGCCAACTCTTTCTCTAGTCTCACTTCTGTATACAATATTAAGAAGTTTTCCTTTCCCTGAATACACAACATCCTCTTCTGAACCTTTCAAGTGCCATCTTACATTTCCACTGGCCCCTTACGCCTGTCTTCCCCAGCCAAGGACACACTTACCCCTTTCTCTTTGACTTCTTCAGAAAGAGAAGAAGACCCTCTCTTAAGGTCTTAGCTGACCTTAAAAATCATCATGACCTACTTAAACATTCGGAAAGGCTTAGAGAGTGAAACCAAACCCCCACACACCCACAACCTGTATTAATACATGTTTAAAGCCTGCCATATTTACTTCAGACTCAAGAAAGAAGAAAATATCCTAGATATAAATGAAATGTTTGTTGTAATATATGAAAATTCTTTTTTTCCTCCTTTTGGGACTGCAGTACAGCTTCTTGCCATTTGGCTACAAGAGCTCCTTTTTTTTCTTCTTCTTCTTTTCTCCCCCCTCTCTTTTTAAGTTACTGAAAATCTTATCAATCCACATCTTTACAATTTTTGCTAGGGATCTAATTATTAAGCATGTCTAGAATTACTGATATGTTGCTGGCTGTTGTTATCTACATAAAAAAGCCAGTTGCCATTGGTTCAATTCTGATCCACTGTGAACCTATACATTTTAGAAAAGCTATGCTATTATACCATATAACGTTCTTTTTCCACTTAATGTGATGTGGGTATTTTGTTGTTTGGGCTTTGCCTGGACTTAGTCTTGAGAGATTTTATTAGTGGATGACCTTCTTCTAACAATGGGAATCAAGGGGTGATATCTAACCCACACTGCCTTAAGAAGAGTGGCTTTCACAAAGATTTGATAAGCACTTGAAATTACAGCACCTTTTCAAGCTCTTTGCAGCTCCTGACCTTCTAGGTCCAGCGGCGTGAGTGTTCATATCTCTATAATCATGTTGGGAGAGAAGGCAACCTCATCAGGAAGAAAAGAGGAAAGAGTGACTGCTGCTGTGGTAGCCTTCACCTCCTCCCCTGGGAGGGCTCTTCCAGCCTGTCTACGTCACCCATGGCCATTTGGTACCCCCTGGCTATCCCAAACACTACCAGCTCTCTTGCAATTTTGACCATTTTCCAATGTCTACTATTACTATGATACTTAGCTAATTTTCCAGATGTACAAAGACGCTGCCTCTCAATGAGAGGAAAGATAAAAATCTGACATGTTTTTACTATTTAGCTTTTTTTCACAAACACAGAAAAGTACGAGCCCAGTACCAGATGTGGCCTAATCCATATGCTTATGCTTATTTATGTACGTGGCCCAGAACATTCCAATGGCTGTTGTTGTGTACTATTGAGTCAGAACCTACTCATGGCTGAGCCTCCAATGGGCTTTCAGAGGCAGAAAGATAGGAAGAGATTGTCCATCTTTCTCTCACAGTGTCTGATAGATTCAAACCATGTCCCTTTGAGTAGGTAGCACAATTCCTTACCACTAAGCCACCAGAGAACATGCCAGTTGACCCACTAAATGAAGCCATTATAACAAGGACCTAATCAGAGATGCTCTGGTTTATTTCTTAAGGAGGAATACTCAGGAGGCATATTGCTTGATTGCTAGCTGCTATTCCTCTTTGGGCCTTCTGGTGTCCTTGTCAGTAGGGCTACAGTGCTAATTCATGGGAGAAAGATGAGCAATCTCTTCTCATACAATTTACAGCTTCAGAAATCCAATGGAGAGTCAGCTGTGAATCAGTTCTGACTCAATAATAAACCCTAAGAGTGTACCACCATCGGCACTATCATATTTATAATCAACATCTGAATGACATGTGTATTGAAGCAAGTAGGTCTAGTTCATTTTAGAGATTTCTGCTGGTCTAAGTGGTTAAGAAGCTGCCCTGTAATCCCAAATGCATGCAGTTCGAATTCACCAGCTGCCCTGGATGGACAATCTCCTCCTGTGTGATTTACTGCCTCTGAAAATCTGCTGGAGGGACAGCAATGAGTCATTTCCAACTGGACAGCATACAACAGTAACAACAACATCCAACAGTTCATTTTAGTTGCTAAATCTTCTTTCATTATAGGAATATATCACAAATTATTTATTTATTTCCCCTATTGATGGACATTTAGACTTCTCAGATTTTTGTTATTGTCAACAATGTTTCAATTTAAAAAAAAATCCTGAGGTTATATATAATTTTTTTTGCAGAATACATAAATATATAGACTCGTAAGTAGAATTGCTGGGTCACAGGGTATGTGTGTGTGTATGTACCTATCTCTATATCTATCTTTATCTCTCTATCTCTATATCTAATCTATATCTATCTGTATCTATATATATATATACATGTATGTATCTTTTTGTAAAGATATACAGCCTTGAAAATCTGATGGAGGATTACTGTGAGTTGGAATCATATTCAGTTTAGGCAGCGTGTGTATATATACATATATGTGTTGTTGTTGTTGTTATGTGCCGTCGAGTCACTTGCGACTCATAGTGACTATATATATATATATTATAACATATATATTTGTTTGTTATATACCATTGAGTTGACTATGATTCATATCACCTCTATGAACAACAGCTCTGACCACTGCCCTATTGCCCTATTACCCTATCCTGAGCCAATCTCATTTTCTCTGACAGACCTGCCCCCATTATCATAGCCACTCTGTCAAACCGTCTCATCCAGGGTCGTCTTCTCCTCTACCCTTCCAAGCATGATGTCCTTCTCCAAAGACTTGTCTCTCTTGGCCACATCCCAAAGTATGTGTGATGGGGTTTCAAAATCCTTGCCTCTAAAAAAGCAACATGATTTTACCCTTTCCGGGACAGACCTGTTTGCTCTCTTGGCAGTTCATGGAATGTTCAGTACTCTTCTCTAGCACTACAACTCAAAGGCAAGGCATCTGTTCATCGGTCATCCTTAGTCATATATATGTGGTTGTTTATAGATAGATAGATAAATAGATAGAGAAAGAGAGAAAGAGAGAAAGAGAGAGAAAGATAGCGTGTACATTGATGGCCTAGTGGCAAGAAGCCACATTGCAATCTCAAAGGTACAAGGTTCAAATTCAGAAGCTATTCCACAGAAGAAGAATGAGCTATCTCCTCCCATTCAATTATGCAATTAACTGACTCTGAAAATCCATCAGAGGATCAGCTATGGGTCAGTTCCAACTTGACGGTACACAACAACACAACTTATATGTATATATGAAATCTGGAGGTTTAGTGGTAAGGAGTTGTGCTGCCAACCCAAGGAGTTCATATCTATTAGTTACTCCACAGGAGAAAAATAGGATGACTCCTCCTATGCAGTTTGCTGCCTCTGAAAACCTGCTAGAGGGCCAGCTATGAGACAGTTCTGACTTGACAGTACATAGCAACAACAACACAACAATTTATATATATATAACAAATTTCTCCCTAAAATAGAAATGTTTATTCATACACCCTCTAGTAATAGCTGAAAATTCCCAACAGAACCTCATTTAACTGAATTTCTACTTTTCAGAATTTTAGGACAGGACAAATAACATGGCGAGGCTACAAATATATTGGGAGGCCGTGTGGTGTAACAAAAACAGTCCTGAATTATGGATGACTAGAAAGTTCTGGCTCTGCCTTGCTGGAGGACTTCCCCAAATACATTCCCCTCTGTGAACCCAGTGTCTTCATTTATATATTGAAGGCATGAGGCTAAAACATCCTTTAAATCTCTTGCAGTGCTAACCTTCTGTACTTTTAAACAGTATACTAGAGAGAATAAAAAAAGCCTTCAGTTATTAATGAAAAGATTCTCCATCCAATCCCTATCATGCATTTCCAGCATCTTTGTTATTATTATGTGCCATCAAGTTAGAACCAACCCATAGCTGACCTTCCCGCGGGTTTTCAGAGGCAGTTAATCACATGGGAGGCAATTGCCTGTCCTTCTTCCCCCAAGCAGCTGGTGGATTCAAACCTCCCTTGTGCCTTTGAGACTGCAGTGCAGCTTCTTACTTACCGCTAGGCCACCAGAGCTCCCTACTAGATGGATGTAATTATATACTGGTATAAACATAACCATCGTCTTGCCCTCGAGCCCCTGAACTTGAATGGAGGAGACAGACCAGTGAAAGGATGCTCGTGGCATCCTTGACTTGAGGTGTTCAGAGAAGTCTTCTAAGTTTATGCCTTAACTTTATGGAGTGGTGAAATCATGCAGAGAAAATGCAGACAAGTTACTCTCAGCAGAGACAAGCATGCGGCATTTGAGGATGTACTCATTAATCCAGATAAATTGTTGTGTAAAGTTTGACTGGAAAGGTGATCAGTAGTGAGAATGAAGAGTTGGGTAGGTGGGGTTATTCTGCACTTGACTCGGCATTTTAAAAAAGTTTTCCAGCAGGCACTGTAATTCTTTCGTCAGATGCCTATTGACGCAAGGGAAACAAAGCTGGCTTAAGTAAGTGAAAACTGAGACACTGGCATGCAAGCTTGATGAACTTGGCAGGCAGGGTCTGTCTGACAGACAGCATCAGTAGAGAGTGATATTTAAGAGAATAGAAGATGGAGCTTTAGGATGAGATTGTTGATCATGAGAACACATTTACCCATTTCTGAGAGTACAAAGATGATATAAGAGCTGGGATTTCTGGGAATTGGCTCCCCTGGTAAAGAAGAACTCTAGTTTCCCTTAGAGGAAATGGTTCCTGTGTTCTTATAGGGGAGGCCAGAGGTGCTCTAGGGCATAACAGACATCTAAGTAACAACAAAAGTGTACTTTTCATTCCTTCATTTCCCCACTTTAGTGCAGCACAAAGCATCAGATTCGGCTCTTGGTCTCCAAAAATGATACAGACGTCCCCACTGCAAAACTGAAGGTGCTGGGTACAAACTGCCCTTGCTCGTCAATTAGTATGCTAAGTAAGAATAACTCAAAAGTCTTCCGGGTGATATGAGAGGTTAAATATCTTCTCTGCACAGTTCTCTATCAGCCCTTCATGGGAGTAAATTACATTAGCTTGCCAAATTTGGTTGTTTTCAAAACCGGGATGACTCTCAGGATATTTCCAGAGGAGCTATTTTTTTCTGGAATTGAAACTTTTCTAACATGTGGAAGTTGGAAGAAACCTTGGGGCCATCTAGTCTTATAATTCCATTTTCTTATGGGAAAACAGAAAGGAGTGTAGACTTGTCCTATTCCCACAAGCAGTTAGGAGAAGATCAGCTGTAGAATTGAGTCTTGTTCTACTCTCCTGTGCAACTTCTGCTAGGCACAATTTGTTTGTTCTTGAATCACAAATTATTGGCTTCATCTGAAGAAAAATTGCCTTTCAAGGTATTACTTGAAGTGCATTCACTGGTTCCCATTCAAAATGGTTCACTAGGTGCTTTTAAAACCATATTTAGAAACTTTGAACCTATGCACCCGTAGGCAAAGTTCAGTCCAAAACAAGCCATCAGGTTGCTGCAATCAACTCTAGCACATAGCACCGGTCATCTTCTCTTTGTCTGGATGGATTCTGGCTAACTCATCCTCAGCCCTCTGTGGCTACGTTCAAATGAGCCTGAGCTAAAAACTCAGGAGCCCATATTTCTCCCTTCATTCTAGGCCTGTTGGTCCCTTCAATAACCCTAACATCCAGGTTGAACAGAGGATTTTTCACTAAATGGGATATGCTTGGGAGCTCTGGTGGCCTAGTAGTAAGAAACCGTGCTGCAATTCCAAAGGCACTTGGTTTAAATCTAGAAGCTGCTCCACAGTAGAAAGATAGGCAATCTCCTTCTGTGCGAGAACCCACTGGAGGATCAGCTATGGGTCGGTTCTGACAGGACAGCACACAACAACAATAACAAATATATATACACTTATGTATCTACATATCTCTGCCCTGAACATCCCAGTTGTAGAAAAACATCATCATCCTGTGCTGCCCAATAGTCCCTACAATGCCTTCAACTCCTAAGAACATGACAAAGGAATCCAGCTGCCTCTGGAAACCCTATGAACCTGGAAAAATGATGAAAGTTATACAGGTGTTCAGGTCTTTCATTCATAGGGTTGCTATAAGCTGCCCAAGACTCAATGGCACTTAACAACAACAACAACAACAACAATGAGAGAGCTCAGTTGGCCTACTGGACAGAAAGTAATGCTACCAAGCCAAAGGTGGGTGACCTTAATCTTCAGCCATCAGGCCTGGTTTTAATTGGTTTTGGTCAAACATTCTTCTAGGTCATACAGCACTGCTCTGTCCATTTGCTGTACAGAGGTAACTTGTGGTTGCTGTAATGCTGAACACTGTGACACTGATGTGTCAAATGCAATAATGGTAACTCATGGTGGACAGTGTTAGCTGCAGCTTCCTGATTAAAACAAGCTTGGAAGCAGGAGTGGCATCCACTTCTGAAATAGCTTGCCTCTGGAAACCCTATAAACCTGGAAAACAATGAAAGTTATACAACTGTTCAGGTCTTTCATTCATAGGGTTGCTATGATTCAGTCACCTATGACTCAATGGCACTTAACAACAACAAAACCAAATTCTAGGCAATATCTCTAGTGGCCTAGTGGCAAGAAACTGCACTCCAAACCCAAAGGAATGAGGTTCAAATCCCCCAGTTGCTCCGAGGGAGAATGATGGGCAATCTCCTCACTTGTAATTTACTCTTTGAAAACAGGCTGGAAGGTCAACTGTGGATTGATTGACTCAACAGCACACGACAATATATTAGTGTGTGTGTGTGTGTACACATGTGGTGGTAGTAGGGTGGTGGTGGTGGTGGTGTGCGTGTGTGTGTGTGTACGTGTATGTGTATATGAGAGGAGGAAGAGGCAGATTGAAAGAGACAGGTACATTTATTTTAAGTAATTGGTTCATGCTCTTGTGGGAGTTGGTAAATTCAAAATCCATAGGTCATCAACCAGGCTTGAAACTCTGGCAGGCTTGAGTCTGAATACACTGGGTCAGGGCCAGGGATTGGAAACTCAAGACAGATTATCTATGTCACAGCACTGAGACAGAAATTCTCTTTCTCTACAAATCTTAGTTTTAGCTCTTTAAGATTTTCAACTGATTGGATTAAGTTCACTCATGTTATGGATGGTCATTTCTTTAATTGGAAGCAGGAGTGGCATCCACTTCCTAAACAACATGCCTCTGGAAATTCTGAACTTTGATAAATGTCAATAGTTATAGAAAATCCTCAGGCCTTTTGTTCACAGAGTCACTATGAGTCATTCTCTACTAGTTGGCAATCAACAACAACTCCTTAATTACAGAGTCAATTGATTACAATTGTTCATTGTATGCAAACATCTTCAAATCACCATCTAGAGCTGTGTTTGACCAAACAACTAGGTGCTATAGCCTAGCCAAGTTGATGCATGAAGTTAACCTTTGCACTCACCAAGTCTGAAAGGTTTAGGTAATTCTGGGCTGCCCCAGCTACTTCTTTCCTTCACACATTTTCATTTATGATAATCATTCATTCATGTTAAGTCAGAACAGACTTACACCTGAACCTCCACTGCATCTCCAAGACTGTACTTTGCATAAGAGGAGCTTGTTCATCTTTCTCCCAAGAAGCCTCTGGTGAATTTGAACCACCAGAAAAGTATGATCTTTGGGCGAGCCACTAAAGCGCCTTTCACTCATACTAGCTTTTTAAAATCTTCATTACTATCCTCCAAAATTTCCCTGTGATAGTCCCTCCCAGCTTCAGCAGAGAAAATAAAGGTCACCAATTGGCAACCTCTTCCACAGTCCGGCCCAACACTGACAAATAATCCTGTATTTGAATTAATCTTGTCTTCCTTCCTTCCTATCAGTGCCTTATTATTCACCTGTGCTCTCTTTAGTCCAGTATTTTCTTCACATGCAAGGAGTCTGTCCCATTGGTTGCCCATTCTGCAGAGGCAGTGTGAACAAATCTGTGCCCCTTGCCAACTCCTCAGTGCCTAAACCAGAACTAGAGAGGTAATGGTGTTGGAGAAATATCTGTTGAGTTATTTCTCTTTCCTTTGCCTTCAACCTCTACCTCTCTACTGATTCATTGTGCCCACATCAAAACCTGCTCAAAGCTCTTTAGTCGTTTAAAACAAAACCACAACAAAAGCTCTTCATCTGATGTACTTCCTCCTCTAACTAACGGTCTATGTCTGTCTTCCCTCATTTAGTGAATTGTCTTTTTAAACACACACACACACACACACACAGACACACACACACATGATTTTATTGGGCTTTAGGTTTACATGGCAACTTACTTTCCCCAATCAATAGCTCCTATACAAATCGTTCTGTGGCGTTGGTTGCATTCCCAGCAATGGGTCAGCACTCTCCCTATTTGTTCTCTGGGTTCCGTTGTTTTTTGTCTGGTTTCCCACTTCCTCTTTTTCTTATCTTTGAGCAAATAGTCCCCTTTTGGCACCATGTGGTTCTAAAGAGCACATTCTTCATATTGTTTCCTTTATAGTCCTGTCTATTACTTGGCTGGAAGGTGGCCTCTGAGAATATCTTTAGTTCCAGGTTAAAAGTTTTTACAGATCAAGAGTCTTAGAGATTCCTCTAGTTTCTTTCCAACCAGTAATTCTGTTTATATCTGTTTTAAATTCTGTTCTACATTTAACCCATTCTAACTGGGACCTTCCTGATCAGAGTGGTTGGGGCTCATAGTCAAACACCATTTAGTTATTCTGGTTTGCAGATGCGTGTGGTTCAGGAGGTGGTGGTTCATGTGGACTAATTGCTTCCTCATATTTCTGTTTTTCTTTGTTATCCTACATTTGAGGCACAAGAGACTAACAGATGCTTCTCAGATGGCATATCAAGCTTACAGGCCCCAGAAATGATTTTCCAGACTAGGATGCAGAACATTATTTTTATGAACTGCATTTTGCCAGTTGACCACTATGTCCCCCCAAGGGCGTTCCACTCTTCAGGTTCTTAAGTATCAGCAATCTTGATGTCTAAGTGATTTCTATAACTGTGTCTCTTATATACTCGGTTAAATATGTGAGTATACATGCAGTAGTTGAAATATGTATGAAGAAATATGCACCACTATCTCTAATATATATCTATATATATACTACCCTACAATCCCCCTCACCTATTTAGCATATATATTTCCTTATGCATCTGCTTACAAATTGCTATTAGTTATTAATGCTGCGAGACTATATATATCTTTTTTCCTGCTCCCAGCGCACTTTAATCACAATTCCATCATCAGAAGGGTTCTCAGAGCATATAACATTATGATGGGAATGTCAGCTTGACCAAACAAATTAAATTTCCACAGATTTGCACTTCAAACACATATGGAAAAAATAAGATATATACTTTGCATTATAAATGTCCCTTTTAATAACTTTATCTTTAAAATAAATTATGACCTGTGTCTAATATATTAAATATCCTGGAGTCACTAAGTAGATAACAACTAAATGATATTCATTGTTTTAACAAGTTATGAGGAAATAAAACACACACATACACCCACACATAGAGAGAGTGGGGGGAGAGAGAGAGGGAGAGAGATCAACTTGGATTTAAAACTAACCCACTCCACATTGACAGTGAAGCCTTCTGATGGCTGTCCTCTTCCCTAGAGAGGAAAGAAATCACCCCAAGTCTCAGCAGATGGTTGGAAAACTGCAACTGAACTTTGATACCAGTTGAGAAGAGAGGCCTTTCAAAGTCATACCCAGCACGAGCTCGATGGAAGCCTTAGTCTGTGGGAAAGAGTTCAGAGGTGAAAGCTGGCCGTCTTAGTCCTTGTTCATCCTGACATACTCTCACAGACCCTCCTCTTTGGAGAAGGCAGGGTGTCATCTGGGCAGCCACTGCAGTTTCAGACCTCTCTCTACCAGTTTCAGAGTACTTGGTCAGGAAGGCTCACAGGTTGAGAACACATAGGAATGAGCTTTTTGCAGACTGGGAGGAGATGTACTTCTGAAGCATGGGTACACATAGGACACAAATAACATAGTCATTCTAGCTGACCAACTGCATAGCCTTTAGAAGGAAGGAGAAGGACAGAAGGCACAGACAGAAAGCCAGAGATACAGGAGGGCAGGTGGGAGTGAGGTGCACTGGCTTTACTTGGGTTAGGAGAGGAGTGTTATGCCTTTCCTCTTATCCTTTGTGAGAATTGGGTTCTTGATCTTCTTAAGGTCTAGGAGATTCTGGAAGATGCTGATGGTTCTTTGTTGTGCTTATGTATCTGTACTGAGTTTTTTTCATTTTCTTGTTGTTTTTGTGCTTAATGAGTCTTTATGATTTTTATTTTATTGAGTAAGCACACAAACTGACAAAAGTTAATTCACTTTTTAGTAATCATACTGAATGTAAATGGGTTAAATGCATCTAATTACCTTCTTGCTAACATGGTTTCAATTGAATAATCAGAGTTGTTTTACTAATTTCTCTTTGTAGGTGCTAGTTCATTTTTACCCAATTACTCTCAGGATTCTTTGACTTTGGCTTTGGACTGTTTTAGTAAGATAAACCTTGGTGATGTTATTTTGGGTCCTATCCTGTGTTTGTTCATTGAACTTCTTGGATGATTATCTGCTTTTCTTCCATGATAGTTTTTGTCTTAAAATTTTTGCTTATATTATTTTTTATCTTCTTCTATTCTGAGATTCATATAATACATAGGCTGTTATTTTTGATAGGGCATCACATACTTCTTAGGTGTTCTTAATCTTTCTCTTTTTACCTGAGTGCTTTTCAGAAAAATTTGTAGCAAGAGATTTATCCTCTATTTCAGTGATTCTATCTTTCATCAGTTCAATCTATTTGTATTTGCTTTCACTGAGTTTTCTATTTCTGAAATTTTATTAGTGATCTTTTACATTTTCAATTGTTAGTTAGTGTATGATTTTTGATTGTTTATTTTACCAGACTGTTTTTATATTGTTTTTCTCAATTCTTTTAAAGTTTGTCTCTATTTTCTCAGGATTTTTTTCATCTATTTTCCTTAATATCTTCCTTGAAATCATGAAGGCTCTTAATTTTAAGCCTTTTGGATTTCATTACCATTTATTCCACAGAAGGTGTTGTTTTCCCCTTCATTTTGGTCATTTGCTTGAGTAGAGTTGTCTGTCTTATTTTCTTGAGGAATTTGATGTTATCTGTTGTCTTTAAGACATAAAGGTGTTATTGTATTTTTCCCCTGTTTGTTTGTTTATTTTGCTATGCCTTAGTGGATGAGTGCAAAAATAGGATAAAGTTTGTCAATGATTGTGAGGATGGCACAGGATAGGATAGGATTCAGATCTGTTGTTCACAGGGTTGCTATGGGTCATACTTGACTCAGTGGCACCTAACAACAACAACAATGGATGTGTTAGATATTCTATACTGGTTGCTAATTTGGCCGCACTAGGGCATTCCACATCTCTTTTCAGGTGGGTGGATGGCAGCTAGCAGTGTGAATGTGAGTTTCTCCTCTCTGGTTCTATGGAGCAGCTGAAGACAGGGTGGTTTGGCATTAGCCATCATTTGTCATTAATCCAGAAGGGCAGGATCAGGCAATGGCACTCACTGAACGATGAAAGATGGGGTGGTGGTTATAGTGAGCAAGTGAGTGCTTCAGCAACTGCCACTCACTCATTGACTTGGAGGAAGTGGAAAATAGTGAAAGTAAGGATGAGCAGGCAAGCAAGAGCTCAGGTGTTGGACAAGCCAGTACATAATTGCACATTTACTGTTGTTTATTGGATCAGAGGATGTGCCAGGAGCAGGTGGATGCAGGTATCGTTGTGCAGTTGTGCTAATCATTGAGTTGTGAAGGCAGTTGATGATCAGTGCGTGTACACGTAGTCACATTATTTCAGGTGAACAATGTGGCAGCAAATGGAAACATGTGATGACAATGAGTGTGTGATACACAGTTTGTAGAAGTATGTACCCTGAGTACCAGGGGAGTTGGGTGGTAGTTCTACAGCATGTTCTTGAAAGAATTACCTGAGACTCGTCATCACTCCACCCCTACTCACTTCTGAGTCCACTGACAGTTTCCTTCTTCCAAGGAAATGATGATTACCCTTAATCATCCACCCTAACGACCTAATTTTTACCAAGTAAAACGCATCCTCTTTGACTCAGTGCTCGTATCCCCTTGGCAGTGGTTGACAGCACTGTCTTCTCTTCACTTCTTGAAACACTCTTCCTTTAACGTCTAGGACAGCACCCAAAGATCTTGTCCCTCCACTACTGCATTTTGCTCCTTCAATTCAATGTCCACTCCAGCCAGAAAGATTTCTCCAGTGTAAATCTAATGATTCCCTTTGAACTCACAGACAAATGACATATAAAATCTCCCCATGTGATTGCTGAGATGCAGCCTCTCCATGCCTATTCCCGGCTGCTGCATCACATGCAATTTACTGTATCATTTGCCTCTAAACCTTTGCAAATGCAGTTTCTTCTGCTTGTAGGAATTTGTTACTTTCCTCTTGACAGCTTACTTGGTTTCCACAATGCTAAGTTGGCCCCACGGGTTTTGAATCTTTCACTGTTAAAACTTAATCTTTACAAATTGTAAAGTGTCTCTAAAGAATAAGGGATTGTTGACAGTTTACAAGGATATTTGCATTTATTCACTGGGCCAGTGAGAGAATAATCAGAAACAGTGCACAGACAAGGAAATGGAGGCTCAGAGACTTTAAACCATTGTCTCAGATCACACAGAAAACAGATATGAGAATGAGAATTTGAACCCAGGACTTCCGGATCCTCATTTTGGCTATGTTCTTATTCTCTGCCTTATGTACACATTCTATCACCACCCCAGCCTCATCCTGACAGAGTTGTACTCAATCTCCAGCAGACCAGTTAGAGTTTGGCTGGTTCCCAGATATAAAACCTAAGTATCCTGAGAGGGCTGTTAGCCAGGCTTCCCTCAGACACACCTGCTCAAGATGGGCCAGGTGCTGAGGATTTAGAGTGAACAGATGGTGGGAATGCACCACCACAAACTCTCCTTGCTCTTTTGGATGAAATGTTTTCCTTTTCTTGACTCCACTTCCCCAGTGAACAGTAGATCATCTGCCGACATGACTAAAAATAAGTGAAAAAGAAGGACAGAGATGAATGAGGCAGGAATCTGTGGGGACATGAAAAAGAGGAGAAGTGGGTGAGAAGTCTTTAGGCTGAAGGAAGACCTGTCAGAGAAGAAAAACTACTGCCACGCAAGGCCTCCAGGGTCCTAGTGCCACACAGAGTGTGTGTCTCTCGCCATCTTCAGCCTACTTGCTTCCTTTCGTCCCTGATTAATAAAACTAGCATCACTGACTCATGCATGGCATAAGCCGCAGTGTGGGGTCCATCAAGTCCACCATCTGCTTGAAATAGGTTCTCTGCTGCCCCTTTGATTGCAATTTTGCCCGAGTCTTGTCATTATGAGTCCCATGGTACAGTGACACATCTGGGCTATTTCCAAAGGAGCAGGAGGATTGCTATTTGAAGATGGTCTTGGAGGTGGGCTCTGTCCTCAGTCAAGGTCAGTGTTACTTTGTCTGCAAAGAAAGGAAGGAGGCCAGATGGCCTTGCCCTAATCCAGGGGGTTCTGTAGAAGTGAGTGGGATGAGGCCTTTCCTCTCCCTGGGCGCTTTGTGACTAGATGTGCTCATACAAGTCATTTTGCTTTCTAGGCCTCTGCTGTCTCCTCTGTTCAACATCAGGCTCCAATGTCTTTATTATCATAAAATTAGTCAAGAGACTGATGACTTTTTTTGGTTTGTTTTTGTTGTTGTTGTTTTTTAGTGAAAATACATACACCAAAACATTTACCAACACAACCTCAACATTTACACTGATTACGTTTTTTCATGTTGTGCCTCTATCATCACTGTTGTTATATGCCTAAGTCAGAACTGATCCTTAGCAGGCTTTCAAAAGCTGTAAATTACATAGAAAGAGATTGCCTGTCTGTCTTCCACAGAGCAGCTAGTGGATTCGAACCACCTGCCTTTGGGCTGGCAGCACAACTCCTTAACCACTAGGCCACCAGATCTCCTTACAATATCACTGTAATTGTTGCTATGTACCATTGAGTTGGAAGTGACTCAGAGCTGACTTTCTAGTGGGTTTTTAGAGGCAGGAAATCATATGAGAGGAGATTGTCCATCTTTTGCTTGTAAAGCAGTTGGTGGACTCGAACTGCATGACTTTGGGTTGGCAGTGCCACTCCTTACTAATCCACCAGAACTCCCTCCATCGTCATTGTTAGGTGCTGTTGAGCTGAGTATGACTCACTGCAACCCTATAAACAGTTTACCTGAGCTATACTGTGCCATCCTCATCATCTCTGACACACTAGAGCCCACTGCTCAAATCACAGTGTCAATCCATTTTATTGGGGGTCTTCCTTTCCTTCACTGACTCTGCTGCATATTTCCAAACAATATGGCCACATGTAGCCTTGCCCAGATACATGTTCAAAGTATGAGAGATGAAGCTTTGCCCATCCTTGCCTCCAAGTAGGACTCTGGCTTCACTTTCCCCTAAGATGTATCTGTTTATTTATTTTTTTTGTCAGTTCATGGGATATTCAGCATTCTTCTCCAATATCTCAACTCAAAGGCATCAAGCCTTCTTAAGTCATCCTTATTTGTTGTCCAGTTCTCTGATGGATAACAGGTGATTGAGAAGACCATGGCCTGAATCAGCCACGTCTTAGTCTTCAAATTCACTTTATTACTCTTCACCATTTTTGCAAGGTCTCTGACAGTGGACTTACCCACTGCAATACATCTCCTGATTTCCTGAATGCTAGTACCAAGGGTGTTGATTGTTGAACCAAGAAATATTAAATCATTGATAGCTTCAATCTTTTCACTATCTATCATACTGTTGACTGGTAGTCCTGTAATGAGGACCTTGATTTTCTTGATGTTGAGATGTAATCCATGTAAAAAGCTGTAGTCTGTGATTTTCTGCAGCAAACATTCCATATCCTCTTCAATTTCAGCAAGTAAGGTGGTGTCATCTGTATAACACAGATTGTTGATGAGTCTTCCTCTAATCCAGATGCCATCTTCTTCTTCACACAGAATGGCCTTGCAAATTACTTGATTAGCTACAAATTGAATAGGTATGGGCAAAGATACAACCCTGATGCACATTCTTCCTGATTTTAAATCATGCAGTGTTCCCTTTCTCTGTTAGGACAACAGTTTCTTGGTCTAGGTATAGATTCTGTATGAGCACAATTAAGAATTCTGGGATTTCCATTCTTCTCAAAGTTAGCTACAATTTGTTATGATCCACACAGCCCAATGCCTGGTAACAGTCAACAAAACGCTAATAAGCATTCTTCTGGTATTGTCTTCTTTCAGTCAGTATCCATCTGGCATCAGCAATGATATCCTGGGTACTGCAACCTCTTCTAAAACCAGCTTGGACCTATGGCAGTTCTCTGCTGATGTGCGGTTCTAGCCATTTTTTCTTTTTGATGATCTTCAACAATATTTTGCTTGCATTACATATTAATGATATTGTTCTATAATTTCCACATTGTGTTGGATCCCCTCTCTTGGGAATGAGTACAAATCTAAAACATTTCACCACCCAAATCAACAAAATACAAAGTCTTCCCTTAAAATATATTCATTTCTTCCTCTACTTCTCACTCTGTAATCATCAATGTTATTTGGCTTCTGTGTATTTCCTTATTTCATGTAAGTGATGGCATGCAGTATTTGTCCTTTTCCAACTGCCACTGCACTCAGCATGCTGTTTTCAAGGTTCATCTATGCTTTGCCTTGCATCAGAACTTCATCTCTCTTTATGACTGCATGGTATTCCATTGTGTGTAGATATATAACATTTTGCTTACTGATTCAAATACTGATGGATATTTCAGTTATTTCTATCTTTTGGCTGTTGTGAGAAAGTACAGCAATGAACATTGGTACAAAGGCTTCTGTTCATGTTTTTCCTTCATATATCCTGGGTAGACACAAAGGATTATGGTTGTTGGGTTGAATGCCTACTTCATTTCCCTCTCCAAGGTGCTATGGTTTATGTGGTATGGTTTACTTGTTTTTCACGCTCCATCTTATAATCTATAAATTGGAAATACATGCAGTAGGCCTAATTATGGTCTCCAAGATTTTATAGCAAGAAACTGGTAATGTTACCTTGTACTTTTTATACGTGGAAGCTGTTAATGTTACTGTATATGGCAAAGGGATATTGTTAGTGTAGATACATTAAAGATCTAGAGATGGACAGAGTATATTATTTGTGTGGGCTTGAAGTCACCCAGGGATCCTTAGAATGGAACTAGTCTTACCAATGGCCAGTTGCAGTTGACAAGCTTCAGCTCCTCAGTACTACAACAGTATCAGAGCAAAATTATGTTCCAGAGAGTTTTTAATGGCTGACTTTTTGGGAAATAGATTAGAACCAGACCTTTCTTCTCAAATCCCTTCGGGTGCACTTAGTCTTTCAGTTAGCTGAGTTTATGGTTTAGTGATAAGATTTTCCCATCCATGCAGGCTCATATGGTCTGTTAGTCTTTTGATAGCTGTTTCAGTACGTCTTTGCTTTTCTCTGGAAGGGGTTATTTTAATGACACTAAAAAAAGTTAGTTCTGGTGCTACAGAGTTGGCTCTAGATCTCCGCTGGCCTAGAGGTAAGACTTGGCACTGCCAACCCTGAGGCACATAGTTCATCAGGTACTCTCCTCCCACGGTACTTGCTGCCTCTGAAAACCCACTGAAGGGTCAGCTGTAAATTGGTTCTGACTCAATGACACACATCAGCAATAAAAACGTAAAGAAAGGAAGATTAATTTTAATATTTCCTTTAATCAGCTACATTCAGTATTTTAGAATTTCAATCTGTAATTAGCATAAACATCAAAGATAATACATAGTACAAATGGACCTTGTGAACCTCAACCTTCATGATGCTGAGAACAGACGTACTAGATGACGCTGAACTACCACTGCTAGCCGTTCTTTTTTTTTATGGTATTCTCCTTTTTCTTTTTTTTTTCTTAATAATTTTAATGAACATTTACAGAGATTTTGGATTTCCATTCATTCATTGCTGCACTTCTCTCCCCGCCCAGCCCGCCCGCCCCCAGTTTGCTCCTCTCTTTTAAAAGTAAAAGAAACACTCCCTCCCTGGTACACAATCCCCCCACACCCCCTCCCACCGCCCCAAGTACATTCCACAATGCAACCTTAATTGTGGACTCTTGTGATAACCACAATACCCTATCATATATCGCTTTTAAATTGTTAGCCGTTCTTAAAGGGACCGTAACAGAGCGTCCTGAATGGATTGACAGAAAAACGTGGCACGGAACAAAAACTCGTAAAAATTGCCATGCATATGGTCTGAGGGAAACTATGGTTCTCAGCCATCCTTTCATCCTGGAACTGAACTCATCTCGCCGCACAACTGTTACCCAAACAATAGACAGGCAAATAAGGTAAACAATAACATCAAAGAAAGTACTCATCCTTACAACAATCAGCTAGACGACACTAAAAGTGCAGAATTTGGCCAAGGATACAGCTCAGGAGGCAGAAGAAGAGGGAATAGAAGGATAGTGGAAGCAAGAATCATAGGGAAGAATCCTGTTACAACGCGGGGATGCCATAAATGTCATAAATCAAAATGTATGTGAATGGAAAATCTATCTGCTCTGTAAACTTTCACTCAAATAACAATATAGTGAATATTTTTTAATCTGAAAAGACCAGGGCATAGTCCAATGGTGATTAATTCTATAAAACATAACGAATAGGAATGATTGTATGAAACACCATGAAAATGAAGAATAGTGTGAAACATAATGTATACAATCTTTGTAAGCAAACTAATGTAAAATACAATTTAGAAAAATAATGAACTATTTTATGCTTTTTTTAAAATGAAACTTTGGAGACTGGACATGTATTTTACATTTACAAAACATCTAAAAAAACCCAAACCAAAACAAAACAAAACAAAACAGCATCTCAAGGCAGACCAGCCTTTCATGGTGATGATTTGATAGTAAGAGAAATCAACACAGCTCTGGAGGTTAAAACTAAGAACTGCTAAGAATGAATCACTTCATCAGACTTGTTCTAATGGAAGCTGAGGGGACGGAGGGTTCATGGATGGTGGTGGCTCAGAAAACTGTATATAAAGTGCGCCAAGTGTTACTCAGGGTCAAGTCAAAATCTGGTGGCAGAAGGTGGGCTAGAATTCAGGGCATTGTCTCCCTGGCTGGAGTGAGAAGGGGAGGGCTGAGCTTAGCAGAACAGGACAGGTAGTTAAGCTTATGCTGTGAACACTGTTCCATAACTTGCTTTTCAGCCACTTGGTAAGGTCGACAGCGCACTGCATGCTTCAATATTCTTCAAGTACCTAATTTTAAATGACAGCAAGTCAATAATTATGTGTAATATTTCCACATCACTTCGGTTTATTTCATTTTCCTTCAGAGGCAGCAAGATATCTGAGCCCCTGATGGTTGATCCCCAAATCTGGCAGTGAAGTGAAAGCCTCTCTTCTTGGGGACTTCAAGAATCCTTGTTCTTTCAAAGGATTTGCTTCAAATGCCTTCTCTGGGAAACAAAGTAGGAACAACAGAACATGGACTCAGAGATATTTTGGAGTTTAAGTTGAATATTTAAGATAAACTATTTGACTCATAGCCTGTTGTACAGTGGATGCCTAATGCTGTAGCTCTGGTGGTCTAATGGTAAGGAGTTACACTGCCAACACAAAAGTACACAGTTCAAATCCACCAGCGGCTCCTTGAGAGAAACATGGACAATTTCTCAATTTCCATGTGATTAACTACCTCTGAAAACCTACTGGAGGGTCAGCTTTGGGTCAGTTCCAAACTGATGGTACATAGTAACAACAACAGTACTGTGAGAACCTTCTAATGAATACCTGAAGTCAAGCCTTGCAATGTCCTGTCCCACAACTGGCCTTGTTCTCTGCCCCAACCTGCTGTATTGACCTGTGCCTTCCCTGTCCTCCCTCCTCTCTGCTGATGCCCACTTCCAGCTTGGATACCAACCTTCTTCTTCAATCTTCTCAGAAATCTCCATTGAGTCCATAAGTATTAATATGTGCTTTTTATCCATAGCATCAGCTCAATGGTCCCAGGGATGACTTGGGCTTGACACTGGACAGCCTTTGGTTTCCTCAACATTTGGTCTCCTGGATTTTGGAACCTTACATAGGGTAACTCCTCAGCTAAACTAGACTAAGCCCCAGATGCAAATCCTAGATCACTCACTCATAAAGCATTAATTGAGAATGTCTCTGGAAGTGAGCTGCATTTGGGAAATATGGGCTCCTTCACTTTGGAGAATCTGTGTTTTGTTCTAAATACTCAACTAACTAATCACATAGTCCTAATTTTGTTTATGTAAGAAGAGAGCCCACCCTAATTCCAATACCCTAATCCACTTCCTAAACAACATGCCTCTGGAACTCTATGAACTTTGATAAATGTTGATAGTTATAGAGTGGCTTCAGGTCTTTTGTTCATAGGGTCGCTATGAATTGTGCTCGACTCAAGGCAATCAACAACAATTTAACCTACAACCTCAAAGCACATCTCTCCTGAATTTAAATTGTGCCCTATTCTCTTGTTCTAGTGAGGTAATTGCTTCTTGATCTATGTGCGGTTGCATATAAACTCAATCAAGTGTTCTGGAATATCCATCCTTCACCGATGCAAGCACAAATCTGTCTTGGAGGAAGAACAATTTGAATGTTCCTTAGAAGCAATGATGATAAAATTTCATCGCATATGCTTTGGACAGGTTATGATGAGGAAACAACCTCTGGGAAATGATGTCATGGCAAAGCGGAGGGTGAACAAATCAAGGAAGACCCTCACTGAGTTAGATTGACCCAGTGAGGGCAAAATCAGGCTGAGACATACACCAATCACAAGGACAGCTCAGGACCACATAGCTTTTGTTTTATTGTATATGTGGTCCCTACAGATTGGAACCAACTTGAACGGCACCTAACAACAAAAATTTAACCTCTTCATTCAATCTGTTCAACGATTCAGCCCATGTTGAGAATTTCCTTTTGGTTCCTTTGCATTCACATTTTATACAGTTATAATAAGCACATAATTTTTTGTTTTGTTTTTAAAATTTAGAACAGCCATTGAGTCAAAAGTAGTCGAGTAAATATTTTTTCTAAATAAAGTTTTATTGGAACATAGTCCTACTAACGAACATGGTTATATCTATGCAGTCGGACTGCTTTCTCACAACACAGGCAGGATTTGATAAATGAAACAGAGATTGTGTGGCCCACAATGCCAAAGATATTAATTATATGGACCCTTCAAGACCTTGAGTGGCCTAACGGGTAAGGATCTGGGCTGCCAATCCAAAGGCAGGAGGTTTGAACCCAACAGCTGCTCCATGGGAGAAAAATGCGGAATATATTTCTATACAATTTATTGCCTCTGAAAACCTGCTGAAGAGCTGGCTCTGAGTTGGTTCAGACTCGATGGCACATAACAACAGCATATATGGACCCTTACAAATAAACTTTTTCAATATTTAGAACATTTGTATAAGATTCCATATAATTAGTGACTACATGATTAAGTTGGATGGAGTTAAGATTTTTTTAACCCAGTAGATTAGATAAGTGTGTCAGTCTGGATTTAAAAAAAAATCTGCAATAAAAATCTTTTCACTTTGGTTGAACTATTTCCTACATGGAGTCTTAGTTCAAATCATTTGCCACTATTGCCAAGGATGGTCAGTCAGAGTTCTTGAGGAAAACAAGATGTTGTATTTGTTTTGTCACAGTGTTAGAAATTGACCTGCCTGACCTTTAACTAACTGTGCCAGAATCTTTTTATTGAATTTCTCTTGTAGGAAACCCTCTCATTTAGTTGCCAGAGGTAGCTTCTCAGCCCTTGCCTTGACCAGCACATTTCTCCCTCCTTTCTCTTCCTCTGTGGAGGAAATTCCTGATTAGAATCTCTAGGTAGGTCAAACAGTTGATACACTTGACTGCTACTAAAGGTTGACTTCGAGCTCCCCCAGAAGCACTGGGAACAAAGAACTGGGCAAACCTACTTGTAAAAACCGTATGAAGCAAACTTCCATCCTGACACACTTTGGAGTTGCTACAAGTTGGAATAGACCAGGGAGCTGATCTTTTGTGGTCTTGGTTCAGTTATCACTTCCATTCCTCCAGCCCTTTTCTGCCACCCCCTTTTGTTATACAGTAGTTCTATTTCCTTATTTTCTCATTTCATTTGCAATTCTCACCCCACAAAGGCATCAAGCATCCAGGACAGATCTTCTAGTCAACAAGAGGCAGGGCTCAGACCAGAGCACACACAGCAGAGGAGGAGGGGGCAATCCATCCTGGACCTCCTTCCCTCAGGCTAACACGGTCGTGGGCACCCACCCAGGCGCAAGGGCTACTTGTCAGGAGGATTTATGCAGTTCTGCCCCCCAGCCCTGCTGTTGCCCCTGCCTGCGATCCATCTTCACATTTCCTCAGTCCTCTGGTTCCTCACAAACTTTCCACATACTGGCTTCTGATTTACTGCACGCACAGGCTATTTCTATGGGAGAGCGGCTAATAAAAAAAGAAAAACTCTAAAAATGGATTTTTGCTGCATGCTGCTTGCCAATGAGTTTCTTTAATTGCTGCATTAGGAACATATGCAATTACTTTCATTGAACGGATCTGACATAGTAATTTGAACACTAAGAAGGAGCCAAGTCATTCTGGGAGACCGGGCCTGGTGGTTTGGAGCTGCTGGGCCACAGCTCTGCCGATGACTGATGCACAAGCTCCGTTGGTGGAAGCTTGGCCTGAATCAAGAAGCCAGAGGGTCCCATCTGGCGCTGCAGTCCTTTGCAACTATTTCTGCCTCAGCTCATGGATCATTTGCTACCAAAGAGGGAAAGAGAAGAGGGGGTGCAGATCCATTTATCAGGGGGTTTATTCCTTAGAAATATCTCCCGTCTGAGAAGCTTAAAGCTCATATTCTGCACTTTCTCCAATTGGCCTTAATTTTGCCTGGCAGCAAAGAGCTAAGCAAGTTTTCGTTTTTCTTTCTCGTGGCAGTTTTTTGGTTATTTAGGGATTAAGATCTTGTCTCCGTGTAATCTTCTCCTTTCAGCCTAAATATTTCCAGTTCTTTTAACTGTTCTTTGTTTGCTATTAGCGTTAGAGCTCTTGCCAGAATAGGGCCTTGTCACAATACCAATAATGTAATAATAGCACAAGCTTATAAGTATTAGTACAATAGAGCCTTGTTAGATGTCGCAGTAATAATAACACAAACTTACACCCAGCGAGTGTGTATTATGCTGCGGAGACAGTTATAAGTGGATTCTCCTCCTCCCCATTTTTACTTTTTATGTGATTTGAGTGGAAGTTTACAAAGAAAACTGGTTTTCTATTCAGTAGTTCATCCTCATTTTGTTTCATGACATTGGTTGCAGGCCCAACAGTGTAACAGCACCCTTCTCACCTCCTCCCTATGTTTCTTGTTTCCCTTCATCCTTCATTCTTCTCCCTCCTGCTTTCTGAGCTTTACCCCTGATGTATTCTGCCTCCATACACTTTCAATCTGTATGCAGAACAGATCATCCGGGACCCTGGGATGTACGAGGAGGAATGTGGCATTACGATTGGAGGGAGATTCATCAACAACCTGCATTATGCAAATGACACAACCATGCTTACTGAAACTGAGGAGGACCTGAAGTACTTGCTGCAGAAGGTACAACCATGCTTGCTGAAACTGAGGAGGACCTGAAGTACTTGCTGGTCAAGGATTTCAGCCTTCAATATGGATTGAAGCTTAACATCAAGAAAACAAAGATTCTAACCTAGGAGCCAATTAGCAGCATCAGTATTGATGGTGAAGAGAGTGAGATAGTTAATAGCTTTAGTTTGCTTGGCTCCACAGTCAACACTCTTGGTACCAGCAGCCAGGAAATCAAGAGACAAATTGCATTGGGAAAGTCAGCTGTCAGGGACTTCTCCAGAGTACTGAAGAGCAATGACATCAGGATAGAGACTAAGGTGCGTCTGATCCGGGCCATAATCTTTGCAATTGTGTGCTATGCATTGGAGAGCTGGACAGTGACTAGGGATGATAGAAAGAGAACTGACGCCTTTGAGCAGTGGTGCTGGAGAAGAATGTTGACGATACCATGGACTGCTAGGAGAACAAACATGTTTGTCCTGAAGAGGGTGAAGCCAGGCTGCTCCTTGGAGTCAAGGATTATGAAGCATTGTCTGACATACTTTGGGCATATTGCAAGGAGGAACCATTCCTTGGAGAAGGACATCATGTTTCAGAGAGTGGAGGGACAGAGCAGGAGGGGAAGACCCTCGATGAGATGGATCGATACAGTGATTGGGGTGGTGGTAGGAGGTGTGTCGGAGACAGTGAGGTTGGCACAGGATAGAACGGCATTTAGGGCTCTTGTACATAGGGTCTCTATGGCCACAAGCAACTCTATGGCACATAATAGCAACAACAATTGAACTATTACATTTTAAGGGCTTTGTACCTCACTTATCTATTGTTCCCCTTTTTTCCTTTATTTTTTTAAAATTTTTTAATTTTTTATTATTTTTGTGTGAGTGTACCGTCAAATCAGATCTGACTGGTACAGGAGGAGATTGTCCCTCCTTCCCCGGCAGAGCATCTGGTGGATTCGAACCTGCACCTCTGGGATTGTAGTTGCAGCTCCTTACCACTAGGCCACCAGAGCTCCTATTGTTCCCTTTATAACCCACTGTTATCAAGTTCATATCAACTCATAGTGACCCTCCATTGCATTTCGGAGGCTGTTAATCTTTCTGGGAGACATGGTGGTTGTTGTGTGTGATCGAGTCAGAACCGACCCAAGGCTGATCTTTCAGTGGATTTTCAAAGGCAGTACACCACGTGGGAGACAGTCCCTCGTTTTTCTGGGAGAAGACTGCCTATATTCTCTGGAGGTGCGGGTTTTAATTGCTGACCTTTTGTTTTGCAGCACAGCAGGAAGAGGTCCATATAATCTAGCTGGTTGTTGAGCCAGGGGAATGGATTCCATTTCAGATGTGAGAGGTTAGTAAAGGTTATTAGTCTGGGATCCACAGTCTGTCTCTGGTCAGTAAGGTTGGTGGTGGTTTTAGTTTGTTTTTTTGGTGTTGGGGATTTGATACACATTTTTCACCCACTTTACTTAGCATATTCTATTTTAGTTCCTTTCAGAGCTGTGGTTCTAAAGGGTTTACAAGTTGCATTTAGAAAGAGAGGGAAAAAAGACAAAAAACCAACTTGCATTTAGAATTCACAAAAATAGTGAAAAGGGGAAGTGCTATAATCATTCCCATTTTACAGATGAGGAGACTGAGCATCAGTCAGGGGAACGAAACTGTGAGCTGGGTTAGATCTCCACAGGTTATTAATTTTGTCACGTTCAAGATTGTTTTCAGTCCAAATGTTTCTGTGTATAAATTGCAGGCCATGAGTCCTGGATCATACAGCTGTACTGAGAAGGCTGAGAGAGAAAGCATGCAAGCAACAATAATAACATAAAGGACCTAAAGAAACAAATAAACCAGCTGCCATCACAATGATTCCAGCTCTTGGCGATCCCACGTGTTAGAGTCCAATTGCATCCACAGGATTCTCGATGTTGGCACAGCCCACAGGAGTTGTACTGTCAATTCAAAGGTGGCACCTCTCTGCTAGTTCTAATCCACCAGTAGCTCTGCTGAGAAACATGGGCAACCCCCTCCTATGCAGTTGGCAGCCCCCCAAAATCCTGCTGGAAGGGTCAGTTTGGGTCAGTTTTGACTCAACATCTATGTGTTAGTGAGATGACCTTTCAGAAGCAGCCCTTTCTCAATGAGACACATTTAGGTTGCTTTGAACTGCTAACTTTTCTGGAGTTGGCTGTGGCTCTCAGCATCCCCAAGCACAACAGCTCTGAGCCTGGCCCTCTCCTGCGCCATCCTCAGGACTTCCATCATGCTCAAGCCCATTGCTACAGTCACTGTGGCAAGCAGGTCTTCCTCTCTTTCTTTCCTGCTCCACCTTTCCCAGTGTGAAGCTTTTTCCAAGGACAGGCCCCTCCTTCTGACAACACATCCACAGCCCTGAGGCAGATTTTCATCCACCTTGTCTCTAGGGAGCATCTCAGTTGTACTTCCTTCAAGACAGACTTTGTCTGTTATTCAATCCAAAGGACAGTTAATAATACCCTTTTCCAGCACCACAATTCAAAGATATTCATTCTTACTTCAGTCTTTCTTATTCATGGTCCAACTTTTAGAGATACAGGAAGCAACTGGAAATACCACTACGTGCAGTACGTGCACTTTAGTCTCTAAACTGGCATCGTTGCTCCTTATCACTTTAAAGAGGCCCTGGGCAGCAGGCTTCCCCGGTGCAACACATCTTCTGATTTCCTGACAGCTGCTACCAGGGGTGTTGATTTACACCACCCAGGGATTAAAGTGTGCATAGAGTGCATTTTAAAGTCAATATAAATTCTTCTTCAGTCATTTCCTGGGAAAGACTGCCCCTCAGGGTGATATTATTCTTCTTATATAGCAACTCCTGCTGCCTATCTACTGGTTCCTCATACTGTGAGGGCTGGTGTGTTCGAAGTCTGGAATCTGTGCCTATAACATTTCAAACATCAGGATCATCCATGGAGGACAGGCCTTGGCGGATCTTCTAGACGAAGGCAGCCTAGGAAGAAAAGCCTGGTGACCAACTTCGGAATATTAGGCAGTGCAAACTGCAAGAGTCACAACAGAATATAGTCTGATGACGTGCTGGAAGGTGAGCCCTACAGTGGAAAGTACTAGAAATTCACAATGGCCTCCACACTGGGCACAGGCATGCTTGGGATCATGAAGATGCTGCGGGCAGGACAATGCATCCTACTGCAGTACCCGAGGTTGCTGTGAATTGGAGCCCACATTTCAGAAGGCTAGACTTCCAAACTTGTGGCTCCTTTTTCTCGTCCTCTCATTATTAAGTGGATACATATTTTCTATTCTCTCCTCTCCTCTCCTCTCCTCTCCTCTCCTCTCCTCTCCTC
>NW_006399844.1:3023558-3051119 GCF_000299155.1 Elephantulus edwardii | reverse complement strand
TCTCCTCTCCTCTGTTCTTTGTCTCATACAAAACAACTGGCTCTAAGTGAGGTTGTGTACAAGCCTGCCTAAAGAGTGTGGGGTTAGAGGTCTTGGGTATTTGGGCCTCTCAAGTTGCCAGTGTGCTAGTGGTGAGGTTGGCGGGTTACTGCTATATGTCTGTATGCACTGCCTGTGACCCATTTACGCACAAACCCCTGAGCTTCACAGTCCTCTTTGCCCCAATTGTTGGCTTTTTCAAGGCTAGTGATTGGTTTGTGGAGTGGAGGTAAGCATCCCAGAGAATTGCTTCATGCCTTTCTCCACCCCCTCTCTACCCTGCACAAGAGTGGTCTGTGAGAACATGGGTCAGAGGTCCTCCTGCAGCCTCTCCATGTGAGCGGAAAAAGTCTTCCAGCCTCAGGCAGCTGGATTCTCTCTGGAATCTTGGCTTTTTATACTCTCAGAGCTACATTCGACCCAGTTTTCCAAATGAGCGGTTAGCGCAATACAAAAAATTAGTTGTTAATTTAGTAACTACTGACTTCTTGAAACAAACACATCAGAGCCTAAATACAGAGTACAGCATTCTGGGAAATGCAGAGCCCACAAATGGAGAGAGGGCTGGACTTGGCAAGCCCACAAAAGGGCCTGATCCTCTGCTCCAATGCCTGCACTGGGCTGCATATTCCCCAAAGGGCACCAGAGCCTGTGTTAGACTTCTAGTCCCTTTAGACATAGTTCTGCAGCTATACTTTAAAAGCAAACAAACAAATAAAAACCTTTAAAAATACTTGAGGTAAATAACATGCCTTCGGAAACTCTCTGAACTTTGATAAATGCTGATGGTTGTAGAGGGGCTTCAGGCCTTTTGTTCATAGGGTCGCTGTGAGTCGTGCTTGACTCGAAGGCAATCAGCAACAACTACAATTATAAGTTTATATGCCAATTTTAAGAAATATTAAAATGGGACATTAAGCCAGTTGGCACAACAATCCATAAAAATAATTCCCTCTACTCTACTTTGACGGGTAGGGACAGGGCCCTTAAAGTGTGTGACGGGCACCGTGGCAAGCAGGTTTCCCGCTCCTTCTTTCATGCCCCACCTTTCCCAGCAGGATGTCTTTTTCCAAAGACTGGCTCCTCCTGACATCAAGTCCCAAGTATACCGTCCTCCCCTCTAAGGAGCACCTTGGTGACACTTCCTCCAAGACAGACTTGTTTGCTGCTTTCTCTCTGATCAGTCTGAAGAAAAGTGAAGAAATGCAAAGACACATGAAAAGAATGAGTTCAAAGGACTATACGGACCATGTGGACTTCAGACTCCTCAGACCAGAAAAATCTAGATGGTGCCCAGCTGACACTACTGTTGTTGTTGTTGTTGTTTTTGTTAAGTGCCGTCGAGTCGTAGACGATTCATAGCGACCCTATGAACAAAAGTCCTCAATGCTTATGTGACTTTCATCCTTTCTTCAGGTTCATAGAGTTTCCGGAGGCTAGCTATTATGGAAGTGGATGCCACTCCTGCTTCCAAGCTTGTTTTAATTGGGAAGCTCCACCAAACACTGTCCACCATGGGTAATCATTATCACATTTGACACATCAGTGTTACAGTGTTCGGCTTCACAGCAACCACGAGTTACCTCTGTACCTGACACTACTCGTGGCTCTAATTAGGAACATAATAGAAAGTCTTGAAAAGAGTAGGATAGAAAAGTGGAATAAAACTCATAATTGTAAAACTGTCCAGACTAACTGTCATGACAGAGATTGGAAAAACCCCCCCAGTGTGGCCCTTACTCAGTCTTCAGTCCTGGAACTGCACTCATCCTTTGGCTTACCTTTCGTCCAAACAATAGACAGGTCTATAAGATGACCCTACGCCATGAGACCCACAGGCAGTCTTTGCTCAGTCACAAAGCTCAGAATGCAGAGACAGAAAAGAAGGGTGAGTGGACACAGGAAGCACAGGGAAGCAGTGCTGCATTGTGGGGACTGCAGTCAATGCTACTGAACAAGACGGGTATGAGCTATTGGACACAAAACCAAACTGCTTTGCACATTTGCACTCAAATCACAATAAAGTGTTTTGGGTTTTTAAAAGCGTAAGTAAATAAAACAACAATGTAGAGCTCTGTTGGCCTAGTGGATAGAAAGTTATGCTACCAAGCCAAAGAGGGGTAATTTTAATCTGCAGCCCTCAGGCCTGGTTTTAATTGTTTTTGGTCGAACATTCTTCTAAGTGGTACAGCACTGGTCTGTCCATTTGCTGTACAGAGGTAACTCGTGGTTGCTGTGATGTTAAACACTGTGATTCTGATGTGTCAAATGCGAGAATGGTTACCCATGGTGGACACTGTTTGGTGGAGCTCCCCGGTTAAAATAAGCTTGGAAGCAGGAGTGGCATCCACTTCCAAAATAGTTTGCCTCCGGAAACTCTATGAACTTGGAGAAACAATGAAAACTATACAAGTGTATACAAGTGTTCTGGTCTTTCGTTCATATGGTTGCAATGAGTCATCTATGAATCGATGGCACTTAACAAGAACAACAACAATAAGTAAATAATCTATAATATTATTTTAAATATTAATATAATACTAAGTGTTTTAGTATACTCTTTACACACTCCCTCTGAAGAATAACATCTTGTGTAAGGACAGCATAATATCACTTCACTCCCAGGATGCTGACATTGGCCATGTTACTGTTTTTGCCCCTCAGCAGCCTCTGTAGACTTCCATCCTTCTTTGCCTTTCTCGTTTTCTCTCTCTGTCTTGCGTCCTTTGGTCTGCTTTTTTCTCCAGTCCCATGTGAACATTCCCTCACCATCTCCTTTTTCCTTCCATGTCCACCAAGGTCTTTCCCTCAAGGTTTACCAGATGCACTGCTCTATGAAAGCTCTCATCTGAGCTCCCTCCATGGAGATGATCCAGAATGGATCTGCCCCCCAACACGTTTGGAGTCTGTTATCTTTCTCTCAAGATGCAGTTCTCCCCACTTTATACCTTGGGAGGTCTTCAACTTGAAGAATGCTTCTGGACTCACTACACCTGGAATCCTTTAAACCTGGGCAGAATCAGCTGCTTCAAGATTGAGGCTCACTCATCTGATTTTTACCAGCACACAGATGACAGTCGGCCTACCACCCACTGACCGCTCACTATAGAACGTATCATTGTCAAAGATAACTCTTAGAGGTGGAAGGATTCTTGGGGGGCTACTTACTCATTTATCTCCTTGTGGGACTTCTTTGATAAGTTTTAGGGAACAGACTGATGGTAAAGTTTTGCCAAGGTCCCACAGCCAGGAAGTCGAGACCCGAGGCCGGGAACTGACTTTCTGATTGTCCGCCCAGTGTTTCTCCTGCTCATCCGTCACCCTGCCTCCTGTTCCCAGCAGCCTCTGAGAGCAGGGCCAAGTCAAAGACTTCTGAGATGCCAGTGCCAGCTTTCTGAGCACCTGCATGGTTGGAAGATGAGTTGGAAGGTCCCAAAGGAGCCCTGGGTGGTGTCAAGGTTAAGGACTTAGCCACTGACTGAAAGGTTGGTGGAAAAGGAATGACTTGACAATGGGGCAGCTCTACTCGGTCCTACAGGGTCACTATAAGTTAGGAACAATTCAATTGTGCATGACCACAAAAAAGATCTTAAGGAGTCTTGGCAGCACAACCATTATGCACTTGCTGCTAAACCAAAGGTTGGTGGTTCAAACACATCCAGCTACAGCAGGAGGAAGATCTGCTTCCTTAAAGAGCCTATTCTATGGGTACTGTGTCATCTGTGATTGCTTTAAGTCAGAATCAATTCAACAGAATCCAACAACAGTGACAACAGCAGGATCTCAACCCTGTCCTTTCCTACTTTCAGATTCTCTTTGATCTCTAGTGACTGATAATAAAACCCAAACCCAAACCACTACCATTCACATGATTCTGATTCACAGTGAACCATCAGGTCTCTGAGACTGTAAATCTTAGTGGCAGCAGACAGCCTCCTCTTGCTCCTCAAGAGTGGCTGTTGGATTTGAACCACCAGCCTTTCAGTTAGCAGTCCCCAGATAAAGGATTATCAACTCCTCTTCTCAGATAAAGAGGCTCAGAGAAGTTACATCTCTGGCCCAAGGCCACACAGTCAGCTAGAGGAAACTGCTCTCAGATTCCCTTCTGAGTTGTTCTGTGAACCCTGAACTAAAGGGACACAATAAGCTCCCCTGCTGGTCTAGGGGACTGATCGTGAAGGGTTGGGTATGTTGTTGGGTGCTACCAGTCAGTTCTGATCCACAGCAACTTCGTGTGACACAGTACAACTGTCCCATAGGGTTCCTGAGGCCGTAACATTGACGAGAACAGATTGTCACTTCTTTGCTTCCGTAGAGCTGCAGGTAGGTTCCAACTGACACCCTTTCAGGTAGCAACTGACTGCTTAACCATCGTATCACCAGCACTCCTTAGATACTGTTGTTGTGTACCGTAGAGTTGGATCTGACCCGTAGATGACCCTCCCGTGGGGTTTCGGAGGCAGTTAATCGCATGGGAGGAGATTGCCTATCTTTCTCCTGCAGAGCAGCAAGTGGGATTCAAACTGTGTGCCTTTGGGATTGTAGTGCAGCTTCTTGCCACTAGGCCACCAGAGCTCCTGTGAAAGGGATAAGTCAATTCCTTACAAGAGTAGAGGCCATGTGAGTCTCAGCAGCAGCAGGAGGTTAGAGCCTCCGTTCTCACCATCTGGTGTCCAACAAAGGAAAATCTTTAGAGATTTAACAAGAAGTTGTCACAGAGCAAGTGGCATGATACTAAGGGAAGTAAAGAATGAAACCCTTGCAGTGCTTTTTAGTCTACTAAGTCCTTTTGATAAGACATGATACTAACAGAATCACACCCATTTTTCAGATGAAGAAACTGAGGCACAGGCTGTGCACTCATGTGTCAAAGTCAGGGCTTGAACTCTCTATTTCAGCTCCAAAAGCAGTACAATTTTTCGCTATCAAGCTTGCAAGATCCTGTGGGATGACTTCCCCAGGAAGTTGTTAAACAATAATGCAAAACTGATTGTAACACTGAGACAAAGAGTGCAGCTCAGAGAGAGATGAAGAGCCAGACATCAAAATAGTTCACACCAGACAGGAAGGAATGCAGAGTGAGCTGCTGAGCATGGGGACTGACAAGGGAGGGAAGTACACGCAGATCTCAGGTGAGGGATGTGTTAAGCCCAGAGAGGCTTGTTATTATGTATGAGATAGTGAAGCCTGTTTAAAAGCACTGTCTTGGGTGAAGGGAGGAATGGGGAACCTAGAACTGGACAAATGTTTGTGTAGAAAGAAGCAGGCCCGGGGGACTGAGTAGGGAGAGTTGAGCTTGTCTGCCTGTTGCTATTCAGATGAAGGTTCTTAAAGCCTGCTGACTGGTCCACTGTGCTGGGCTCTGGGGATGTGGGGCAGAGCTTGTCCTCAAAGGACAGGAGAGTGCTACCCTGAGGCTCTGCTGACTACTGTGGAAGTGAAGAGAAATGCGTGTGTGTGGTGTGTGCACTATGAGTCTGAGGAGAGGCTTATGGAGGAAGCACGAAGGACAAAGTGATGGAAGATGAACGCAGAGTTCACTAGGGAAGTGGGGAACGGGCACAGCTGGCAGAAGCAATTGCATGACCTGGAGCAAGCATGCAAGGTCGTTGGGTCCTGGCTCAGAGGACTGCCTGAAGACCAGCAGCTGAGATGAGGAGGGAAAGACGAGAGTGCACTGCTTTTTTGTTTGTTTGTTTTCTTCTGCCCTTTTATTTTTTTGGTCGCATTAGAAATTCAAGTCAATAGTGCTGAGTAGAGCTAAGTGATTTGCCTTCCAGCATCCACATACCCCTCTTCTAGCCACTTTTTTGGTTGTTGTTTGCATGTTTGTAGCCATTCCTTAGCTACTCTCAGTTCATGTGGCTCAGATGGGACTTGACTTCTAGTTACAATCTGAAGCCAAGGAATAAGAGATGTGAAAAAATAGATACCTCAAGTGACGTTGAAAGGAGCTCTGGTGGCCTAGTGGTAAGATACTGCACTACAATCCTTAAGGCCCATGGTTCAAAACCACCAGCTGCTCTTCAGGAGAAGAATGGGCAATCCCTTTCTAAGCAATTAACAGCCTCGGAAAACCTGCTGGAGGATCAGCTGTGGGTCAGTTCTAACTCAACGGTATACAACAACAGCACCAACAATAGTGACTCTGAGGGAGCTCCGATGACTTAGCGGGTAAGTTGTGCCACTAGCCAGCTGTTTAAGGGAGAAAGATGGACAATCTCCTCCTGTGCAACTTCTAGCCTCTGTAAACCGTTTGGAGGGTCAGCTATGAATCAGTTCCAACTTGATGCCAATATGTCAACTCACCACTCAGGGAGTTAAAGAATCAAGTATCCAAGAAACAATGCAAAAGTCCCAGGGAAGAACTTTGATTGGCCTGCTCCAGACCAATCACAATGGTCCACAGAATGTCCTTTCTTTATCTGTAAGACATAAGACCTAGTTGGAATGTTCCTCCAGGATCTATTGCGAAGTGTCTTGCATGGAACAACACCACCATATGGACTACTGTTGTTGCTGTGTGCTATTGAGCTGGAATTGACTCACAGACTCTAGTGATTTTTAAGAGGCAGTAAATCTCACTTGAGGAGATGGCTCATCTTTCTCCTGTAGAGCAGTTGGTGGATCCAAACTGTATGCCTTTGGGATTGCAGCACAGCTTCTTAACACTAGGCCACCAGAACTTCCTACTACTTAGGAGATAAAAAAACAACAACAAAACAAAAAATCTAAAATAAAAAAAATTATTACTGTTGTTGTTAGGTGCTGTTGAGTTGTAGATGACTCATAGCAACCCTATGAACGAAAGACCTGAGCACTGTTCATAGAGTTTCTGGAGGCAAGCCATTTCGGAAGTGGATTCCACCCCTGCTTCCAAGCTTGTTTTAATGGGGGAAACTCCACCAAACACTGTCCACCATGGGTAACCATTCTCTCATTTGACACATCAGTGTCACAGTGTTTAGCATCACAGCAACCACGAGTTATCTCTGTACAGCAATTCACGGACCAGTGCTATACCACTTAGAAGAATGTTTGAAAAATTACTTAAGAAAAAGAAAATTCTCTTCTCAAATTGGAAAAACTTTTACTAGCTGGGTAGGTTATTTTTTAATAAGAGTTGTATTGCACGACTTCTCAAAGATCTTAAATATGTTGATGGAGTAGACTGAGAATTTCCATGAAGGAGGGAATATGATTACTAAAACTTATCTGATTAGGAAACACCTCTATCCTAAATTCTCTAAAGGATCTCAGCACATAATTTGAGAAATAACATACTGCTTAAGGGCAAGGACTGGGTTTTCTATTATTTGTTTTCTCTTGTGTGTCCACAATGGTTCAGTGCACACAGAAGCCACTCAAAGGATTCTCCTGGGAAGTCAACATTTAACTGGGCCCGTGTTCTGTAGGGCACAAGACGATGCCTTCCACCACAGCTCTCCCTGGTACGACCACATCTGCCCTCCATTTACTTGTGTCCCTGTCAGTGTGGAGCCCGGGCTGTGGTCCTGGGTGAGAGGAAGTCGTTGTTCCGATGGCTCCTCAGCCGCTCCATCCTGCACTTCTAGCAGTGCTGTCTTCTTGGCATTCCCTCTGCCTCACTGTCCCAGCGGGTGTTGTCAGTTTCTGAGCTACAAGCTCTTCTCCATCCCTGGGGATCCTGACTGCTGTTAAGGGCCACGTGACGCTGGCTAAATGAAAATGATTTTCCACATCTAAAAAGCATCCCAGCCACTCACGAAGTCATCCGCTGTGTCTCATTGTACTCAGGACTTGTTAGCTCCATGCTGTTCTCAATCTATAGTGTCTCTGCTGCCGAAACACCAGGAAAGAAACAAGCCAGAAAATACAGATGAGGAAAGTAGAAAATGACAGTGCTGGAGGACCCCTGAGATCAGCTTGCTTGCTTCACACAATGTTTTCATCTGCATGTCTTCACGGATGAGGGAACTCAGGCCCAGAGAGGGAGACCAACTTCCCTGCAGTTGCACAGCAAATAAGCAACAGTGTCAAACTTACAAGGAACCCTGGTGGCACTGTGGTTAAAGCATTGAGCCACTGACCAAAAGACCAAAAGGTTTAAACCACTAGCTGCTCCCAGAGAGAAAAATGAGGCAATCTGTTCCTATAAAGGTCTACAGCCTTAGCGCTGAGTCAGTTCTGCCCTGGCCTTTGTTGGTGGTTCTGAGTCAATCATAGTGGATGCCTCAAAACCTGCAGTGTTCAGGCAGGAGCTAAATCAGTATTTCCTAGAATATCTTTCTAGAAAATATTGGGTTTTAGTGATCTATTGGGTAAAAAGTTGTACTTCTAATCCAAAGGCGAATGGTGTGAATCCACCAGTAGCTCAGAGATGGGCAACCACTTCCCACTCATTTACAGCCTCTGAAAAGCTGCTGGAGGGTCAGCTATAAGTTGGTTCCAACTAGACAAGAATGAACAACAACAGTTAGTCTTTAGAGGTGGTCAGAGATGTTTCAGAAACACTGTCTGCCATGCTTGGAGAGTCACAATGGGCATGGCTGTATCGGAGGCGCATGAGAAACCCTGTAGGAAAGAATCTTGATCAATTATTTAGCCAACTGTTTTCCAAATAACTTTGACCAGGGAACCTTACCTCCACTTGACTTAAAGGCCGTCCCTCAGAACTCATATTTTAAGGACCCGATTTTGGGTCAGTCTGTGTATTTGTGGTGCAGGGAAGGGGTGGTGGGGCAGGAAGTACAGAGCAGAGGAGGAAGAGGGAGGTGTGCATACCAATGGGGCTAGCAGAGAGCGGATCTTAGTGTCATTGAGTGAGGGGTTTACTTGCAGACTGAATGGAGAGCATCCTTATGGCAGAGGCTGACCCTGTAAGAGGAAACCCAGATGAGATGTATTCAATCCATCTTGCCCTGTGCTGTTGCAAGATCAGAAGGTGAGGGATTGAGGGACTCCAAAAGAGATAGACAAGATAGGGCTGTGGCTTAAAAAGGCAGTGGGATGCTATTATTTGAAGATGGATATCCTGGGAGGATAGAGAATGGACATAGGACAAAATTTGTGAGGGACAGTGTGGTGAGACTATAGTGGATGGTAGACACTTCCTGTATGTATTCTTTCTCTTCCCTAATCATCATAATCTGGGGAAGAGAAGGACAACCCAGGCCCCTTGGATATCTAAGGAGATGTAGGGGAATTTGGTGCCCAGCCTGTCCACAGACTTCTACGGGTGCACTTAAGTATTTGAAAAACTGTCTCCTTATTAGAACCTCTACTTGGAATAGTATTGCTTTTTAATTTTTGACTCATGTACTTCTAGCTTGTTAGTTAAATTTGTATCTTCTAGGCCGCAACACTTCCATGATACATCTTCAAGGATATGAATATGTACGGTTAAGCACAATTGATTAACAGTGTATCTAAATTCCAAAATCAATCTCCACAATAGTCTACGTGTTTCCTATGCCAAAGGGGCCCTTTAAAGTAGTGAGAGAAGATCTTCACCCTGAAACCTACAGTGTTCCTTTTCAGCAGGAAGTAGCTAAGAGAATACGCCATCCCCTTTTCCTTATGAATCAGGGTGAAGTTTCTCTCAGGGAGAAGTGATAGAGAATGGCAAAGGACACACTGACAACGGAGATTAATCAGAACTGGCATTGACAAGCACTGTGACAATGGGACAATTAAAACAGACTTTCAAGGGGGAAAAAAAGAGAAATGAACTGGAGGGGGGGGAAGGTAGAGAAAATAGTGCAATAATGTATGAATGGAAACCCAAAATCTCTGTAAATGTTCATTAACATTAATAAAATTTAATACAAAAAATGAAATTAAAAAAAAAACCCCAAACCAAAAAACTGTCTCCTACCTTGGAGGAAAGATGGTCCCCGGGTTCCACCTATGGGGCAAGGACCATTAGCAGGTCGTTTAGGACCCCTAGGAGAATGGCAGATGACAATGGGCAGATTTTGAACATTTGGTGCCAAGAGTACAGGTAACCAGATTTCAGATATGGTTGGAGTTTAGTAAGACAAATCATAATCCAGCCATACCATTGAGCAGTTAAATGCCCCTGTAAAATCAGCTCCTTTATTCTGGGCTCCAGTGTTCACATCTTTAAAGTGGGCTGGAGTCAGTTACTGCTTCAGTTCCTTCTGGGACTTCAATTCTCTGGTCACACAAGTACAGTCATCCTAGATTGATGTGATATCGCCTTATGTTCTCCTCTTCTTGAGTAGTCTGTAGATCTAAAGTGAGTCTCTCAAACTAGAAATGTAAAAACTAGACATTTAAAGAAGACACCTATTATATGGGTAGAATTTTTCTGAGGAAGGCAATCCAGTAATATTTTCTGAGTTGGGTGAACTACTTGAGTTTTGCAAGACATGACATCCCTCTGGGTATCAGCTTTCTCAAACGGTAGTCTCATACCTCACAGGGTATTTGAGAGAATCACATAAGACAATGAGCACGCTTAACCAAAACAGCTGCCAAGTAAATTATTATTCAGAGTGACTCTGTACTCCATATGTCTTTCTGTGGCTGACTCGGGAAAGTAGATTTCCAGACCTTTCTTCTGAGGCACTTAGAGGTGGACTCGAACCAAGAACCTTTCAATTAGCAGCAAATTCATTCCCTGTTTGTTCCACCCAGGAACTCCCAATGGACACATGAGTGGTTTATAAAGTGTATCTCTCTTGTGTGGTATGTGCTTGAGGGGAGTGGAGATGAGAAAAATGACAATGACTAGGATAATAAAATTGCTGGATTCTTAAAGTTAAAAGTTGTCTTGAAAAAAAAAAATTTAAAATGAAAAAACTCCTCAAACTCATTGTCATTGAATTGGAGCCGACTCTTCAGCAGGTTTTCAGAAGCTGTAAATCACAAAGGAGGAGATTGCTTGTCTTTCTCCCTCAAAGTTCCTGGTAGGAGTCAGTTCTGAGTTAGCAATCACTTTGGAATTAGCAGTACAGCTCCCTGGGGACCCTGCTCTCAGAGCTATCTATGCTGCCAGGGAGGGTATTTAAAGACAAACTCGGTTTTCTCTACTTAACACCTGGCCTGGGACTATCAGTCATGGATTTCAGAGCAAAGACAGCCTGGAGTATCTGGGGAGGAGTTATATTTGTGCTGTCTTCAAGCGAGTCCTCTCTTTCCACAGACAACAATGAAGGAGTAGGTCAAGGTTTTCCCTGGGAGTCAAAGCTCCTCAAAAACTGGTCAAGATGACAGCTCCCTTTAAGCCAGTAACACAAGCAACCTTGTTGATAAAAGGCAGAACCTTTGGGCCTATTCTTCTAGATGGACTGCTTCCTTTCTTTGTTAATCAAAATGCCTTGGCAGTCAGTGCCAAGTGGTTGGAATAGGAGAAAAGAGATCAGAAGCATTGCAGAAAGAGCACTGGACTGACTGAAGTTCTCGTCGGAGCTCTGCTCCCAGTGAGCACCTTGACCTTCCAAAAGCCCGCAGTCCTTTCTGAGCCATGGTTTCTTTATCTATAGGATACAAAGTTCAACCCAAAGGACCTTGTAGCTTCACATTGTAGGCTTAAGATAAAAGATGGGAAGGGGACTCAGCAGACTCACTATGTCAGGGCAGCTGAGGCAAAAGGACCCCAATGCAGATACACCAGCAACAGCCCCCAACCACCAACCCTATTAGAAAAATGCAGATTAATGAAATCCAGGTGGACCAAGAGAGGAGCCATGCCTGCTTGGCAGGAGGCGGGTCCACACCTCGGAGAAAACTCCCTGTGAGCTGGGACAACTTATTGTTGGTTCCATCAGGATGACTGCAATTCATAGCAACACTATGAGCAAGAGATTTTCATTCTTCCCTATCCTGAGCCATTATGGTCACCTCTGCTTTACCCGAGTCACTGTGTCAATCCATCTCTGAGGTTCTTCCGTTCCTTCACTGACTCTCCATCTTTCCAAGCATGTTGTCTTTTCCAAGGGTTGACGCCTCCTAACAACTGTCCAAAATATATAAGATAAAGTTTCGCTATCCTTGCTTCTAAGGAACACTCTGGTTGCACCTTCTCCAAGACATATTTGTTCTTTTGAGGGTCCATGGGATGGGACATTCAGTACTCATATTCAATATCACAACTCAAAGGCATCAATTCTTCTTCTGTAACCTTAACCATTGTTCAGTTTTCAATTGCTTGAAAAGACCAAGTTTGGATCAGGCACACCTTACTCTTTAAACTAACATCATTGCTCTTCATAGTGACATTAACTAGCCCTCCCTGACCACGAGATTCTGACAGTTATCTTACCATCTCATCTACCAACCCACTTCCAGAATTAGTTTCTGGTTCTTGACCACCTCATTTTTGTTCCTCCAGGCATAGTGCATAGTTATACTCATAGCTGAACTCCCATATTTTGGCTAAAATGTAAACAGCCATGCCAGATATCTACCCTTCTTTACCTGGACACTACAGTTAATTTGGACCCATGCTATGCTGCTGAGTCAATTTTGACTTAACAAAGATCCCACGTTGTAGAGCAGAACTTCCCTATAGGTTTTCCTAGGCTTTAACCATAATGAAAGAAGATCATCAGATCTTGTCTCTACTGAAGCTGCTACTGGGTTTGCATTACCAACCTTTTGGTTAATAGACAGTTAAGCATTGAGCCACCTGTGGTGGCTTCTTTACATTGTATTAATGCTTTCTTCAATGCAGTTGCTGCCTCATTCTTAGTCACTGATTACCTTCTAGTCCCCTCATCAGCCACTCCCCTAGATATGCTGTCATTACTACAATCACCTCTTCCCATGCTGTCCTTGTGATTGAATCCCGGGCATGGTATGTAGAACTTGACATTTATCTCTGCTAAATTTTATCTTGCTGGTGCAGGTCCATTGTTCCTCACTGTCAAGAGAATTCAAATCTCCTATATCAGCCTTCTCTTCAGGCTTTGAGCTATGGTGCGGGAAGGTGGGATGGAGTCGGTGGCACTGTAGCTAGGACAAGCACCTTCTGTTGCTACAAGGCATGCTGGGAGCCTGGCCTCATGGCTTAACTCAGTGGAGAAGGTGAAGACAATTTTATTGGGGAAAAATGGAGTTCAGAGAATGGGATTTGCTCAAGGATGGTAAAGGAAGTAGCAAGGGGTTCGTAGGGGATTTTTAATGGGTGCTGTTAAATTTGGATTTGACAATAATATTCAAAACAGCTCAACTTGGTACGTGGGGCATGCCCGCATATCTAGTGCTAGCTAGATATAATAGCATTATGGTGACAGAAGCCCCAAGACCCAACGAGGGGAACAAATGGCAATGGCAGTAAGAAATCACCTTTGCTGACTGTGGACAACTCGAATTATGATGTGTTTCATGTTTTCTCTTAATTACCAGATCATTCCTTCTATAGCTAGAGAGATCACCCTGCTGCCCCAGTGTGCTTGCAGTACCTTTTGATCTTTGTGTTCTTGCTACAGTTCTTTGGGTTCCAGGTTTTCTTTCTTCCCCTCCAAGGTTAGAAAGGTGATTGAGTGCCTTGACCAGACTTTTTGATCCTACTCTCTTACTCTCTGGTAATTAATCCTCTCTACATGTTCATGTTTCCCTTCCAGTTTAAACACTACCATCTCTTGCTAGGTCTACTGATTCCTAACTGATCTCCTTGCATTCAGTCTTGAGCCTTTTCAAGCCAATCTCTGTATGGTTCCAGGGAAATTTAAAATCACAAATCTGACCATGTCACTTCCCATTTAAACTCTTTAATAGTTTCCCATGAAGCATAAAGTCCTCAGCATTTTGCAATGACCTTCCATGATCTGGTTCTGATGACTTCCTCTTATTCAACTCAAGCTCCATCTACAGTTCCAAATGAATTTTAAGACCTCCTGGTCCCTCTGTCCACATTGCCCTCTAACCCCTCCTTTCCTCCCTCCCTCCCTCCCTGCCTCCCTTCCTCCCTCCCTCATTAATTCATGCAACCTTCACATCACAGCCCCAGACATCCTATGGAAAGCTTCTTGGGGCCCAAGATCCAAGATCTGAATATCCTGGCACCAGGGCCAACAGCACTTTTAACCCATTACATTGACTCACTATCCTGTGTTTTATGAGACAATCTGCTTACTTGCCTCACTAGATGGTTGTTGTTGTTAGGTGCTGTCAGTCGTCTGCAACTCATAGTAATTCTATGAACAACAGCTCTGAACCTGACCTGTACTGATCCAGTCTCACCGACTCCGACACACCTAATCCCATTCATGGGCCTAGTTATATCAATCCATCTCATCTGGGTCTTTCTCTCCTGCACTGTCCCTCCACCTGAGCATGATGTCCTTCTCCAAGAACTGGTCCCTCCTGGTCATGTGCTCAAAGTATGTGAGACAGAGTTTTAAAAACAGATCAGTATTTGTTTATCTCTTCTTGTTCTTTATTTTTTTTTTAATGCCCCAGAAATTCAGTCTAAAGTTATGGCTGGATTCTAGGGTATTAGACTTTTGGAAAATAAAACTATATCTGGGCAAAGAATAAATCATTGGGGTGGTGTGTATAGGGTGTGTGTGTGTGCGTGTGTGTGTGTGTGTTCTGAGAATGAGAGGAGAAAGAGGGTTATAGAGAGAGAGACACTGATCTCTGTGTTTGTCCCAGAAGACTAATTAAACAAAACAATGAAACCTACTGCATTTTAATTGTTTCTAACTCATGGTGATAGTGACCCTTCCAGGGATTTCTGAGCTATAATTCTTTACAAGAGGAAATTGCCCATCTTTCTCCTGAGGGGCAGTGGGAGAATCCAGATCTTTGATTAGAGGAAGACCCAACAACCTGTGTTAGACAGATGACACAACTTTATTCAAAATATTTGTTGCAGAAAATTGAAGACAACATCTTTTAATAAAAATTCCATCTCAACATTAAGAAAACAAAAAAGTTCTCACCACAGAACCAATAGGCAACATTATGATAGATAAAGAAAAGATTGAAGTTATCAAGGATTTAATTTTACTTGGATACACAATTAACATCCACTATAACTGCAGTAAAAAAAAATAATAATCAGAAGATGCATTGAACTAGGAAGATCTACTGTCCAGTGCCTTCCCAAAGTGCTAAAAAGGAGTTTAAAGACTACAGCATGCCTGTGCCTGTTTCAAGCCTTGATATTTTCAGTTGCTTCCCATGTATGCAAAAGTTGGACAATGAATAAGGATGACAAAAGCCGAATTGATACCTTTGAATTGTGGTGTTGGAGAGGAGTACAACTGAATATCCCATGAACGACCAAAAGAACAAAGACGTCTGTCTTAGAGCAAGTGAAACCAAGGTGCTCCTTAGAGCCAAGTTTGTTCCACATACTTTGGGAATGTTGTCAGGAGAAGCTAGTCCTTGAAAAAAGACATCATGTTGGGAGAGAGAGAGAAAGAGGGGGATGGAGGAGGTGGAAAGAGAGAGGGAGAGAGAGCGCGCCTTAATGAGATGAATCAATACAATGACTGTAACAATGTGAGCAAATGCAAATCAGAGATGGCGAAGTTGACGCAGGATAGGGCAAGGTTCAGATCTCTTTGTTGTTCCCAGGGTCGCTATGAGGTAGAGTCGACTTGACAGCACCTAACAACAACAAGCTCCATAGGAGAAAGAGGAGTAATCTCTCAAGCAATTTACTGCCTAGGAAAACCTGCCTGAAAGTCAGCTATGGGTTGACTCCGACTTGATGGTACTCAACAATACAACAACAACATGTGCATGTAAGTGTATGTGTGTATGTTGTTGTTGTTGTTTCAGCTAAGGAGTCCTGCTGATTCAACAGCTAAGCTCTGGGCTGCTAACCAAAATACCAGAAGTTCAAACTCACCCAGCAAATCTGTGGGAGAGAAGACCTGCCAATCTACTTCCATAAATACAGTAGTGCAGCCAGGGAAACACTATGGGGCAGTTCTGTTCTTTTACTGGTCGCCACATGTCACAACTGATCAACAACATTATTGCTACCTCTTTGTAGTACTGTGCTTTGGGGTACGCTCATTGATCTTTTGTAGAAGCCTCAGTTTTCTCATAAATAAAGTAGGTTGTAGTGATATTTATTTCTGAGCATTAGAGGAGAAGTAAAAGAGCCCCCTTTTTTTTCGCCTGGAAGGGGTGAGTACTCAATAAACAGCATGCACTTTGGTTATTGTGGCTGTTATGCTGAGGAAATGGAAGCTTAACACACCAGGTGGACAGAACCTCATCTTCCTGGTAGGGAGTCTGATTATCATCAAATGGCCTTTTAGTGAGTTAGAGAAGGAGAGGACAGTGTTAGTGATCAAAGCCATTAGGACTCATCCTGAAGTCCACACAGGCACACCCAGCCAAAGGGGCCTGGCACATTCGGACAGGCTCTTCCGGGAACTCACTGGACTCCAGTGCCAACATTCACATCTCTGCTTTGTCCCTTACAATATTGCTTCTATCAGTCTCTCAACACAGCTGTCTTTGCAAAGCTGCCTAGAGATAGACATGCCCCCACTTCTGAGATTCCAGTTTATCTTTCATTAGCTGTGTATTAGTGTATGTCTTCTTCCTGGAGAAGCCCCAGGGGAACCCATGCTGCATTGGAGGAAGCCTCAGCCTCACCTTATTGGTCCCTCACTGATAAATCATCACTCAGGTAATCTGCATCCTAGGAAAGTAGCTGATCTCAGTTTATTGCTCTATGTTCCAGAGGTGGCTATCTTCTGATGTCCTCCTGCCCACATGTTCATCCTCTTTGGAGTCTGTGTCCCCTTAAAGCAAGGGGTCAGCAAACTTTTTCTGTAAAAGGCCAAAGATTAGATATTTTAAGCCTTGGAACACATGTGGTCTCTGTCATACATTTTCTCTTGCACTTTTTTCAAAATAACACTTTAAAAATTACAAATAAACTTCTTTGGTAAGTGCCAGTTGTTTTAAAAAAAAAAGACCAGAGACTGGATTTGGCTGGGGGCATTGTTGCTGACCCAATCTTTTATGAGCAGAGCTCTGGGCGTGCAGTGATTAAGCAACTGAAAGGTTGGTAGTTCAAATCCACCATCAGCTCTAAGGGAGAAATATATGTATGTGGCCATCTGCATATGAAAATAGCCTTAAAGCCATATGGGACATTGTACTCTGTCCTATAGGACTGCTATGTGTCAGAATCAATTTGATAGCAATGGATTTGGTTTGGGGTTTTCTCTTTAAAGAAACCTCCAGTGGGCTGTAGTAACTCTGATGTAGTAAAGAGGCTGATAAATTTGTACACATATCTGAATCTGGATTATTCCCATAACTCACTGTGTGACCTCAGGTTTTTTCAGCCTTGTTTGTGAATTTGAGTTTTTACATTTGTCTGTTGAATGAGTTTGACTAGTCAGAGATCTCTACCTGAAGGTAGACCTATTTTTCTAATGATTGTATATTTTCCTGTAACAACAATTATCCAGTCAAGAGTTATCAATACCAGTTGGTATTCTCAGTCTCTAACTGTCCAAGTGGGAATTCTGAGGTCCAGAAAAAGGAGGTGGCCTAGTCAACTGAGTGACATAGGTCGACTCCAGACCTAAGTAATCTGTTGCCAATGTTAGTGCTCTTTGCATCTCAACAAATAGTTTATCAACTTCACAAAGTTTTGGAATGTATCTATGAGACACTAGTTTTTAGATAAACTCTTTAGCTAAGACTTTACAGGAGAGTCTTAAAAGTAGATGTGTGTGACAAGCATGTACTTACTTTGAGACTGCTTTGAGAAAAATAGAAAGTTAATGAGAAGAAAAGTAGAATAGTTTTGCTGCAATTTTTCCATTGCAATCATTCTAACTTATATTTTCATTCAATCCCTTCTTGTGTGTTGTTTTTCATTTATTTTTATGGTTCTTAATCTAATTTCTTAAGTTGAATAATTAGCTCAATTATTTTCAGCTTTTCACAAAGATAAGAAATATATTGAAGGCTATAAAATTTCCTCTGAGCACAGCTTTAGCTGTGTCCCTTGGGGTTCTGTACAGAATGTTCTTCATTTCATTACTTTCTAGATAATTTGTAATTTTTCTTTTAATTTCCTCTTTGAGGCAAGGATTATTTAGGAAAGTGTTTCTTAATTTCAGAGTAGTTAATTTTTTTGGTCTTTTTTTAAAATGTAATTTCTAAAATGAAATATCTGTCAGTATTACTGCCTAGAGATGAAGTAGAAAGGAGCTGAATATAAATAGGAGAGAAACACTTCAAGCTAACTTCTTAACTTCTGCCTGATGCCAGATTATTCCAGAGTTGGGGTCTACCTCGACTGCTTTGGGAAAGTAGAGAGCAATCAGGAGTAGATAATGTCTTCAGTTTAGTGTCTCTTCCCCCATATGCTTCCCAGGCTGTGACCCAGAGAATTATAACATTAAGTTCTAGCACTTGTTTAAGACCTGTAAGGTGTCATCTGAGAGAATTCATTCTCTCCTGTAGCTGGAATTATTGTTATACTTATGACTGCTTAAAAGTTACTTATTTCTTGTTGAGTGACCTCCTCACCTGTGGCAAAGTTCTTGGTTAGTTCTCTTTTCTCAGGCAGACTAAGGTTAGACGAGAATGACTCTAGTCCCATCTTGATCATCTGTGCCTTTGATCAGAATTTTACAGATGAGAGTACTGAGACCCTGAGTTCCAGATGATTTAGCCATAATCACACACTAGTAGGCAGCACAACGGGGCCCAGAAGCAACTGAAACCAAAGCCAGCAAAGGCTTCCTGATTCTCCTCCCTCTATCTCCTCATGCCTCTTCCACATCTCTTTCCACCTTCACCCTCATTCCTGTGTTCCTAACTGGGAATATGGAGAAATACGGGAGTAGGGTGGGAGTGAAGTATAAGTAGCACTGGATAGGGCTCCAAGGGAGAGCATTGTTCCTGTCTAGAGGATGGCAAGACAAACGGACTCTTCCATGCTCAGCTACTACTTTCAACTCTGTTACCTCCCTTATTGATCTTTCTAGGGCACTTATCCAGTGACCCAGAATTATGGATCATTTTTGGAATGGGATCCCGTACCATTATAATAGAGATCATCTGAGGAGTTTTATCGCTATGTTTCTGGGAATTGGTATTATAAAGCCAAAATAGTCACGTAGTCTTAGAAGCATTACCTATCTTTCCCCCTACCTTATGATTGCACCCTCCTTTTTTACAGATTTATTGATTCTCTAATTTATAGACTCCCTCACTAACATTGGGGGCTGACTGTGTGGCCACAGGGAACTTTTACTTTCTTGAGTTCTGTTTGCTCCCCTGAAATATGTCCTTAGTTCTTTCTCGAGGATTCCTTTCTACTTCTTTCCATTCTTTGCTCCACATCTCCCACCACAACTACCTAAGAGTTGGTTTGTTTGTTTTTCCTTGCTGTGTTAATGAACAGGTATCCAGCATATGATGCTAGCCACTAAAGTATTTAGTGAGTAAAGGAATGAGTAAATGAATCAAGGAATGATTCCCGCCTGGTTGACATTTGTCCCTCAGTGGTGCAAATAGTCAGTGTGTTTATTTGCTAACTGTAAAAGTGAAGGTCAAGTTCGTTCAGCAGCACCTCAGAAAAAAAACTTGGTGGAGCTTCCCAGTTAAAACAAGCTTGGAAGCAGGAGTGGCATCCACTTTCAAAATAGCTTGCCTCTGGAAACCCTAGGAACTTGGAGAAATGATGAAAGTTATACAAGTGTTCAGGTCTTTCATTCATAGGGTTGCTATGAGTCATCTACGACCCAGCGGCACTTAACAACAACAACAACAACCTGTAAGTGGACTATCTGGAGTTTCCTGCATCCCAGACTTCCACTCTGAAACTCCATTAGTCATCTTGGTCACTGATCTTGTCCTAACTATTCCCCAGGTCAATTCCGCAGAATTCTGAGTCCAAGTAGGTCAGGCCCACAGTTGTGTTGAGATGCCCTGAGGCCACCCCAAGCTCTACCAGAGTCTCCCTTCTCTACACACCCTCAAATCTTGTTTTTCCTTCTTATGTTACTTGTATCCAGTTAAAAAAACAAAAAAATCGACCCCAAAACAAATCAAACCAAAGTTGTGGAAAGGTGATCTCTGATTCCTAGAGCCCACAGGTGTCAAATTGTCCGTAGTTTGATTGATTCATTCATTTTACAGAAGTAGATGTCAGACTTCTGGTCCAGGATGCCTTTGGGTGGATTTGAGTTGCCAACCTAGCTAGAAGCCAAGCGTATTAACTGCTTCCAGGCACTACACAGTCATATTTGGAAACTTACAACATCATTACTCATAGTGTGTATATGGTGGCTTAGTGGTAAGAAGCTGTTCTGCCAACCCAAAGACGTGAGGTTTGAATCCACCAGCTGCTCCTTAGGAGAAAGATGGGTAATCTCTTCCCACACAGCTTACTGCCTCTGAAAACTCACTAATGTGCCAGCTATGAGTCAGTTCTGCTCCACGATATACAAAGACCACATGTCTATGTGTGTTGTTGATGTTGCTACTGTCATTGACTTTGATTAGATTATGATTCTCAAGCTGACTACACATTAGAACCTCCAGGAATGATATTTTTAAATACTGCTATGTAGGCTCATCCTCATCTACTCCAATTCATTTGGTCTGTGTAGAGCCCAGGTGAGTCTGTGCAGTGGGCGGTGAGGACCCTGGATTAGCTGTGGGCTTCTGGAAGTCGGAATACAACTCTATCCATCTTGGCCTCCTCCTAGGTGCCTGAGTCAGTCCAGAGTGCTTATAAATCCATCCTTGTCGGCACTAGGTGGCTGTGAGGCTCTCTTATCACCCTGCGTTTGATTTCCCGAGTGCTTTCCTGGCTCTCTCAGCAGACAATGCGCTGCCCTAGGGCAGGATACAGACTTTCATCTCTGGATCCTTTGTCGGAGCTGGACACATCAGAATGTGACATGTGACACATGTATCTGAGGACATCTTAGCCTTCTCTCCAGTCTTCCTTGTAGGTAATGAAGCCCCTGCTGCTTTTACACATTGTCTTTCTGCTGTCAGAAATGGTCGTCCAGTCCTTATAGCCTCCGGAACATAGTTCTCTTTCTCACTGAAGTATAACTTGTTCCAACTCCCAGCTGATCCTCCACTGGGGCTGTAAATTGCACAGGAGGAGACTACCTATGTATGTCTTGAAAAGCAACTGGTAGATTTGAATGACTGGAGAAGTGTGGTGTTTGGGTTTACAATTCAACTCTCTACAGACTATGCCTGAGAGCATTCTGGGAGCCCTGATGGTCTAGTGGTAAGAAGCTGCACTGTAATCCTGAAGGCATGCCGTTCGAATCCACCAGCTTCTCTGTGAGAGAAGGATGGACAATCTTCTCCCATGTGATTACCGCCTCTGAAAACCTGCTGAGGGTTAGCTATGGGTCGGTTCTAAATCAATGGTACACAACAACATCAGATTACACCCTCAGAGCTCCCTGGAACATACTGCAGTTTGTATTGAAAAGTCAGTGGGGCACAATTCCATTCTGAAACACAGGATGTAGTCATGAGTCAGAATCTACTCCACGGAAACTGAGATTTTTATCATTCACTTGGAAATTTGCAAAGAGTTCTCAGGGCACACTAGTGTAGGAAGCCATCCTGAGTAGATCTTAGCTTTGCTACAGATAACACTTCTGACATGCAGCCCTACCCGGTTCATCTCTGATTAAGGCCTACCTCTTTACCAGTAAATCAACACCTTGGGGCATGCCCCGCCCTCTCTATTGTAAACTGATAACCTAGGGCTGGGTTCCCTGGCAGCCCAGCCTCCTCAGCTGCCTATTTATTGCAGAATTTATCGAATAAACTTTGAGGCTTGATCAGAGAACTTTGGCTTGCCTCGTCTCTCATGTCCCTGTCCCTCTCCCTCTCTCAATCCACATAGATCCCTCTCTAGAACACGTGTGAACCCGCAGGCCGGTTTCACACTAGATTTATTATTGGGCTGTTAACTGAAAGGTGGGAGGTTCAAATCCACCAGCTGCTCCGAGGGAGAAAGATAAGGCAGTTAGCTTTTGTAAAGACTGACATTCTTGGACACTCAAAGGTGCAGCAGTCTTACTCTATCCTATAGGGTAATTATGTATTGGAATCAACTCTAAGACAGGGGTTTTGTTTGTTAATTCAATTTGAAATTTGTAGCACTCACTTGATACTCCTGCAGTGTAACACAATAGCTCACAACTTCGTGGTTAAGACAAAAGGTTCATGATCTGAGGTGGTTTCTGAGAATCAGGTGTCCAAGGACAGCCTAGCTAGGTGGTTCTGGTCCAGGGTCTCACAGGAGGTCAACTTTGAGACCTCGTCGGGCTGGAGAAACTGCTCACTCACATGGCTCTTGGTCAGAAGCTTGTTTCTTGCCACACTGGCCTCTCTGCAAGGGTGTTCATGATGTGGCTTTGCCAAGAGTGCATCATCCAGGGAAGCCAAAGGACCCCCAAGTTAGAGAAGCCACGGTCTCCTTTAGGCTGACCTCAGCAGGGGCACAGTATCACTTCCTCTGAACAACTCTATCTTAAAGGAGGTACAACCAGAGTGCTCTTTAGAGGCAAGATGGTGAAACTTCGTCTCACTGACTTTCAGGAGGATCCAGTCCTTGGAGAAGAAACATCATGATGGGAAAGGTCGAAGGTCAGGAAAAGACAGACCCTGAATGAGGTGGATTGACACAGCGACTACTATGATGGGCTTGAGCCTGGCAGAGACCATGAAGGCAGCACAGGGCAAAGTTCAGGACTGTTTCTCACAGGGAAGCTATGAGTGGTAGTTGACTCAATGGCACCTAACAACAATCTCTGAAGTTCACATACATTGATCCTGGCGCACTGTCCCATGATGGGAGGGAGTTTCACAGAAAGCGGGAATCTTTGGGCACCATTTTGGAGGCTGGCTTCTTCAACCTAAGAGTCCAGAGAGGGCATGTGTCCATGTCTTGGCCTTTGATATCACCTTGGATTATAAACATGTTCTTGGATGATGAAAACAGTTTTCAGTAGGCTATTAACCTAAAGGTTAGTGGTTCAAACTCACCTAATGGCACTGCAGAAGAAAGGCCTTGGGATCTCTTTTTATAAAGATTACTGACAAGAAAAGGAAGCGTTCTAGTCTCTAACACATGGGTCATCGAGTTTCTCCTTGGAGGCTGGGAGTTTGAAGCTCCATCACACATATTTTGGGCACATGGCCAGGAAGGACATCATGGAGAAGGACATCATGCTTGGAAGGGTGGAGAAACAGTGCAGGAGAGGAAGACCCCAGATGAGACGGATTGATACAGTGATTTAGGAAATCAGGGTAGGTGTATTGGAGTCAGTGAGACTGGCTTAGGACAGGGCAGACTTCAGAGCTATTGTACATAGGGTCACTATGAGTCACAGGTGACTTGATGGCACCTAACAACAACAACATGTGGGGCTGTTATGCAAGAGGTCAAGTTTATTTGGCCCTTTTCTGAAGGGCTAATGGTGTTCCCCTGGTGCTAAATCCCAAAGGCTTTAGTAACACTTGAGCTCTCTGTAGAATATTTGCAAATTGAGACATGGGAGTAAATTAGAAATTTCAAGCATCTCCAGAGTGTGAACTTATTTTTCATGGCCATAGCCTTTGAAAGCAATTGGAATCAAGAGTGGAGGAAAGACTGAAGAATGCTGCCCACGTGGGCTCTGGAAGGGATGAGGTGGGGCTGTCAGAGTGTCCTGATCTGGCACGGCAGAGCTGCCAGCTCTGTGATCATTTGGAGCTGACCTCCCAGCTGGAGTGGGAGGAAAGAGCACTGAGCTTGGTCCAGTCTAGACCAGCTCCCTTACTGCAAGATCTTGGCAGTTGTTCTTTCCCTGCGTCCTCAATTTCTCCATCTCTAAAATGGGTGGACTGATTTAATAATATGTTTCTCAAACTTTTTTTTTAAAAATAAAACCAAAAATTATGCTCTTATTTTCTAAATTAAATCTTGCACGAAATGAAGTGAATACAGCCTTATTGCCTGATGATAACCGTATCAAATAGCATTGTGACAACTAACACACATTGAATAATTCTTGCATTTTGCATGTTGTTTATAAATGTTTTGCACACATTAATTTAACCCTCACAATGGCCCTTGAAGTAGCTATTATTTTTATTAGCATCATCCCTATTTTGGAGAGGGAAGTAAAGTGACTTGCCCAGGGTGATGTCACCTGTTAGTGGCTTGCAGTCATGCTAGGAAACTCCAGAGTCTTGCCTGTGGTCCCTCTTCCATACACACAGAAGCAGAAGCAGAATTGCTCTGATGAAGGTAATGGAAATCCCTGGAAGCCCTACTTCCACCTGACCCTCATCCTTCTCCTTCACCTAACATTGAACATTCCTTATGGGATAATTACAGTCAGTACAATTATAGACACTCACCAATGAACACAAGGCAATGAAATAGTTTGGTGGTTCAAACCTCCTCAGCAGCACCCACTAGGTCAAACAGGCCCAGTGCTCTGCTCCTGTTATTTTTGTTGTTATTGTCATTGAGTTGGAACTGACTCATCACTGACCCTCCACAGGTTTTGAGAAGCTGTCAGTCACATGTGAGGAGACTGTCCATCTTTCTCCCACAGAGCAGCTTGTGGATTCGTTCTGCCTGCCTTTGGGTTTGCAGTGTAGCTCCTTACCTACACCCTCTATGGAGTAGTTCTACTTGGTAGTACAGGGGATGGCCAGGAATTGGAAACATCTGGACAACAATGAGTTTGATTTCAAACTCCCTGCTGTGACCTGAATCCTACCAACAGTGGGGAAGCGACACTGGGCTGTACACATTTCGTTCTGTTATCTAGGAGAGGCTGCCAGGAGCTGGAGCCGACTCCCCAGCAACTATCAACAATGACAGGGAGCTTCTCCCTCAGAGTTCTGACACTGGATGAGCTGTGGCCACATGTCCCTAGCTGGGCTCTGCTGACACCTGCACCCCAACCATCTGGAATGCTTATTCAAATGTACGTTTCCTGGCCACTTTCCAGGTCTACAGGCTTCAAATCTCAGGGTGGGGAGGGGAGTGGATCCCAGGGACCTCCACCTTAATGAGCATTCTAATGGCCTCATCTCCCTAAGCATTAAGAAGGCAGAACCCTAACGTGGACAGGGAGACAGCTGCCTGACCACAACCAGATGGTCTGGAAAGACCTGCATTTAGTAACTTCTGTAAAAAAAGAAAGAGCTAGGGTCTAATAGATAGGCCAGGCATCTTGTCTGCTTGGGTCTCTGTGTTCAGACATGACAAGACCAGGCCACCTGCCAACTAGCCTCCCCTCAAGCCACCCAGCCAGCCAGGTCACAGTAATCCAGCATGAACCAGAACCCTCTCTTACTCAAGAGCAAAGTCTTGATCTTGGTCATCATGACATTCTAGGTGACCATTCATCAGTCCATCTGTGAACACTCCAGGTGACTGGGGGACATTTTTATGCTTGGGAGAGAAAACAATTTTCATTACTGTTCAGCACGGCCCAGGAATCAGAGAAAAGGCATTAAACATTGGTGTGTTAATTATTGTTATTCCTTGAGACTGCTACCACTAAGCACTCATTACAAGCCTGGCTGCCGAGGCATCTTTGCTGTGGGAAATCTAACTTACCACGACTTCTCCCTGGGGCTTTTTTTTTGCGGCTATGAGGTTTGGGAGAGGGTCATTAATAAATGTACTATAGTCACAAGGGTAATCATGTCGCTCTTACGGGAATAGATGTTTTGCATGAGAGAAACGCTGTCCACTTCAGAAGGAACGAGGAAGGAAAGGAAACAAAGTGAGCGGACGTGAGGAAGTAAGACAATCACCCCTGATGTCATGCGCTCTTTGGCCATTGCTTAAGTCACAGATCCACTGCACCCTGGCATTTATTCTGGAATGGAAATCTCGGTTTTCCCAATTCACTGGGAAGCTCTGTATTTCTGTTGTGAGGTGCTGTAGCGTCAAGTATGACGCATAGTGACCCTATGAAAAACCCCTCTGAACCTTGCCCAATCCTGGGTCATTATCAAGCTCTCTGTTGTGTCAGCCCATCTTGTTAAGGATCTTCCTCTCTTTCTCTGACCTTCTGCTTTCCCCAGCATGATGTCTTTTTCCCCCAAAGACCAGTCCTTCCTGACAACATGCCCAAAGTACACGAGACAGCGTTTCACCATCCTTGCCTCTAAGGAGCCCTCCGGTGGCCCTTCCTCTTTGACAGATTTGTTTGTTCTTTTGGCAGTGCATGAGCTACTTAGTACTCTTCTCTGTAGGGAAATCTGGTGGCCTGGTGGTTAGAAGCTGTGCTGCAATGCAATCTCAAAGGTACATGGTTCGAATCCACCAGCTACTCTTCAGAGAAGGGGGGCAATCTCCTTCTGTGAGATATGTTGTTGTTGTTCTTGTTATGTGCCTTCAAGTCATTTCCAACTCATAGTGACCCTATGTACAACAGCCCTAAACCTTGCTCTATCCTGTGCCAATCACACTGTCTCTGACACACCTACTCCGATTGCCCCAGTCACTGAATCAATCCACCTCGTAGAGGATCTTTCTTTACTGCGCTGTCCCTCCACCCTCCCAAGCATGATGTCCGTCTCCAAGGACTGACCCCACCTTGTAATATGTCCAAAGTATGTAAGATGGAGCTTCAGAATCCCTGCCTCCAAGGAGCGGCCTGGCTTCACCCTCTTCAAGACGAACTTGTTTGTTTCCCGAGCAGTCCATGGTATATTCAGTATTCTTCTCCAGCACCAAAGCTCAACGTCATCAATTCTCCTTCTATCATCCCTAGTCACTGTCCAGCTCTCTGATATACTGCCTCTTAAAAACCACTAGAGTGTCAGCTATGGGTCAGTTCTGACTTGACAGCACACGACAACAATAGCTTTTCTAACATCACAATTCAAAGGCGTCGATTCTTCTTTGGTCTTCCTTATTCATCATTCAACTTTCAAATGCATAGAAAGCAATTGAAAGTCCCACGGTTCGGATCAGACACATCTCAGTCTTTAAATTCACATCTAGAGCTTTCAAATCTCTCTGTTAATTTGCTCAATCCATCCAGCACATAGGAGTTAGCTACCCTGCAGGAGGGGCTGCTTGGCCAGGGGAGGAAAGAAGTAAGTTCCTAGTCCTTGGCCAAACCAAGCTAACTGCAGTCCAATTGACTCACTCAGAGTGACCCCATGCATGTCACATGTCGGAGGAGAGCTGTGCGCTCTGGAGATTTCAAGGATTGATTTTTAGCAGTCGACCACAAACACTCTTCTTCTGATGCACCTTTAGATGGACTTCAACTTCCATTTTTTGGCTATCAATGAGTGTGTTAAAGCATGTGCACTGCCCAGGGACTAGCCTTGCACTGTGATTAGATGCTGTCCAGTCAACCTCGGACTCATTGTTGTTGTTTGCCTTTGATTAAGAACCAGCCCATAGCTGATTCTCCAGTGGGTTTTCAGAGGCAGTTAATCTTGCAGGAGGTTTCCCACCCTTCTCCTGTGGAGCATCTGGTAGATTCGAACTGTGTGCCTTTGGGAATACAGAGCAGTTTCTAATCACTAGGCCACCAGAGCTCCCTCATGGTAAATATATATATA
>NW_006399844.1:2979235-3023458 GCF_000299155.1 Elephantulus edwardii | reverse complement strand
ATATATTACAATCAAACTGTAGTGGTCCATAGAGTTTTGGAAGTAGATTGTCAGGTCTTTCTTGCTAGTCTGTCTTTTCATCTCTAAGTCAGAGAGTTCCATTCAGCATCCCACCCACACTTAGTACCTGCTGACAGCTGAGTTCAAACTGTGCTGGAGGTGCATTGACTGGGAATGAAACCCAGTTCTCAGGCATGGAAAGCAATTTCTGCCACTGAACCACCACTTGCTCCCTGGCCTTTGACTATGACCCCAATAGCTCTAGAACCCCTCTCTGGGCCCCGAGAGGTGCTGGTGCAAGTGAGGAGACCAGTCATTCAAGCTCTACTTACTTCACTTTAAACATATCTTTGGGCCTCACCTGCGATCTGATTTTGGATGTCTGCGACAGCAGGAAGTTTTGTCTGTAGAGTGGTGTCCTTCCAACACCCTTCTTGAAGAGCAGTTATAAAGGGTACAGTAGAATTTGGCAGTCAGATCCTTCTCTAGGATTGAACCTGTGAAGTTGAAGGTGGAGGACTCCCACATCACCCTTTTTGGTGTATGGATGCTGGGATGATAATGGGCTACTTTGAAAAGCAGAAATTTCACCTTGAAATAGGAAGGAGTCAAAGAGAAGTGCTGATGTTGGCATACTGGTTGATGTTAGCCAGGACTCTGAAGAATAATAATAATTAAGGATAATAATATATCATAAAGAAGCTGACACTTACACTTACCATGGGCCAGATACTAGCAGACAGGCAGGCTGATGAGGGGACGGAGGATCAGAGAGGTTGGGCTACTTCAGCAGGCACAGGGCGAGGGGACTGACTGAGCACGGGACCCAGGCCTGGCCGAACCCACACAGCCACTGTGGCTGGGTGGGAGGTAGAGAATCTAAGTGTCTGGATCACAGTAAGTAAGGACCCAACATCTCAGGATTCTTTTTAAAAGGAAAAACATTGAACTTCTTTTGCTGTCAATTACGCTCAGAGTGACCCTATAGGACAGAGTACAACTACTGCTTCAATCCTGAAGGTTCACAGTTGGAATCCACCAGCTGCTTTGCGAGAGAGGGATGGGCAATCTCCTCCCATGCGATTAACTGCCTCTGAAAACCATGAGTGAACTATGGGTCAGTTCCAATTTGACCGTTCACAACAACAATCTAATGTAGCTTGCTCCCACAGAGCTGCTTGTGGGTTTGGGATATCATCCTTTCTGGTAATGGCTGAATACTTAACCACTGTCACTAGAGTCCCTTGGGCAAAAAAATTATCAAACCAAACCCACTGCTATAAATCTTTACAGAGTGACTGACCGGTGGGTTTGAACTGCTGACCTTTCTCATTCATAAGAGCAGGTAGGAAGTAAGGAAGACCCTGGTATTCCAAGTCAGACGTGATGGCAGGTACTGGGTATAGTCCCTGAGTCCACAGAGGTACAGTAGCCATGGTGACCATCATTGGGGTGGAGGAGAGGCCCAGTTCCTATGTGGTTACTGGAACAACGGCCTCCTGAAACAGTCTGGGGACTAAAGGAGCTGTATCATCTCTTCATCAGGCCCTGCAAGTGGAGAACAAGCTGAGAGGCGATCAAGACAGGTGGGAATGCCAGGTCCGACTGCCTTAAGAGAACCTTCTTGCAGGTCTCTCTCACAATATGGATGCAGAAACAAGCTCTAAGAATGACAGGAACTTGCTCATCCAAATCCTGAGCCTTGATGCACAGCCAGAACAGATTCCAGCTTTCTTGCCTCTCCGTGTCACGAAGGCATACCCTCCACCCTACCTTACACAAACCTGGATTTGTATTCTAGCTCCTTTGAGCTCTGCCACTTGGCCTGTCAATGCATCTGGCAAGAAAATCCACAGGTTGCTGCTCTGGGTGGTTTGGGCAGGCAGGTCCCCGTCGCCCATCACCTGGTCTCCTTGCAGGGAGTGAAGTTTATTGGCAACCACGGACTGTGTGGTTAGGCCAGGGTTAGGGGGCCCTCTGCTGGGCAGCCGCTGCCTGGCCTGCAGGAAGGGGAAGCAGGAGAAGGTAGGATCTGGGAAAGAAGCTGCTGGCTGGGCCGGAACCTGGAGGATGCACACTAGTTTAAGCAGTGATGGCGAAGTGACCACCCTAGCCCCCTGACTTCTCCCAGTCTCCCCACCTTCTTCCTCTCACAGCCATCTCTTTTTGGCAGCCTTTTACTCTCTGCTCAGGACCCAGTCTTTAAAGTTCCTTTTCATTCAATCACTAATACTATGCAGTTCGTTTTATAACAGTCTTTACAAATGTATAATGCCACTGTTTACAACTTCTCATTGAAATCTCCTTGTATTCACTCTTTCCCTTCACCTTCTCAGCTCCCTCACCTCTCCTCCCATCCCTGCCTGTCAATCCTACACAACTATCTCAATGAATATTTCCCCCCTTTTAACATTTTTAAAAAATATTTTAATCTCCATTTCCCCTCCTCATTCACTTGATCATTTATGCGTGTCCTGTTCCATTTTGTTAATTACAATATACATATTGGCTGGTTGTCCATTCATTTCAGGTTGATCTTTCCTCTATTTCATTGCAGTATTCATTATCTATCCATTTGGCTTTTTGCCCTCCTCCCCCCGCCAACCAATCCCCCATAACCATCCTAGTTTTATATAACAGTGATCTTATGCAATATTCATAATTTCGTGACTGAGTTATTTCACTCAGCATAATGTCCTCTATACACATCAATGTTGTGTAGTATTTCTTGAGTTTTTCAATGCTGCATAATATTCCATTGTGTGAATGTACCATAGTTTCTCTATCCATTCACTTGTTGATGGTCATTTGAGTTGTTTCCATCTTCTTGATATTATGACCTTTATTTTTAACCTGCTCTCTATAACCTTGCCTCTCAACTCTCCAGAAGATAGTTATCAATGTACACAGTCTACAATTGATCAGATATGCAATCAAGATGGATTGGTGGTTGATAATGCAATCAATACACAATCAAAGTGATAGCTATTTTAAAATTGGAAACAAACAAAAAAAGTTCAGTAGATTGAATGGGCCTGATGATAGAAATGATGCTGGAAATTGCATAACAGAATTTTGGAACATCAACTTTATTCTTTGCAAATACCTATTTCAACAATGTAAGTGGAAATTCTACACAGAGACATTACTCAATTGAATATACAAGAATCAAACCAATTACATCTCTGGAAAGAAACAATGGAGACACTCAATATCATGGCAGGGGCTGACAAACCATCAATTGCTCATCTACAAATTCAAGTTGAATCAGAAGAAAAGAAAACAAAAGCAAACTCATCAGAGCCAAAATATGAACTTGTGTATTTCTCATCTGAATTTGGAGACCATCTCAAGAATAGATTTGATTTGATGCATTGAGCCCTAATAGCCAGATGAGTTATGGGATGGCATCAAGAACCTCATACATGAAGCAAGCAAAAGGTCATTAATTAGCCAGGGAAGAAAGAAAAGGAGGGGGAAAAAGATGAGAAAAGACTCTAACTTTCTTATTAATATAGTAGCTAAAGCGAAAAAAAAAATGATAAAAGAGTTGACCTGAATATTTCAAAAGGTGGCTTGAGAAGACAAAGAAAAATACTATAATGAAGCATGCAAAAACCTAGAGCTAGAAAACAGAAATGGAAGAGCACATTCAGCATTTCTTAAGTTGAAAGAACAGAATAACAAATTCAATCTTCAACGTACAAAACTGAAGGGTTCTGTAGGAAAAAAAGAGAGCTCTGAAAGCTAAGGAGTAAGGAGTTGTGCTGTTAACTCAAAGACATGTAGCTAGAATCCACCAGATTCTTTCTTGGGTTTTTGTTGTTGTTGTTGTTGTTGTTGTTGTGTGTGTGTGTGTGTGTGTGTGTGTGTGTGTGTTGCATAGTACTCCATTGGGTGAATCAACCACTGCATAACATGGAAGCATCTTAGAGGACATTATGCTAAATTAAAGGACAAATATTGTAGAAGAACACTGCTATTAAAAGCTAAGGAAATGTTTACACACCAAATCGTTCTTGGATGATTACCAGAGATGAGAAGGGAGAGAGTGTGGTGAGTAAGAATGAGTAAATAGATCACTCAATCATTAGTTCTCTTTGAGTTAATAGGCACAAATCAAGACAGGTGAAGGAAAAGCCAATATCCAATAAAAGGAAGATAAGCACAGTGTCACAGAAGAATGTGAAGACACAGAGAGGTATAGAAAGATTAGTGGAAATTAGAATTACAGGGAGGGAGTGGGTAAAATTCAATTACATTGCAGGTATTTAATGTTATTGAACATTAATGATATTGACATTAATGTGCATGAATGAGTAAATACAAAATCAGTTTGCTTTGTGAACCTTCACTTAAATTTAAGTTTAAAAAATAAATAAAATAGAAGGAATGCACACAGTCATAGTACCAAAAAGAACCGATCAATGTTCAGCCATTAAAGAAGGTAGCATGTGCTTTGCAGCATACCAACTGAGACATTTCAACAAATGTATACAACACTTGAAATGTTCTCTCCTCTATGCCAAGAAATTCAGGGGACAGCTCCCTGATCAACTCACTAAACAAGTTCCCTATTTGTGTCCATGCAAAAGGAATATGGTCCGACAGAATGTAGAAATTATTGAACAGTATAATTAATATCACACAAAAGTAAATTTTTTCTGATATTTACTCAAAAATGTTTGGAACGGAACATTAAGAAGGAACTGCCAAAAATTTAAGCTGCATTAGAAGACCTTGCCCTCCTGGTTTTCCAGCATGTTCTAGTGGTTAATACAAAACAGAGGCTAGATTGTCTCTAGTCCGGGGCCAGGTCTGCCTAGACCATGTGAAAGGCCCAGTGGGAGCCCAAGTGGATCAGTACTTCTAGCACCACTGGTTTTCCCAGAAGCCCCTAGTTGGCACAAATAGATAAGCTTATGACTATTATTAACTCAAAGGTTAGTGTTTTGAAATCACTTGGGAGTACCTTGCATGAAAGTCCTGGCAATTTGTTCCTGAAAGATTACAGCTATTGAAAATCTTCTGGAGCAGTTCCACCTGCACCCGTGCGGTGTCAGGAATTAGGATTGACTTGATTGTCAAGGATTTGGTTTTACAGGAAAGGGAAGACTGGAAACCCACACTTTCCCTTCCCCCCAAGATCTTACATTCCCCCTGCGATTGCTTATGCTGTCATGTCTGCTGAAATGATCAGTTCTGACATTCACACCTGAAGCTTCCGTGAAAATATCCACAGTGGACACATCTGTTGTCTAATCAAAACACCAGCAGTTTTCTCATGCTGGGTCCTAATTTGCTGAACTCGTGCATAATTGAGACAGATTATCTCTATTTTCAAGCTAGGTGATCCGACACTCACTCTTCCAGGCGTATTGCTATGCTGGCTCTCAAGGTGCTGTCTGAAGCTTTCCACCTAATTCCTTTGCAAGAGAGTTGGATGGCTTCTATTTCTATCTCCCTCTTTGATCTAATCCATGGGAAACACGGATGGGATCTTGGTGCACAGAGGTCAGAGGGAGCTTGGTCTTCAGCAGATATATGTGCCTGGACAGTGGGTGGACTGCCCAAAGGTCAAGACCAAGATGAGGGAAATTTCCACTTGAGTCATTGAGTAAACTAGAATCAGGACCCTAAATGCAAAGACCAAAGAACTTTGAAACCTTGATATGTACATAGGCTTCTTAAGGATTTAAATGTTGGGACCCTTTAGAAGCAGATAATTAGAGTTTCGAAGGAACCTTGTAGGAGGTTTCAAACTGACCACATTCTAGTAAATAGTCAAATGTTTAATCGTTTGTGGCACTCAGAGACAGTGTTGTTGTTGCATGCCATCGAGGGACTGACTCCTAGTTGACCCTTTGCTGGGTTTTCAAAGGTAGTTAAATCACACAGGAGCTGATTACCTAGCTTTCCTCCATGGCAGATTCAAACCACACATCTTTGAATTGACAGTACAATTCCATACCACTTGATGGAAAGCAGAACCAAGCCAAGAAAGAACACACTGACTAAGGCAGTCAGTGTAAATGACAGGTCTTCATCTGGAACAATCCATGCGGCTGGTCTCCCTGGAGTTACCAGAGCTGGGTTTTCACACTCACCTTTAAAGCCATTTGCATAGAATCAAATGCACTTGCCAATCAGGGTCTAGAGAAGCTCCCGAAGACCAAACAAACTTGTCTTGGAATAGGTGCAGCCGTAATGCTCCTTAGTGAACTCAAAGTATGTGGGTTCTCAAAGTATGTGAGATGTGATCTCCTGTGCTTTGTACGTGTTATCAGGAAGGACAGTATCTGAAAGAGAGCATCATGCTTGTTGCATTAGAGGAAGTCCCTCAAGGAGACGAATTGACACAGTGCCTGCAGCAATGAGCTGAAATAAAACAATTGTGAAGTTGGTACAGGAGCAGGCATTGTTTCCTGCTGCTACACGCAGGGTCACTCTGAACTGCACTCAGGCCCTTGAATTCTCCCTCAAGCCAGACTCCCACCCAGGATGACGTGACAGCAGCCCAGAAGACATCTGGTGGCTCCAACACAAACCTTGAAACTATTTATTTCCTCTGCTTATAAATAAGTCAATAAAAAAGATGTTTGAAATAATTTCCCCAGAGAATGGAGGGAAGAAAGAGCATGAATTGGAAACTCCTATCACTTTTTGTCTTGTCTCCAATGACAGATAATAGAGAGTGGAGAGGGAGACTGGCTGGGGGAAGAAGAATGCTTGGGTAAAGATTGCTTTGAGAGTGTGTCATCCTGCATCTGGCTCAAAATAGAAAAGAAAAAAAAGACAGGAAAGATGAAGCCCGGCTGTGCTTCTGTCTCTGGGCTGTGTGAACTCACTCCCACCCACATCTGGTGGAGTTGCAGCCCCAGATGTTGTCTGAAACGACTTGAAGACTCCTTCCTCTCCTTCCTTCCTGGTTTCCTTTCCCTGCACCTCTGGAGAGCAGACTCATTTGGTCGGACACCAGTGGCTCATCCTGAAGGTCTTTAATCAAGGAAGATGTGACCACTCTGTGAATTTTCTGGGAATCGATAGCCCTGGGGAAGTCACTTCCACCAGCTGCTCTGGAGATGGTGAGGGAAAGATGATAGAGGCAGGCTCTCCGAATCAATGGGATTAAATTATCAGCCAGGGTAAGAGAGGAGCTGAGCTGCAGGGAAACTTCTGTAACCAGGGAACCTCCCCAGTAGGGATGAATAATTATGGGGGAGTCTGGCTATCCATAGGCTTGGACTGCATTGGCTGGGGGCTCCCCACAAGGGGAGTGGACAAAGAGACTGGGCTACATTTTCAAAATGAGTTTTAGGAGTCAGTAAAAACTGTTAACTGTTTTCAAGCCTGGCTGCTTATTAGAATCATTTGGCAGGGGGTGGGGGAAGATTTAGGATATACTGATGCCCAAGTTCCCCTCAAGTTCAACTGAGCGAGAATTTTTCACAAACAAGATGAATATTACAAGTTCTCTATATGATTCTGTGGTGCACCGAGTACCGAGAACCACTGGTCCTGAAGACAGTCGAGTCAGGCTCTTCTCTGAGCGTGGTCCATGAGCATCATTTGGGAGTGATGTCCCTTTCTAAGGCATGTCCAATATGTCAAAAGTAGGTTAGACAAAGCATTTTTTCCAGTCACTTGCTATATGTGTCTGAGAGCTGGGCAATGAATAAGGGTGACAGAAGGAGAACTGGCGTTCTTGAGCTCTGCTTTAGGAGAGGCATACCGGACATCCCATAGACTGTCAAAAGAACAAATAGATAAGTCTTGGAGAAGGTGCAGCCAGAGACCTGCTTAGAGGAAAGGATGCCTCTAACCTTTAGCCATAAGGTTTTGTATTGTTTGGGTTTTTTTGGTTTTGTTTTGTTTTGTTTTTTGGTATGGTAATGTTTTACAAAAGCGGATCACCAGGTCTTTCTTGTGCAGCACTACTGGGTGAGTTTAAGCCACCAAATACTTATGTTAGTCACTCCAAAAATTATACTTATTACAACAGCCCAGAATAAGAAGCATATCATTGCAAAGAGGACTGGGCTAGGGGAGGTATATCATTTTGCAACAATGAATGAATTTTTTTTTTTTTTAGAAAAGTGAAATGCGGGCATGGGAAGGGAGAAGGAAGGGATAAAATGTGCAAGAATGAATGAATGAATGAATGAAAATCTAATTTCTCTGTAAATGTTTGTTAAAATTACAATTAAAATAAAATTTAAAAAAAAAACCACCCAAAACTCATTGCCATCAATCTGGAATCAACTCATAGCTGACTTTCCAGCAGGTTTTTGGAGGCTGTAAATTTCACAGGAAGAGACTGGTCATCTTTCTTCTGAGGAGCAGCTGGTGGATTTGAACTGCTAGAAAGATACCCTTTGAGGTTAGCAGTGCAACTCCCTATGGAGTATGCTACCAGAGTTCCCTTTAGGAAAAAGAAATAGTGTGATTTCTGCAAAGCACTTAGCACAGAGCCCAGCGCACATTAACGTCTGAAGACAAACTGGTTCCTTTTCTCTCCATCTCCAAAGCTTTATAGTAATCTTATATCCAAAAAGCAGACACAAAGACCAAATAGAAAAGAAAGTATGGCTCTGTCTTTGTTCAATCCTGACCAGTTCCTGTGCTGGGCACTAAAGTCCATTAAAGACTCTGGTCACTCACAGATCAGTCACAGTGAAGCAATACATATATTGATGTGGGGCATGAACTTGCTCCCAGTACTTCCCTACAGGAATGTGTAGCAGAGGCTTTACATCTGCTCTGCTTTCTCTGACTGGAGATTCTGAAGCAAAGCTGGGGTCTGACAGACTGGGCCAGTGGGAGAGGAGTGAGAATGTTGAAGAACGGGCCAGATGCTGGGGGATTGAGACAGCAGCAGACATGCAGGTAGAGGCCGGCCCATGTGGGGCAGAGGAATGGCCAGCTCATGATTGAAGTGATAGGGACAATAAGTGAGTCAGGACCCTGTGTGGAGTTAAGGAGTCAGGTCACCCAGGGGACTAGTTCGGGGTGGGGGGGCAGCATATGCAGGATGTGCTCTGCTTCCAGCAAGGGGAATTGGCAGGTGCCAGGTGAGCTGCTGTCACTACTGGGAAAGCCTGAGATTCCAGCCTGGGGAATGTGGTGGAACTCAAGAGCAGACACCAAAATGGAGGCCAGGCCTGGGCCTGAGTGTGAGAGTGAGACCGGGAGCAGGTACCAGGTTCTGCTCAGGAGGGAAGACCAGCATCACGGAGGTTCAGGGGACATAGGCTCAGCCCAGTGACAGTCATCAGTGTATTATGCCCTGTCAATGGAGAGAGCGAGGCAGGATGCCTTGACCAGAACTGCCTGCAGATGGCATGGCGGGAGGTGAGGGGGGCAGCAGAGGGCCAGTTTGAGGCCTGAGGATGATGGGGAAGGGGGCAGCTGGAGGGGGCTGACATCTGAGGTGCAGATAATGCATCCCTTCCATTCTATTCTCTCTTTTCTCCTCTTCCATTCTCTCCCCCTCATTTCTTTTTCTTAAATAAGTTTTTAATTTTAACAGAAGTTTACAGAAAAGTTAGACCTTTATTCATTGTTGAACATTTTAACCCCTCTTCCTCCCTTTCCACCTACCCCATTCACTTTTTTTGTTTGTTTAATATTCATTCAATGTTGCACAATTATGTCCCTCCCTCTCCCCAGTCCTCTTTGCAATGTACCTTTCATTCTGGGCTATTGTTGTATGTATAAAACCTAATCATATATTCCTTTTAAACAGTTCTTTCCTTCCTCTCTTCCAATGCAATGCTTATTATCCACTCTTTTTCTCCTCCCAAACCCCCATTCCCTCCTCTTCTCCTGTTCAAGGAGCAGATATGGATGAGCAGAAGGGAGGTGCATGTTTTGAAAGGTTTGTAAGAGTAATAGTGAGGCTATGTTGGTAGAGGAGGTACAGGCTGGTTTGTGGTGCTGCCTCTCTAGTGATGTTACTTAAATTCAGGGAGCATTCTTGTAATTTTGAGTTAGAGAAGTTGATAGCCCTGGATTCCAACTCAGTTCTGCCATCTACTGACTCCGTGTCCCAGAGTGATTTACTTTACCTCTCTGAGCCTCAAGTTTCGTCATTGGCAAATGATAATAAGCTTAACTCCATTGCCATTGGTTTGATTCCAATTCATAATGACCCTATAGGACTGAGGAGAACAATCCCATAGTGTTCCTAAGTCTTATGGAAAGCCACTGCTACTTCTTTTTCCCAGTTGATTGGTGAGTTTGAACCACTGACAATTTGATTACCAGTAAGTGGCTAATTACCACACCACAGGGTTCCTATAATAATAGAATATAAATAAGGGTTAAATAAGTCATATGAGATAATTAGTAAGTGATTGCATAATGTTGTTGTTGCTATTAGATGTGTTGGATTGACTCTGACCCACAGGAGCCCGAAGTACTACAGTCTGAAACCTTGTCCAATCCTGTACCATCCTCACCATCTCCCATTGTTACAGTCACTGTGTCAATCCTTGATGAGGATCTTCCTTCCTTTTGCTGGCATTCTACATTTTCAAGCATGACATCCTTTTCCAAGCACCCAGCTTGGAGGAGTTGCATTCTGGAGGGTAAGTGTTTTTTATTTACTTGAAAGCTGGGTGTAACCTGTTTGGGTGTTTTGAGTTTGTTAACAATCAATTGTAAGCCTGGTGTTAATCATGTTTGAGGAGAACACTCTTCTAAGTAGTACAGCACTTGTCTGTCAGTTTGCTGTACTGAGACACTGAAATCTGTGCCACTGGTGTGCCAAATGCCATAAGGGTGGACAAGTTTTGGTGGAGCTCCCTGATTAAGACAGACTAGGAAGCAGGATGGGCCATCTACTTCCTATATAGCAGTCTTATGATAACCTTATGAACACTAAAGGAAGAGGATGGTTATAATAGTGTAGTAGTAGAGCCCAGATTGGAAGTCAGTTGACACAGTGACTGCTGCAATGGGCTCTTGTGTGTCAGGAAGTGTGGGGATGGTGCAGGATAGAGCAGGGTTCAGATCTTTTATTCACAGGGCTGCTATGAGTCATACTTGACTCAACTGCACACAACAACAACAGAACCTCTTGACAACCTGTCCAAAGCAAACTATTATTAGTTGCCTGGAGCAAAGGAGTCATGGTATGATGCATGAAGCACTGGGTTGCTGGCTGAAAGGTAGGTGTTTCAAATCCAATAGCAACCCTGCTGTTGCGATGGAAGGAGCAGTATGTTTCCATAAAGATTTACAGCTTCAAAATCTCTCAGGGGCAGGTGAATTCTGTACTATCAGGTCTCCGTGAGTCAGTCTCAATGACAGACAGAGGGACTCCAGCCTTCGTACTTCTCCAATACCTTACTCACCCATCCCAATTACCTTCAGGGTATTTAATAGCCTATACCTTTATTTTTTTATTTTATTTTAGTAATTTTAATGAACATTTACAGAGATTTTAGATTTCCATTCATTCATCGTTGCACTTTTCTCCATGCCCACCCCCTCCTCCCCAGTTCACTCCTCTCTTTGAAAAGTAAAAGAAAAATTCTTTCATTAGTATACAATCCCCCCTGCACCCCTCCTCCCCCAACCACCCCGAGTACCTCCACTATGCAACCTTAATTCTGGACTCTTGTGAGAACCATAATACCCTATCATATCGCTTTTAAACTCTTCTCTCCCTCATCTGTTTCAATGCAGTATAAATAATTTATCCAGTTTTTCTCAGTCTTACCCCAACCCTGATGTCAGCCTCATTCTACAACAGTGGCACCATGCAGTATTTGTCCTTTTGTGACTGAGATACTTCACTCAGCATAATGTCCTCCAGGGTCACCCATTTTAAATAATATTGCTTGAGTTCCTTGTTTTTCAATGCAGTGTAGTATTCCATTATGTGAATATACCACAGCTTCTCTATCAATTCGTTTGTTGATGGGCACATAGGTTGTTTCCAACTCCTTGCTACTGTGAACAAAGACGCGATAAACATGGGTGTGCATATATCTGCTTGGATGTCAGTTATGGTCTATTTAGGGTATATTCCCAGTAGTGGAATTGCTGGGTCAAATGGTATCTCTATTTGCAACTTTTGGAAAAGTGCCACACCACTTTCTACAGAGGTTGCATCATTTTACACTCCCACCAACAGCGAATAAGGGTTCTAGTTTCTCCACAAACTTGCCAGCATTTGTTGCTTAACCTATGCCTTTCTGAGCTCTGGTGGCGCAGTCCATTGGGAGTTTCATTGCTAACTAAAAGGTAGTGCCTCTGTTGTGACTTGAATCACTGGCATCTCTGATTTACAGCCTTGGAAAATGTCCTGGAAGATCAGCTACAAGTTGGTTCCAATGCCATGGCAATGACTCTGAATATGTCTTTCTACCCAGAAAGACATATGCATCTCCTGGGTCTTCTTCAGTACAATACCCTGGGCTACAAGGTGGGTCAAAAAAATTTTTTTATTATTTATATGAGAAGGCCACAGAAGGATTCCTCAGCTAGTGAAGCAATCTGGGGAAGTCAGTGTGCCTGGAATTTCTGAGTTCTTAGAAGAAGCTGACTCTGTAAAAGGAGGTCCTTTCAGTGTCCATGAGCGGAAAGCCAGTAACAAAATATTTCATGGGATTTTCTGTGTGCAGAATCAATTTCAATGCAGAAAACTAAGTGCTTCACTGACCTAATTAGACTATGAGTTTCTAGAAAAATGAGATCAGCTATGGGTCTGTATCTGGACTTCTGCCACTCCCAGCATAAACTAGGGGTGGGGGAGGAAATGGGGGTCAGCCCCTTTCTGCTGCCAGACCCCATGACAGGCGATGGGGAGGCTTGGCAGATGGCAGCAGTGCCCTCTTAATTCATAGGTCACCCTGACGCTGACCACAGACTGTGCCAGCCCTCTAATGAAGCAATTTAATTGGCACAAACACAAGCGAAGGCATGGGTCACCTTGGTTCAGGTCAGGGGCCTAGTTAGACAGGAGTGTGGGGGCTGCTGTGCAAACAGTATTCCTTAGGATAATAGCCAGGGACAGGGCAGAGAGGCAGGGAACGAAGTCACCGAGGACTAGCTCATAGTCTTCCTTGTTGTTGTTGTTGTTGTGGTGGTGGTGGTGGTGCACCATAGAGTCGGAACTGACCCATAGCTGACCCTCCGGCAGATTTTCAGAGGCAGTTAATTGCATGGGAGGAGATTGCTCATCCTTCTCCCACGGAGCAGCTGGTGGCCTCAAACCACGAGCCTTCAGGATTGCAGCACAGCCTCTTGCCACTAGGCCACCAGAGAAATGGGACCTCTTCCCTGGGATACCAGGACCAACTTCACAGTCATCAAGAGATTGGAGGCAGCTTCTCAGAGCTTGCTAGAAATCAATGTCTTCTGTTAATTCACACACTCAAGCTCAACATAAGTTTATTGAGTCTCTATTCTGCATTAGGGAGCTTTGGTGGACTAATAGGTAAGGGGTTGCACCGCCAACCCGCAAGAGCAGTTTGAATCTACCCGCTGGTCTGAGGAATAAAGATGGGACATTCTCTCCCCAGGTGATTTATAGCCTCTAAAAATGCACTATGAGTCAGTTACAACTCAGCAACAAATTCTGTGTTAAGGATCTCTGGTGGTACAGTGATTAAGCATTCTATCACTAACTGAAAGGTCAGCAGTTTGGATCCACCAGTCTTTCACTGGGAGAGAGATGTGACAATTTACTTCTATAGAGATTTCTAGCCTTGGAAACTCTTTAGGGCAGTTCTGTTCTTCCCTGTAAGCTTGTTCTCAGTCATAACTAATAGCAGTGGGCTTGTGCTGTTTCTGGATTTTATGTTTTAGGGGGGGCATTGGTGGCTTGGTAGTAGAACTGTCACCTTCCATGCAGGAGGTCTGAGTTCCATTCCTGGCCAATAACCCTAACGCATAGCAACCAAGCCATCTCTAGGTAAAGGCGTGTATGTTTCTTTGATGCTCTTTGGAACCTCCAGACTAAGAAAGTTCTGGCAATCCACTTCACAAATCAGCTGATGAAAACCATATGGACAGCAATTGTCTGGTCTGCAACAGATCCTGGGGATGGTGTAGGACTGGCAGTTCTATCCCATAATTCGTGGCGTCACCATGAGTCAGGTCAGTTTGATGGCACAAGAAAAAAAAACAGCAACTCCGTGTTCATGTACTAAGTCCTTCTCTAGACATTGCCCCGTTTGCTCTCATTTAAGTAGCTAAGAACTCTCTGAGTTAGGTACTATTTACTCCATTTTTGCCTCTAGGTAAATAGAAGCTTAAAGATATAAAATCATTTAGGTTAAAATCACCCACCAGGAATGTAGCAGCATTTGAACTATGGACTGTCTGGGATGAACTGTGATTGGTGGAAGTCAGGCCTTCCAAAATGGCATAGGACACCTTGATAAGACTGGGTGGCTGCTGTTTCAGGGAGCCCTGGGGGTTGTGTAAGACTAGACTTGAGGGAGTAGTTGGGGCACACTGGATTGGAGTTGCCCTCATTTGTGCTCACCCCATGCATTAGCAGTTTGAGCCCTTGACTGAGGACTGGGAGTCAAGGGGCCTGGGCTCTAGCCCTCTCTGTCTCTCTTAAGTGACCTTGTGAAGGCCCAGACAGAGCTCTTGCCATCTGGGGGTTCAGGCCAGATGGCAGCTCAAGTGTCTGAGAATTAGATTGGCCTGATGCCTTGAGCCTTGGGGTTTGTGTTCTTAGAGTCACTGCTTAAGATTTTGCAAATTTCCAGGAAGCCAATGATGAGAGACATTACCCTTGTATCTACGTTACACAGACGCACATCCTCACACACCATCCCAACCTGCCTACCAAAGGCTGAACACTCCTCATGCTGCCTTTAGAGGGAGGGTCTTCTCTCTTTCCCAAATCCTTCTTTTCCTAAAACCCAAGGTGCTTCCTCGAGGTCCTGGGGATGCCTCTAACCTCTCCCAAGTTTGAGTTGTTGCCCCTGCTGCTACCCATCCCTTTCTTCCACCCCCAAGTCTTATCAAGGAGCTAGAGGTTGTGAAGCATTTCCTTGACTGCAACCTCAGAGTCATCACGTGGTGTGAGGCTCTTGTCCTCACTTCAGCCTCAACCTCAGTTGTCCAGTTGAGAGCAAGGATCACCGAGGAAGGGAAAAGTTTTCACTCTAAAGGTGATGCCTGAGATGGGTGGTGTGCAAAGAGCCGAGAGGTCATACAGAGCATCCTCAGACCTTTTCTCACCTCTGTTCCCTTCTTGCTTCTGGTGAGGTGAGTCAGTGTCCTGTGCAGGGACACTGTGAAGGCGGGCAGTACTGGCACTGAGCCTGTCCTCCAGCTCCGGGGTGAAGCATTCTCTCCAAGCTAGGAGATTCACAGCCTAATCCATAGAGTCCGGAATGAGCATTCATTCATCTAGCAATTTTTTTTCTGTGTCTGCTGTGTGCCTAGTGCTATCTGTGCGATTCTGAAAGACAGTGTTGTTATTTGCCACTAAATCAGAACTAACCCATAGCTGACCTCTCCTGCGGGTTTTCAGAGGCAGTTAATCACGTGGGAGGAGATTGCCCCTCCTTCTCCAGCAGAGCAGCTGGAGGATTCAAACAGTGTGCCTTTGGGATTAGAACACAGCTTCTTACCACTAGGCCACCAGAGCTTCCTGAAAATCAGTAGAAAATGTAATCCGTAGGATCAAAGCACACAGAATTTGTACAATCTTATACTAGAAACTGATCAACTCAACTTAACTCATTTTTATCAATTTGGAACCTACTTATAGCTGGTCCTCCTGTGAGTTTACAGAGGTTATAAATCACATGAGAAGAGATTGCCCGTCTTGCCTATCTTTCTTCCATGGAGCCTCTGGTGGATTTGAACCTCATCTGTGGCCCTCGGCCAGGTTCAAATTGTCTTCCTGTCAAACATTTTTCTAGGTGGTATAGCACTGGTCTGTGTGTTGCTGTACAGAGGTAACTTATGGTTGCTGTGATGCTGAAGACTGTGACAGTGATGTGCCAATCATGGTAATGGGCACCCATGGTGGACAGTGTTGGCTGGAGCTTCCTGACTAAATCAAGCTTGGAAGCAGGAGCAGCATCCACTTCCGAAATGGCTTGCCTCCGGAAACTCTATGTGTGAACAGTGCTCAGGCTATTCCTTCATAGGGTCGCTATGAGTCGTCTACGACTCGACGGCATTAAACAACAACAACAACAACCACCTCTGGGTTGTCAGCACAACTCCTTACTCACCCAGGCCACCAGAGCTGATAGTGAGAGAATTAATTTTACTTTCAAAATAAAAATTGCAGGGAGTGCTGTAAACTGCTGTCACATGCCTGGCTTCACCCCCCACCCCCTCTCTGAGATGAGGTCTGACTTTCCTGGATGGGCTGGTGGAGGGTTTTAAAGATTAATTCAGTCTCTCATTTCTCCCCATGGCTCTGAGGACAGCAGAACCAGAGAAAAGGATAGAAGATGCTGTAACAAGGCATTTGAAGCGCCAGTGCTAGTCCAGGAGATGAGGTAAACCATATTCTGTCAATCTCATCTTTTTCATGCCATCGATTACTTGGACCAGGAAGCAGCTGTCAGAACAGAACAAAGAAACATTATATGGTTTAAAATTGGGAAAGGTTTACTCCAGGGATGTGTCCTGTCTTCATACATTTTCTATCTATATGCAGAACAGATCATCAGGGAGGCTGAGATCTATGAGGAAGAGTGTGACATCAGGATTAGAGGAAGACTCATCAACAACCTGCGTTGTACAGATGATAAAACTTTCCTTGCTGAAACTGAGAAGGATCTGAAGCATTAGCTGCAGAAGGTCAAGGACTGCAGCCTTCAATATGGATTGAGGCTCAATGTCAAGAAGACAAAGATTCTCACCACTGGACCAACTGGCAGCATCAGGATGGATGGTGAAGAGACTGAGATTGTTAACAGCTTTAGTTTTCTTGGCTCCAAAATCAACACTCTTGGTACCAATAGCCAGGAAATGAAAAGACGAATTGCATTGGGAAGTTCTGCTGTCAGGGACATCCCCAGAGTAATGAAAAGCAACAATATTAGTCTGGATACTAAGGTACACCTGATCCAGGCCATGGTCTTAGTAATTACGTGCTATGCATCAAAAAGCTGGAAAATTACTAGGGGTGATAGGAGAACTGATGCCTTTGGACTGTGGTTCTGGAGAAGAGTATTGAATCTACTATGGACTACTAAGAGAACAAACAGGTTCATCATGGAGAGGATGAAATCAGGCTGCTTCTTGGAGGCAAGAATTCTGAAGCTCCCTCTGACATACTTTGGGCATGTTGCAAGGAGGGACCAGTCCTTGAAGAAGGACAGTAGGCTTGAGAGGGTGGAGAGACAAAACAAGAGAGGAAGACCCTCGATGAAATGGTTTGAAGTAATGAGGGGTAGATGTGTCAGAGATGATGAAATTGGCTTAGGATAGAGCAAGGTTCAGAGCTGTTGTACATAGGGTCACTATGAGTCGCAGACTACTTGATGGCACATAACAACAACATGCTATCTTATTCCCGATCATGACCTTTTCCCTGAATGATAGTGACATCTCCCTGCATCCAGTCTTGCCTCCCACAATGCATCCTTCACATAGCTCCAGAGACCTTCTCTCTGCTTAGAGTAGGGTCAACGTCGATACTCTTGACATTTAGAGATGACTAATTCTTTACTGGGGGATCATTTCATGCATCTATTTGTTCTCTAGGTGTGACAATAACAACAACATCTCCAGACATTGACAAATACTTCCTGGAAGGCATAATACGCCTTAGTTAAGAATCACTGGCTTAAATGGAAATATAAAGAAATACTCAAAATCACTGGCAATCAGAGTGATGTAAATCAAAACCACAGTGAGGTACCATCTCATCCCAGTAGCAGTGGCAAAGTTTAACAGGACAGCAAACAATATATGTTGGCAAAATTAGAACTCTTGTACGCTGTTGGTGGGATTGTAAAATGGTGCAACCATTCTTGAAGGCAGTTTAGCATTTCCTCAAAAAGCTGAACATAGAAACTCCATACGACCTACCTATTCTACTGCTAGGAATATACCTCAAGGAAGTCAGAACAGCAGCATTATTCACAATTGCAAGAACATGAAAACAGCACAATGTTCAACCACAACTGAATTGATTGAGAAATTGAATACTATGAAACACTCAGGAGCAACAATTTTGAAAAATACTACATAATTTGGGAAAAATGGGAGAGCATTATTCTGAGTAAACTAACTTAGTCTCACAATTATTATAAAAATAAAAGGATAACTACTAAAACATGTATTGAGGTCCAAGGAAGGAAGGGGTGGGAACAGAGGGGAAGGAAGGGTAAGGGGGAATCACAGGGTCACACAATTTGGTGAGTGGAGGGAGGGGGTAAAGGAAATAGGAAAGATCCAGTGGGGACCTGAAAAGATGGGGTAATGGTGGATATAGTTCAATGGTGATGAATTTTATAAAGCACAATGTATAGGCATGGCTGTATGAAGCATAATGTCAATGAAGGAAAGTGTGAAACACAAAGTATATGAATTAAAATTTTTTTAAAAATCACTGGCTTGAGATATTATACCCTTGAACTTGACATTCAAGTTTTTATCAATGATGTGCTTCTCAACAGTCTTTCAGTGCTTTCTTCTGTCCTTTCTAGCCATCCTATATAGTAAGATCCCTGGTTATGCCCTCCCCTTCCTGTTTCCTTGCTGTTAGTCATGTTGTGCTTTTGTTCTGGACTGCCCTTTCCCATTCTCTGACATTTAACCAAAATCTGCAAACAAAAACTATTGTCACCAAGTCAATTCTGACTGCAACCCTATAGGACAGTGTAGAGCTATCTCAGAGGTTACAAGGCTATAAAACACTTTTGGAAGTAGACAGCCACGTTTTTTTCTCTCACAGAGACACTGATGGGGCATGAACCTCTTACCTTATGGTTAACCACTGCACCACAAAGACCTCTTACGCAAAAACAGCTCATCTCCAAAGAATCACATGGAAAGCCACTGTTGAAATGATTCTCTGGATTTCAGTTTTCTCATCTGCCAAAGAAGGATAAAATACCTATCTAATGAATTACATTTGCTATTAGGTGCTGTCAAGTCATTTTCAATTCATAACAACCTCATGTAACATAATTTTCTCTGTCCCACAGCATTCTCTACTCTGAGATCTTTATGAAAGCAGATATCTGATCTCTTGTGGGGCTGTTAGGTGGTTTTGAATTGCCAAACTTTCAGATAGCAACCAAGTTCTTAACAGCTGTGCTAGGAAAACTTCTATTGACACCATAGAATTGCACAATGTTAGGACTTTATATGACCTAGAGAATCATCTACATCTTTGTAATGGACAAAGGTCAGGGAATCTTGCTTGAAGTCATTGGTATAACCTATTAGAGACTGAGCTGAGACGAGAACCAGGGACTAACTTCCCAGGTCAATATTCTAAACCTACATGCCAGCTTCTGCAAGGCAAGGGCATCCTTTACTAAGCAGCAAAGTTAGATTTGCAGCAATGAGTGGCTCACAAAACTTCCCTGCACCTCAAAGCTCCTCTCTATAAAATAACGAACTCAATCAAATGCTCTCTTAGCGTCATTCTGTGCTGCCCTGTGCTGCTATGAACAAAGATTGCCACACACATATAAGAGTGTCTCATTATTAATACTCCCCCAATGCATCCCATGGTGTGGACTTGATATTTCTGCCCCTGCTGCACACAGTTGAAATTGAACCCCAGAGCTCCACTCTGGAGAAGGTTAACATAACGGTTTCGCTACTCATCATAACAGCGCTTCAGATCCTGCCATCAGATCGCTCCCCAGCATCATTCTTCACGTTCAAACATGAACCAGAAATGACAAATGATTCCTGTACTGCGCTCTTTGACACAAATCATTTCTGATTGCTCGGGACCCTGGACAACCTTGAGCGTGCAGAACCAAGACAGGAGGGAGAAGCCTCAGCAAATGAACAGCTTCACCTTCTCGCTGACGAGAACCCTCTGCTCACGAGGCAGCGAGCAGCATGTGATGATTGCCAAACAGACCATTTCTGAAATGAGACAGATCTGCTGGGGTCCATGTGCTGATTTATCTCTGCTCACGTCGTCCTAAGCAGCTTTTGATGTGTTTTCAGATGTGAGTTGAAGACAGGTGTTTGTGAGCCTGGGGGACCTCACAGTTTGTGAAGTACTTCTGCATATGATGTCTTCATCTTCCCAGGGAGTTTGAGTATTTGTTGTTATCCTTCCTTTAGAAAGAAAAGGAGGAGACCCAGGGTAGAGCAAATGCTAATTTGCTACATGCTTCATTGCTAAACGAAGGATCGAGTTTCCAGTGCCTACCCACAGACATCTCAGAAGAAAGAAATGAATGAAATCAGTCATTGACAATCCTATGGACCAGAGTTCTACTCTGATGCATATGACGCTACTACCATGAACCAAGGTTGACTCAAAAGCAGCTATTTGGAATGAAGAGAACTCTGAATTCCAACTTTGTTAGAGGATCCAGTTCATTGCTGTTAGGTCTGAGTTAGAATTCAGTTCTCTTGACTCCAACGCCAGTGCTGTCCACCAAGCTCAGCTCAGCTCAGCTTGTTGTGGTTGAATTGGTTCCAAGTCACAGCAATTAGTTTTCTGAAGCTGTCAGTCACAGGAAGAGGAGATTGTCCATCTTTCCCCCATAGAACACCCAGAATAACTTGCTTTGCTAGGTCACAAGAGCTCATGTCTCCTTCAAGGGACCCTGAAAGTGTCAAGTTCTTTCATTATTGTTTGGCATCCTTTTCTGGATTGTCAAGGACGACTTGGAGTTGGGGGATGGAGCGTACACTGGAGTGAGGTAGACTTGTCTAGAACATGAGGGCTCTGAATTGGATGATCACATATCCTCTTCTTGGTTCAAATGTATTGAGTATGGCAAACACCCTGCTAAGTGCTTGTCTTAGCCTGCTTTTAAGTATTCTTTCTTCTTAGCTCTGAGATAAATACTGTGACTATTGTCCTAACCTCTGTGCCTGTGGTAGTCTTTGTTATGTTCATGAGGCAGGGTTAGTGGCAAGTGTATCTTAAGTCAATCTCCTTTGAGACAGAAGAGAGATTTAACCGGTAGCTGTGAAGAGGTGCCAATGTAGTGGGAAATTCTACAAGATGCCTGGCAGGAAATGGAACATTGGGTCTCAGGTCAACTGGGTCTCACATTAAAGAACTAGAGTAAGTGGACTGGGTAAAGATGAGAGGAATAGATCCTGGAAAGACTCATTTGAGGCCCCTTTGCTAGGATATAAGAGAAAATAAAACCCTATATTTAACTTTCCAGCTGTATGACTTTGGAGAGAGGTTAAGTAACTATTTCTGAACTCGGTTTTCATTAGAAAGGGGTTAATGATAGCCTCCCATGGCTGATGAAAGCACTAAAGAAATATGTGTCTGAACAATCCTTGGCCAGGACTCAATGTTCAATAAATGCTCAATAACTGTTCATTCTTTACCCTTTCCTGACCTTCCTGCCTGTGAATGATCACTCCTTTTATTGTTTATACTCTTCAGTTGGACGTTAGAGTCAGAGATTACAGGGTACTGAAACTATAAGGGACTTAGAGATGAAAACCCTGGCAGGGCTGGCCTCAGCCTACAACATCACAGACAGAGACAGAGTGGTTAAAGAGACCAAAATCTCCATATGCACTTGGTCAAGAGAGGCGACCTGTGGATTGACCTCATAAACACAGGATCCAACATGAAATGGTTGATTGGGTCTTGTTGTTGTTGTTGTTATTATTATGTGCCGTCGAGTTGCTTGTGACTCATAGCGACCCTATGTACAACAGCCCTAAACCCTGCTCTGTCCTGTGTCAATTGCACTGCCTCTGACACACCCATCCCGATTACCCCAGTCACTGAATCAATGTACCTCATAGAGAGTCTTCCCCTCTTGCGCTGTCCCTCCACCCTCGCAAGCATGATGTCCCTCTCCAAGGACCGGTCCCTCCTTACAACATGTCCAAAGTATGTCAGACAAAGCCCCAGAATTCTTGCCTCCAAGGAGCAGCCTGGCTTAACCCTCTTCAGGATCAATCTGTTTTCTTGGCAGTCCATGGTACATTCAATACTCTTCTCCAGCACCACAGCTCAAAGGCATCAATTCTCCTTCTAGCCTCCCTAGTCATTGTCCAACTCTCTGATGCATAACAAGTGATTGCAAAGACCATGGCCTGTATCAGACGCACCTTAGTCTCCAGAGTGTCACCATTGCACTTCAGTACTTTGGAGAGGTCCCTAACAGCAGACTTTCCCATCGCAATATGTATTTTTATTTCCTGGCTACCGGTGCCAAGAGTGTTAATCATGGAGCCAAACAAACTAAAGTTGTTAACAATCTCAATCTCTTCACCATCCATCCTGATGTCGTTTGGGTCTACAGATTGTTATTTTGTGCTGGAGGTAATTTTCACTGAGAATTATATCTGTGGAAATGAAATTGATGATCACTGGTAGAATTGTTGATTATCATTAAGAGAACCTGATGATTAGGAGGTCATAATAGGAGGGCATGTAGGTTCAGTTGCCCGCCAGTGTACTTCATGCATGCCCACTGCCTGTCTGTCAGTGAAGGTTTCTGTGTTGCCATGATGAGGAACAGAAGTCAACAGAGCTTCCAGACTACGATGGACTAGGAAGAAAGGCTGATGATTTACTTCTGAGAATCAGCCTATGAAAACCCTAGGTATCACAAAGGTCTAGTTCATGAGTGAGCATGGCGATGGTGCAGGACTGAGCAGTGTTTCGGTCCATCGTACATGGAGTCAGTATGAATCAGGAGCAGACTCCATGACAGACAGCAACAACAACTACAACATATTATGGAGGGAGTAAAATGAGACCAAGAAAGGCAAGATGTCTTCTCAAGGCCATGTTGCCAAGGCTGGCCTAAGAAGCCAGTTCCCCTCACCCAGAACTCAGTGCTGCATCCATCCCATTCTATATCCTGTATCATCTCCTCTGTAGGTTGGAACCACTTTTGGGGAAGAGTCATTAGGTCCACTGAGGCAAGCCTCCTCCCCTCTTTGTATATCCACAAAGCAGTTGTACAACGAACACTCATGGAATGAAACGAAATCTGACAGTGAACATTTTCTGCAAAGTAAATTGACATTCTATCTCTGAAGTACCCTAAGAGTTCTCCAAGTTTCAGTGGCTGGGAGGCTAGAGGTACTTGGAGGCTCAGGTAGAGTTACATTGCCGTCAAATCAGAACTCACTCATAGCTGACCTTCCACTGGGTTTCTAAGACTATAAACTACACAGGAGGAGATTGCCTATCTTTCTTCCAAGGAGCTGCTTGTGACTTCGAACCAACAGAGATGCCTTGGGCTAGCAGGTCAACTCCTTACAGACTGTGTTAACAAAAACTCTCTAGAATCATGTGCTAAAGCTGTGGAATGCAAGTCTGGTAATGAATACTTGCTAGAAATAAAAGTGACAACTCTGTAGACTTACAAAATGTTTTCATTCTAATCCATTTTGTTTTCCTCGTTTCCCCAACATTTACATGGGGTGTGCAGAGCCGAAAGTTCTTTGCCCATTTAGAGAAGGGAAGACGGAGGACTGGAGAGGAGCGATGGCCGCATCTGATGAGCCATGCAGTCCCAGGAAGCGTCTGAGAGGAGATGGTGATGCTAAGGCTGGTACAAACCCATCACCTGGAGAGAGAGCCCGCAAATGCCCCAAAGAGGTTCATTTCTGACTAGCAAATTCTTTCTCAGAAACCCAGCAGGTATCTTGCATTTTAATGGGCTCAGCTGCTTGCCGCTTGCAAAGAGGTCAGGCTTCTAAATGGACAGCCAGATGGAGAGGCCTTCTGGACTTTCCCCAGGGCCAGGCAAGGCTGCTCCTGCCGTTGGCGCCTGCTTTCCTCGCCATCCAACAGTTTCCAGTGCCTTCCATGCTAATGGCTGCCTCCTCCTGAGCCGCCTCCAGGGCTTTCCGGCTGGATTCCAGAGAGGAGGGCAGAAATGTTGGAAACACAAACAGGACAGCTCCAAATGCAAACATCTTAAGGCCCAAATGCAAATTTCTTTCTGTTTGCCAAGAAAACACACAGACAACGTTAGTGTATACAGTGCCTTGCAGAAGTGTGAGAGAGGTGAATCACTGCATACACAACACAATTTTCAGCTGGAAGAGAAAGAAATGATCATAACCCAGTCCATGTGCCCACGGCTTTCTGGCTTGCAAAACACATTCACAATCACTCTCTTCCTCAAATCTCAGAGGAAGCCCAGCTCAACACACACAACTAACAACTACAGCAGGTATTAACTGAGTGTTGGCTATGCCAGGCAACTGCTGGGCGTCCAAGGACAGCTGTGACTCAGATAGATGGATTTCTGCTCTGAAAAACCCACTGACTAGGGGAGGGTGGAAGACAGCTACCCACAGGGAAATACACAAGGGACTGTATGTCACAAAATGGGACCCTTATGGGCCATAGGAACATAATGGCATGGGTTGACCTGGTCTGAGGCATGAGAGAAGATCCCAGCAGGGAGGTGACATTCAGGACGATGTCACCTCCAGAAAGCAGTCATTTGGAGACCAGGCAGTTAAGACTGTTCCTGGAAGAGGGAAGGGCAAATAAGAGCATTTAAAATTGAAAGGTCACCAGCCATATGTCAATTGTATTGTGGGGCTTTCGGGTTTGCTATGATGCTGGAAGCTACGTTACCAATATTTCAAATACCAAAAGGGTCACCTTTGGTCAATGTGCTTCAGAGGAGCATGCAGCCTCAGAGAGACTAGCAAGAAAGGCCTGACGCTCTCCTTCAAAGTTAACGGGTCACAACAGAACCTCTGGCTTGGTTACCTTGGACACGTCATCAGGCATTGTCAGTCATATAAGGAAGAACAAGCTTAGGCTCTCAGGTGTCTTTGCTGCCCTATTCACAAGAGCTGCACCACAACAACACTGTCTCCAAAGAGCTCAGGTGGCCTAGACCGTGCTGCATTCCCACCGTATGCTCCTGGGGAGAAGGATGCAATTTACCGCCTCTGAAAGCCTGCCGGAGAGTCAGCCCTGATTGGTTCCTACTCACGGCGCACAACAACAACACTCTCTCCCTCTCCGTAAAGTTTCTGAGCAAGAGATAGAGTGTGTGAGCAGTGGCAGAAGGGCTCAGATGCACAGGCTGTAAAAGGCTCAGGCAGCATCTCCCTGGAGCCCCTATTTCAACATTGTTTTGATCAGAATGATGGCTTCAGCCACAAGCAATTGATTGGCCTATACAATCCTGTCATCCCAACAACTGATTAATTCCTCTGTAATGAAACAGCCTGTGGCCCTGCTAGCATGGGAGCTACCATTATTGAGCACTTACTCCTTGTCAAGTTCTCCGAATAGTTTACATATATCACGTAGTCCTCTTACCCAAGCCTGATTCAGCAGGCCTTGCTAGTTTCCCTGTCTTGATGAGGAATCTGGGGGTCTGTTCAGAGAAGTGAAGAAAGCTGTCCAGGGAAAAGGAAGCGCTGGACTTTGAACACAGGCCTGTTTCAAACATCCACATATTTTTATTATTTTTTTAAAAAAATATGTCTATTTATTGAAGAATAATTTATACTTTCTTTCCCTGGGAGAAAGATGGGCATTCTCCTCTTATGTTGTTTAGTCTCTGAAAATCCTCTAGCTGTGAGTCCTTTCCACCTTGATGGCACAAGACAAGAAGGACAAGTTTATATACCAAGGAATCCTGGTGCTAACACATCAAGCTGTAACCCAAAGGCCCACAGTTTGAATCCGCCAGAAGCTCCAAGGCAGGAAGGCAAGTCATCTCCTTCCATAAAGATTTACAGCCCTGGGAGCCCAACAGAAGGTAACTACGAGTCAGAACCAACTTGATGGCAATCAGGGTTTTGTTTGGTTTTTTTTAAAATTAGGGGTGTTTATAAACCAAAAAGTTTACACTCTTTAACGTGCTCAGTTCAATAAGTTTTGGCAAGAAGATACAGTTGTATACAAACCAAAACTCAAATCTCTTGCTGCTGAGTCGATTCTGTTATTGACCCTTGAGGACAAAGTAGAACTGTTCCATAGTTTCTGAGACCAAATTTTTACCAAAGTGACCGCCTCATCGTTCTCTCAGGGAATTACTAGTGAGTTCAAATCACCGGCCTCCCTGGGTTAGCAGTCAGGCAAAGGCCATAAACGCTGCCGTCAAGACATTTGACAGACACATAACCACCATATGATCAAGTTAGCTACAAAACAATTCCCTAACCTCAGAATTTCCCTCCTGGCACTTTGCCATCAATCTGTTCCCCCACTCCCAGCTTCCGGGACCACTGATTTCTTACTATCCCTAGGGTTGTACCTTTTCTGTTGTTATGTGCTGTCGACTCACAGCTGACTCTCCTGTGTGTTTTTTAAAATGTTGTATGTTGTTGTTGTGTACCCTCGAATCAGATCTGACTGGCACAGGAAGCGATTGCGCCTCCTTCTCCAGTGTAGCATCCGGTGGATTCAAACTGTGAGCCGTTAGCATTGCAGTGCAGCTTCTTGCCACTAGACCACCAGAACTCCCTTCTCTAGTGTGCTTTCAAAGACTAAAAACCACATGAGAGGAGATTACTCATCTTTCTCTTTCAGAGGAGCTGATGGATTCAAATTGCCAGAATCTGGGTTGGCAGAACAACCCCTTATCACAAGGCTGCCAGTGCCTTTTCTAGAATGTCGTATGGATGGCATCATGCCATTTGAACTTTTTTGTGTCTGACTTCATTCACCAATCACAAGGCCTTTGAAATTCATTCATATTGTCACATGAGTCATTAATTCATTCCTTTTTATTATAACTGCTGTTGAATAGCAACCCATTGTACGGATAGACCACAGTTTGTCTATCCACTCACCAGCTGAGAGAGAAACTTGGTTGTTTCCAGGTTGGAGATAACTATGACTAAAGCTTCTGGAAACATTCATAGACAAGTCTTTGTGGGAACATCTGGCTTCATTTCTTTTGGTTAAAAATCCATAGTAAGAACTCCTGGACCTCAACTCAAGTGTGTGGTTCAGTTTAGAATCTACCAAACGGCTTTCTAAAGTTTCAACATCATTCTGTGTTTACACCAGCTTTGTGTGAAAAATTCTAGCTGTGCTTTTGAATTTTAGGTTCAACATCTACCTCATTCTGCATTGCCCTGAGTCGGCAGGCTAAGCATTACGCATGCCACATTTCATTGAATCTAACTTACTCTCGATTTTAAATGCACCAATATTTTATGCACCACTAAGAAAAAAGGGCATGATACAAGCTTTCTTGTCACTTAAAATAAATATTTTATATATGTAGTCCCAGCTTAGAACAGCGTTCCATTCCTTGTCATAAGCTCATTCTGACCCAAGCTGAATGTTTCCCTTTTCCCCCTATTTTCATTATTATTATTGCCTTCTGATATTATTATCTTTATGTACCTGATCTTTATTTTTCTCTGGAGGTTGGCATGAGAATGAAAATATCAGCAAATTATGTGCTACATTATATGTCGTGTGTGTTACTAACAATAAGATGTAAAAAAGAAAAATAAAAAGGATGGTCTTTTAAATGTGCTTTGTTGTAACTCAAATATGTTATAAGTCAGAACTACCTGTACTTATTAAAAGAATCCTTTTACATTTACTTGGTTAACCTTTGAAAAATGTATCATCAGTAACTCTTGAACATATGTAAAATGGAAACTACAAAATGAAAAGGAAGTGGTTAGGGTATTCTTAGAACTAATTCACATTTGGAATCTTCTCAAGGCCTATCTGAGTCTTTAATGTCTATATTTTTCCATGCAGTATTTCTTTTTGTGCTATCAGCACTACTGAAGATGCAGCAATTTTTAAAAGTGTGTTCCATCAATGTCTCCGGGGTTTTCTTCCAAGCAAATCCTGACAGAAGAAGCTTTCTTATTTGACAACACTCATATTTTCACTCCCTCACCAGTTGAATTATGGGCTCGAGGACAGCAGTGATTGCGGGGATGTGGGGTATTGGCACAGATTTAGATTAGTGTCCACAGGGCCACTATGAGTTGGAGCCAACTCCTAACAACAACAGCAACTTCAGCTGACTTACACAGCACTGTAAGGTAAGCAGGGAGTTCTGGTGGCCTAGGGGCATAGCAATTCAAAAGGTACGTGGTTTGAATCTACCAGCTACTCCTTGGGAGAAAAATGGAAGCTCTCTTCCTCTGTGCTTTAATGCCTTTGAAAAGACACTGGAAGGTGAGCTGTGGGTCAGTTTGGACTCAATGGCATACATCAACATCATCAACATATGTTAACTAGCTTCTGTTCAAAAATAGCAGCGACATATTTTTTGGCTAGTTTTTAAAATCAGGTGTTATTCTAGGTTTTGGGTTGGTTGTTTTTTCTAAGTTGATATTTAAAGGATTCTGAGGGTTCATCTGACATACTTTGGGCATGTTGCAAGGAAGGAAGGATCAGTCCTTGGACAGGAACGTCATGCTTGGAAGGGGGAAGGGACAGGGAAGGAGAGGGAGACCATTGATGAGATGGATTGTTTCAGTGACTGGGGCCATGGGGACAGGTGTGTCAGAGACAGTAAAGTTGGCACCGGACAGAGCAGGTTTCAGGGCTGTTGTACATGTTTTTGTTGTTGCTATGTGCCGTTTTTTGTGACTCATAGCGACCCTATGTACAACAGCCCTAAACTCTGCCCCATCCTGTTGTACATAGGGTCGCTATGAGTTGCAAGTGACTTGATGGCACATAACAACAACCACCACCACATTTAAGGATAGTCCTGATCAAGGGGTAAATCAGTCACATCAACTTCTACTTCTCAGACCTTTACAAGTTTATTCATTAAAAACAATCAACAGAAGATACAGTGAAGGCACCAAGTCCAACATGATTCTCATAGGATGTGTTGTTTGACAGTGACCTTCATTTGATGGAGATTCTCTGATTTCGATCCAAATCAGTTTCCATCTCATGACAACCCTGCCTCTCAGAGAAGAGCCAGGCTAATAGATTTTTCCAGTGGTTTCAGTCCTGAAGCCAGAAAACTAGACCTTTCTTCCAAAGTGCCTCTGGATGGTTTCAATTCTCTAACTAGTTCAGTGCATTTACTGTCAATACCACCCAGGAAATCAAAAGGCGCATTGCCATGGGAAAGTCTGCTGTTAGGGACCTCTCCAAAGTACTGAAGAGCAATGGTGTCTCTCTGGAGATTAAGGTGCATCTGATACAGGCTTTGGTCTTCCCAATCACTTGTTATGCATCAGAGAGTTGGACAATGATCACTGAGGATAGAAGGAGAATTGATGCCTTTGAGCTGTGGTGCTGGAGAAGAGTATTGAGAATACCATGGACTGCTAGGAAAACAAACAGATTTGTCCTGGAAAGGGTTAAACCGGGTGGCTCCTTGGAGGCAAGGATTCTGAGACTCCATCTAACATACTTCGGACATGTTGTGAGGAGAGACCGGTCCTTGGAGAGGGACATCATGCTTTGGGAGGGTGGAGGGACGGCGCAGGAGAGGAAGGCCCTCTATGAGGTGGATTTATTCAGTGACTGGGATAATTGGGATGGGAGTGTCAGAGACAGTGCGATTGGCACAGGACAGAGCGGAGTTTAGGGCTGTTGTACATAGGGTCGCTATGAGTCGTAGGCGACTCGATGGCACATAACAACAACAACAACAACAACCACCTAGATAATCCTATAATGAATTTTACTCTTGTTAAAAAGTGAAATGGGGGGGTGAAAGTAATCAGAATTGATAAAATATAGCACATTTTATCCAAATCTTCAATTTCTGGTGTGTTCTAGTTTTTAATGGCCACCCTGTTACAGACAGCAGAACTCTCTGCTTCACCTTTGCCTCCTCTTTTTTCCCCTCCCATATCCAATCAAAATGATTCTGCCTTCCTTCCTGGCCTTTTCTGCTTTTATTCACTGTCTGGCTCATTCTCACTAAGCTATTACAAACACCCCATCAGCTCTCCCCTCGCTTTCAGCAATTTCTTCTGCAGCCAGTCTTATCTCTTGCCCCCAGAGTGATCGTTCTACTACACCAGTCCTACCATGGCATTCTCTTTCTCACACTCTGGTGAATTCTTATCATTTGAGGAATAAAGTACAAACTCCTTAGCCCAGCATTCGATTTTCCTTCACTTTCTGGGAAAGAAATCGTAACCTTTCACTCCAATATTGCCTCACCATATTCCACCATGTTCAGATGCATCCAGTTGTTTGGGGTTCCCCAAACACGTCTTGAACGTCCCCTCTCTGGAACTCTGTTTATGATTTGTCCAGTAACTCTTCTTGAAGATGTTTCATAAAAGTGAAGCATAAAGCTCACTCTGGCGTCATTAAAATGATTTGATCGTGTTATTGTTGCTGTTAAGTGCCGTTGAGCTGAGTATGACTCTGGTTGTTGTTGTTAGTCATTGAGTTGGAATCAACCCATAGCTGACCCTCCAGCAACTTTTTCAGAGGTGATTTAATTGCAAGGGAGGAGATAGTCCATCTTTCTTTAGTGGAGCTGGTGGATTTGAATCACATGCCTTCGGGATTGCAACACAGTGTCTTACCTCTAGGCCACTAGAGCTCCCTAGTGATCCTATAAACAACAGGCCTGAATCCTGTCATATATCCTATGCCATCCTCACCATCTCTGAGCTGCAGTCACCATATCAACCATCTCATCGGGGATCTCTTTAACTGACCCTCCACTTTTCCAAACATGATATCTCTCTCCTAGCAACATGTCCAAAGTATGAGAGACAAAGTTTCACCATACTTGCCTCCAAAAAGTATTCTGGCTTCACTTTTCCCAAGACATCTCTGTTCATTCTTTTAGCCATCTATGGGATATTCAGTGCTCTTCTCTAACACCACAGCTCAAAGGCATCCATTCTTCTGTCATCCTTATTTGTTGTACGGCTCTCAGAGGTACAGCCAATGACGGAAAAGATCAGGGTCTGAATCAGGTGCATCTGATCTTCTGATACCATTGTTCTTCAGTATTTTGGAGAGATCCCTGACAGCAGACTTGCCCAATGCAATGTGTCTCCTGATCTTCTGACTGATGGAACAAAGGGTATTGATTGTGGATTGAATCAAGGTAAAATAACTGACAATTTCAATCCTTTATCTTTCTACCATGATACTGCCTATTGACTGAGTGGTAAGGACCTTTGTTTTCATGATGTTGAAATGTAATCTATAATTGAAGGCTATCATCTTTGGTCTTCTGCAGCAAGTATTTCAGATCCTCCTCTCTTTCAGCAAGCAAGGTGTGTTATCTGTGTCACACAGGTTGCTGATGAGTCTTCTGCCCTCATCACCATCCCACCCCGTTCTTATGCCATATTCTTCTTCGTAGAGTCTGGCTTTATGAATGACTGGTTCAATATATAACTTGAATAGTTATGGAAAAAGGATTCAACCCTGACACACACAAACACACACACCCTTTCTGACTTTAAACCATGACAACGTTTCTTGGTCTAGATATAGAGATCATATGAACACAATTAAGTGTTCTAGGGTCTCATTCTTCTCTAATTTGTCCATAGTTGTCTGTAATCCACACAGTCAAATGCCTTTGCATAGTCAATAAAACACAGACCTTTCCCTGGTATTCTTTGCTTTCAGTCAGGAGCCGTCTGACATCAGCAATGATATCCCTGCTTCTATGGCCTCTTAGAAATCTTCTGGCAGTTTCCTGTCAATGTACTGTTTGATCCATTTATTGGACAATCTTCAGCAGCATTTTGCCTGCATGTGATATTAATGATATTATTTGGTAAGTTCCACAATCTATTGGATCATCTTTCTTGGGAAAGGGAACAAATCAGGATCTCTTCCAATCAGTAGGCCAGCCAGCCATCCTCCAAATTTCCTGGCATAGACTGGTAATACATTCAGGGCTGCATCTGTTAGTTGAAACAGGTCAGTTGGTATCACATTTATTCCTGGGACTGTGGTTCAAGTTTTCTCTTCTTTCTAAATTGCCGACAGTGTGTTGTCATGTAGCCTGCAGATCCATCTAGAGTTCTCTTGTGTTGCTGATTGTCATCCAACTTGAACCCTGACTCACTGTAATCCCATACACAATGAGACACTTTGTGATTTTGCCCTGTGCTCACAATCAGTTGCCGGTGGAGTCATTTGTGATTCATCGGACATTCATTGACTTATTTCTAGAATTTGATCTTCGGGACTTTTTCCCTTCTTTGTCTTAGTATGGAAGCTCTGCTGAAATCTGTTCAGCCCCATAGCAGTGCTTAAGCCACTAGAGACAGATGGGTGCTGGCTGTGCTTAAGGTACTGTGCTTGAGAACAGAACTGGGCCTCTCATGCAAGGGAAAAAAAATTCTACCTCTGAATCACACCATTGTTTCCTACAACTACTCCCTACGACTTGGTAGCAAGGACTTTTGAGAGAGCTCACATGAGGAGCATCTTAACCCATCTGTCCTAATTAATGGCCCCTGATTTCTGCCATGGACAGCTTCATCTGAACCTTGTCTGAGTCTGAGAAGCTCCAGCCTCCTTTGAAGCTGGGGCAGAACGCTATATAGTAGGATCCCAACCAGTTCTACTTCCCTGTAACCTCAGGTCAGGTACTTGTACAGAGGAAGTGCACAAGGCATATAAGCAAAGATCCAGCAGAAGATCTTCAGCAAGAGTTTAGGCACAAGTTACCACATGAGGGATGGTGGATGGCAGAGGGAGGCAGCCGACCCAGTCCATGATCACAGTCCAGCTAAATTCCTGGAGTCCGGGATTGTCAGAGTGCAGGATCTCAGACATAACAGTGCAACTGTGGGAAAATTTTATATATATATATATATATATATAATTTCCATCCTAGCAAGTGTTAAGAGATCACTAGTTCAATAAGCATATGAAAGCTCAAAGCAGGATTCATGCCATTAACTCAAATTACATGAGCTGTAAGTCTGCCATCGCCTTCCTTTTAACCAGCACATCAAGGAAGAAGAACACTTTCATTGGATTATTAAAAGGACTTAATTAACATGGAATATTTCACAGGCAGACAACCTATGACAGAATAATTAAAATATAGTTTGTTGGAATGCACATTAATTGGTTACCAATTATCACGTTTCATTCCTCTTTAAGGGCTAAAGATATGCTCAGAAGGAGACATTGCTCCAGGCAAAAGCACAGCTCCCTGCTGGCTTGGCTCAGGGTTTAATTGGAAGGAAGGACAAAGGATCATTTTGCAAGTCTGGAGCCAGAAGGAGCCAGTGAAAGGGGCCACTGCTTAGTGGGCAAGTGGTGTGGTGGACAGAGCTCTCCAAGATTCAGCAGCCTGCGTGCTCACAAGTGCTCTGCTCTGGATTCGAGTCATCCATCTCCCCCACTTCATACTGCTCATGGAACCCCTTGTCATTCCACAAATTCCAGATTCTCATTATTTGGTCATTTATGATCTGACCCTTGACTCTCTCTTCAAGGTTTTCCATCGTGTCCATTCCAATGCAGTCGTACTGAACCTTCTTTCCATACCTGGAGCACATTGTGTTTGTGGCCACCATTCCCTCAGGCTGGAATCTCTTCCTTTGAATTTTCATATGAGGCTTCTTCCCATAACTTATGTCTCAGTTCAAACTGTCTCCTCAAAGGTCTTCCCCGATCATATAGTTCCAGGGCCCCATTATTCTTCTTCACATCACCTCACCTCACCTCACATCAAACACATTGTATTATTTTATTCTTGAATGTAACAATATCTGACATAGTCTTGAAAATATCTGGTCCCTTACTCATTGTCTGTTCTACTTGAATGTGAATGCCTTTAGAACTAGAACCATGCTCTGATTGATGCCTTGAAACAATGACACTGAGAACAGTGCCTGGAACAGTAGTTGCTGTTGTTGTTATGTGACATGGAGTCATAGCGACCTGATGAACGAAAGACCTAAACACTTGTATAACTTTAGTCGTTTTTTCAGTATTAGTTGTTATTACCATCTAATTGGCGCTAACACATAGTTACACCACATACAACAGAACAAAACCCTACCCAGTGCCAGGCTGTCCTCACAAGCTCTGTTGTGCTTGGCCCATTGCTGAGGTTACTATGTCTCTCCACCTTATTGACACTCTTCTTCCTTTTCAATGACCTTTTACTTTTCCAAGCATAACTCCCCTTCTCCATGGGCTAGCCCCATCTGATGAAATGCTAACATATGCTGATGAAGCCTCACCATTCCTGCTCCATGAGCAGAGCACTCAGGCTGAATCTCTCCGAAGACAGATTTTATTACTGTGGTTGTTCTTTTGGACAGTCCGTAGTATATTCAATATTCTTTATCAACACCACAAATTCAAACAAATGTTTATTGAGTGAGTAGAAATGAGAAAGCAAAAAGTTCTCTAATATGCCTCCCAGTTTCAATTTTTTTGGGTGCTTTGAACTTACAACAGCCAAGACCATAATAAAGCTGCTAGGAAGTTCTTTCCAAATCTCCTGACTAGCTCTGAGTACCACCTTGTCTCTCAAGGCCACTCAACAGGAAGTGTTTGTGGATAAACGTCTGTCCAGATCTGCAATTATAGGGGTTTGAGAGCATCAGATGGTAACTTAGTGGTGAGAAGGTACACTGCCACCCCAAAGGCAGCTCGAATCCACCAGCTGCTCTGCAGGAGAAAGGAGGGGAACCTCTTCCCAGGCAATTTACAGCCTCTGAAAACCCGAGGAGTATCTACTATGAGTGGGTTCTAACTCAATGGCACACAGCAAAAAGCAGTGTCAGAGCTATGACCCCGTCTCCCTTCCCTTTTCAAACCTGTACCCATGGAGTCCCCGCATTAAAAATTATCTCCCCTAAAGCCTTATCACCTGCCCCATCAACCTGCTTCATGTGGTTCTTATAAGAAAGACACCTTCCTTGCATTGCAGATTAGCCCAGGATCGAGGGTAGTGATGCTGTCTAGGGCTACCAGGGGGGATTCTTGTTTATGGATCCTTCGTGCTGTAATAGTACTTTCAAGAGCTTTTGAATCTGCAATTCTGCCTTCCACTCCTTTAGAGAAACCTATGAAATGCAGTGGGTACTTAATGAGGTTTAAATCTTTTCTCCCAAAGGAGACGGTGATCCTCTCTGTGAACTCTTTATCCTTTTACTCTTGGGGAGCTCACATCGTCCCATTTCCCCTCAACAACTTGAATGATGACAGGACCCACTCTCTCCCTGCTCTTGGCTTTTTTCTCTTTGTCATAGGTCTGATAAACCTAGAGACGCTGAGAAAGCCTCAGACCAGGGGCTGGGGCCAGCTCCACCCCTTGCATTTAGTCAGATGGGGTCCTCCCCCCGCTCCTCCCAGTGTGTTTCTAGCTCTTCCTTACTGTGCAAATTCTTATCCCTGCAGACTGGAAACTCAAATTTCAGAGACGCAGGTGGAGGCTGGTTTAAATCAGCCTCTTGCTTTGGCCCAGCCCAGGCTCAGCAGAGTTCTGCATAATCATCTGGGGTCAAAGGCCCAGCTAATAATAAAATAGTTTTGCCTACCTTATGCACTCACTGCAGAAATAGTTTATTTAGGAGTCTAGGTTCTGGAAGGATCAAATGGTATGGCTCAAAAGTACATTTTACAGCATATATATTTTTTGGGGACTTGCAATCAATAATTACTATTGGCCTTATGGATACTAGCAGGATATGCTGGGCTGCAAATGGCTGGCAGAGGAAAAGACAAGAAGGCAAGTAACGTGATGTGGATGGCACCGGGTGGATCGTGGGGAGTTACTGAAGCAGTGCCAGTGAACCCTCATAGCGAAGACACGTGCTGGGGCAAGTCTCATGAACATTTTGCTAAACTAAAACACCACACCAGTTGTTGTTGGGTTGATTTCTCGGCAACCTCATATGGTTCAGAGTGGAACTGTGTTCCCATAGGGTTTTCAATGGCTGCAATCTTATGGATTGTGAGGCTGAACAGAAGTGAGTAGTATTTATTTTCTTCTATCATGCATAGAGCTGTGGTAAGAAGCTGTTGTAGAATGAATATAAGGATCCAAGAGGGGTGGGAGAAGGTGGAAGCAGAGGGATGAGGATGTGCAGGTGTGGTGTGGGGATTAATTATGGGGTTGTACCATTTGATGGGGGAGGTGAAGGAAATTGAAAGAATCTTATCTTGAAAACAATGTATTCAAGTTTTGTAAATAAACCAGTATAATTTAAAAAAAAAGACGTTATGTTGCAATTCCAAAGGCACATGGTTCAAATCCAGCAGCTGCTTCATGGGAGAAGGATGGGCAATCTCTTCCCACGCAATTTACTGCCTCTGAAAAACTGCTGGAGAGTCAGCCAAAGGTTGTTTCCAACTCAGCAGCACACAGCAACAACATCCTTCCTAGAGTTTTTGTGAATCAGAACCAACTGGACCACACTAACAATAATCTTATGGAAAGATTGCTGATGGTGCAAATGATTTGCAGTGGGCAGTTTATTTGAAAGTTGGACAGTTGGAAGTTCAAGTCTGCCCAGCAGTGCAGGAAGAAATATATGATGATCTTCTTCTGAAGAATCAGCTGTTGGAAACCCTATGAAGCCCAGTTCCACTCTGATGCACACAGGGTCCCCACTGATCAGGATCAACTCACAGCCCTGCTTAACTGGTTAGTAATCAAGAGTGGACCACCTCGGGACAAACATTCGAGGCTTAGCTTGGCTGCAGAGCTCCTAAGGAGTCCCGGTGGCAAAGTGATTAAGAACTCAGTTGCTAATAAAATGTTGGAGGTTCAAATCTACCGGCCTTTCTTCAGAAGAGAGACAGGCAATCTGTTTTTATAAAGATCATTGTTGTGTGTCCTCAAGTAAGAACCAACTTACACTGACCCACCAGAAGGTTATTAGAGGCTGTAAATCACTGGAGAGATTGCCCATCTTTCTTCTTCAGAGCAGCTTATGGATTCGAACTATCTGCCTTTGGGTTGGCAGCACAATTTTTTACCTGCTGTTATTGTTGAGTATCATTGAATTAGAACCAAATCATAGCTGACCCTCCACCAGGGGGTTTTCAGAAGCAGTTAATCAATCACACAGGAGGAGATCGTCCATCTTTCTCCCACAGAGAAGCTGGTGAATTCAGACTGTGTTCCTTTGGGTTGACAGCATAATTCCTTACCCCTAAGCCATCAGAGCTCCTTTCTTACCCACTAGGCCACTAGAACTCCCTACTGAAAAACATTATAGCCTTGGAAATCCTATGGGGCAGTTCTCTGTCCTATAGAGTTTCTATGGTTCAGAATGGACATAATGACTCTAGGTTTTATTGTGGTTTTAATATAAGATACTACGGATGATAGAAAAAGAAATGATGCCTTTGAGCTGCAGTGCTAGAGAAGAGTATTGAATATACCAAGGACTACCAGGAGAACAAACAGGTTTGTTCTAAAGAGGGTGAAACCAGGTTGCTCCTTGGAGGCAAAGATTTTGAGGCTTCGTCTGACATATTTGGAGAATGTTGCAAGGAGGGACCAGTCCTTGGAGAGGGACATCATGCTTGGAAGGGTGGAGGGAGAATGCAAGAGAGGAAGACCCTCGATGAGATGGATTGATTTAGTGACTGGGGTAATGAGGATAGGTATGTCAGAGACAATAAAATTGGCACAGGATAGAGAAGGTTTCAGGGCTATTGTATATAGGGTGTCCATAAGTCGCAAGCAACTTGTCAGCACATAACAACAACAACAACAACAACTGTTATTGTGTGTTGTTGAGTTGGAACTGACCCTTCAGCTGGTTTTCAGAAGCAGTGAACTACACAGGAGGAGATTGTCCATCTTCACACAGAGCAGCTGGTGCATCTGAACCATGTGCCTTTGGGATTGCAGTGCAGCTTCTTACAACTTTGACTTCTTTCTCTTAAAATTCAAAAGATGGAGTAATTATATTACTCATAAACTAATTAGATTGGAATGAGGAAAGAAGTATTAGTATATGTAATGATCCTAATCAGAGTAAACAATTAGCCTTTGAATGAGGAGATCAGACTTTTCAGAGGAGGTATATTTGAAGTGGGCTTTGAAGGATGATGAGGAGTTCTCTAGGTAGAAAAATCTGTGGAGATAGCCTGGAAAAAAGATGACAGTGGTAGAGGGAGAAAAGCACATTTTCAGACAAGGAATGATAGGTATAAAGCCTCCTTGGATCTAGATTGGGGAATTATTTGCTATTTTGGTGAAATAAGAATCTTAAAAGATAAGTTGAAGCTCTATATGAGTTTAATGCAAGGCTAAGGCATTGAGACTTTACTCTGTGCAGCAGGGCTTCTCCCATTTATTTTTTTCCTTAATGATATTTTTATGCCTCAAAAAGTAAACAGTATTTATCTTAGGCTCAGTGCGGAGTGCTTGAAGACCAAAAAATTGCAAAAGAGAAAAAAAAAATCACATGTAAACCCACTGCACAAAATAATTGTTCACATTTGGTAGTCTATCTTCTTAGCACATTTTCTGTAAATATATATGGTCCATCTAGCTTTAAAAAATGGTATCCAAGGAGCCTTTCAGAGCAGGGGAGTATTAGCAACAAGCCTGAATTGCAGAAAGACCGCGGTGGCCATGCTGGGGTGGAAGGTCTCGTGCCGGCTGCAGCCAGAGACAGAGAATGTTATTAGGACTCTTGCTGGTCCAGGGAAGAGATGAATGGCCAGGGTGGTGTCAGGGGGGCCAAGAATAAAGGGGCATCTTTATAGACAAAATGCTCAAGTATGGAACTTTATAGAATCAAACCTGAAGCCAAGGGTCAAACGTAAAGCCAATGTTTAAATCAATGGTAATCAATGAATTCTCATCATGTTCATCTCCTGGGTCCTGGTCTACTACTTTCTAAGCATACAAGCACAGCTCAGTGCTCCATCCTGGAAATGCATCTTTCCCTGAGAACAATTGATGCCTGGGTGGTACAAACGATTTGTACTCAACTTCTAATCTCAGAGTTGGCAGTTCAAGTCCACTCAGTAATATACCAGCAAGGACGGACCACCTCCACATCTTCATCCATAAAAATACCCCAAGAAAACCCTATGGGGCACTTCTACTCTGTGATGAGGCACCATGAGGTAGAATCCACCCAATGACAGCGGGTTTGGGCTTTTTAGTTGACAACGATGAGGTTCTAAAAGCTTCTCTCTCTTTGGCACCTCCAGCTGCCCCAGGAAAGAACTCAATGAGCCTTTCTCAATTCTAAGGGAAAGAGTTTTGACACATTCCTATGAGGTGTCACTTTCAAGGGTCCCCTTTGAGGTGAGAGACAGATTTTGTCCTTCCAAGGGAGATTAACGGGGCTTTCCCTACTTGAAGGTGTGATGCCTCTCACCTCTCCAACCTCAGCTTCAGGAAGACAAGACTCTGCTCTCATTCTACACACCCCTCCTGTCATTAGTTTCATCAGCTGCTGCCAAGCCGTGCCCAGAAAATGAAGGTTATCACCCAGCAGCCCGAGGCCGTCTGAGAAATGAGATGTGCTCTTGGTGATGGAGGAAGATGGAGAGGCCGAATAATTGAGGGACCTGAGAACAAGGCTGTGCAGACAGTTGGGCTGATCTCTCAGTGTGGACCACATTAAAATCCCATCACCGTCCGCTTTCCCAGTAGCCTTCGCGGCCTCGCTTCAAGTGTTATTTTATAAGCAGTGTTTTTAGAGAGTTAACAAATCTGGAGGGACCCTGAGAGGGAAAGAGCCTCTGTTGAATAGCTTTTCTCTTACCAGAGGAAATGAGAGATGGTTTTCCTTGTAACCCAATTTCCAAAGCCTATTATTACCGAGCATTGGGAAGATTTGCCTCCTGCCAGGCGGAGAGGGCTGGGCCAGCTTCGAGGGGAGCTTAGATATCTGCCCAAGGGTTGCTGGGGGCAGGGAGGGTGGTTCAGGGGGTTGGGGCCAGCCTCATCACCTCTCAGTGACTCAGAGGGTCAGCTCACTTTTTGATACTTTTGGGGGGAGGGGATTGTTACCCTGAAGTCATGGAACAAGAAATAGCATAAGGCAGGAGTAATGGCACAGGCTTAGAATCAGACAGACTCGGGTTCCAGCCTCAACTCTTCACTTTCTGACCAACTACATCACCTATGAGCCATTTAGCCCCTTCACTCTTCATGTGCCAGTATATAAAAGAGAGAATTTGAATCAAACCAATTGCCATTGAGTTGACTTCAATTCATAATGACCCGACATATATAGAGCACAAGTGGAGTCTATGGGGTGTTTAAGGACATGAATTTTTGAAGGCTGTTGACTTTTGGAAGCAGATCACCAGGCCTTTTTTTCTGAGGCAGCGCTGGGTGGGTGAATAGCTGAGCACTAAAACCAGGGACAAACCAAAGGCCAGGACCTGGCTTTCAAGGTCTCCTAGTTGTAAATAAGAGTGAAATAACATTGCTACAGGTTTTGGTACATTTAGACCTTCACAGATTCAGATTTTCTTTTATCTTGTTGAATAACAGATTTCTAGAACATTGTATAGTTGGAGATCAACTCGTGTGACTGGTTCTTTTTTTTTTAGGTAATAATTTTAGTACAATGACTTATCAAACGTCACACAATAAGTTCTTGACAAGACTGGAAGCTAGGTTACTAGAGGAATGCCAACACCAGGAGTCCTGTTGATTAGATGACTGTCCACTGCTCTCTGGGGATGTGCTCGGGGCTCCCTCAGACTGCGTGGGAGGTTAAGAGGGGCTGAAGCATTTGTGCTGCCTCTTCTGTCTCCCCCAGCTATATGTCTTGGGCCCAAGGACAGGTTCTCCAGAAAAGAGCTCTCAGGAGAAGGGACATTCAAATCATTTGTTCTCTGGGGCTTTGAAGCCATGGATGAAAGAGAAGGAGGGAGCTACTGGATGCCAAGTAGAGGCTCGGATTTTAAATAAATTCTTCTAAAAATCTTCAAAAACTCTTTGAAACACCCAATCCAAATCTACTGCTCTCGAATCATTTCTGACTTAGGATGACCCTCTAGGACAGGACAGAGCTGCCCCTCAGGATTTTCAAGGCTGTAATATTTACAGAAGGCGGTGACCTCGTCTCTTTAACTCGGAGCAGCTGAAAGGTTCAAACTGCTGCCCTTCCAGTGAGTAGTTCAGGACACTGTGAGGCAATAACATTATCCTCATTTCTCAGATTATCATCAGGAGATATATTTGAAGATCACATCCAGGTCTGTCTGATTCCACTGTCTATGACTCAAATGCTTGGTATCTTTTTTCTCTTCGATAGATTTCATAGGCTAAGTGTAGGATAATAGAAAAGGCCTTGGTTATGAAACTCCATTTTTTTCTAAGCTAGACTTTGAATTCTCCCCATGCTAGGAACACGTATGTCTTGGGTCTCCTGCTAATTAGGTGACTAAGGCTTGGAAATCAACCTTCTCCAGTTTGGAGTTGAGCTCAGTTCAACTCACTGCCATTAAGTCAGTTCAGGCTCAGAGTGACCCTCCATCAGGATTCCAAGACTGTAAATATCAACAGAAGGAGACTGCCCAACTTTCTCCTGAGGGAGTGTTGCGGGATTCAAACTACCAGAGGCATGCACATGAGCAGATTTTGGAGTAGCAGCACAACTCATTGTGGGGTACACCACCAGACCTCTGTCCAATTTATAAGGAGCAGTGCAAATCTTTGCAGTTCCTGAAAGATGTAAATTGAAAAATGCTGGGCTTCTGATAGAAAGACTGGTGATTTGAGTTCATCCATATGTGCCTTGGAAGAAATGCCTGGCAATCTGCTGCGGAAAGACCACAGCCATGAAAGAGCCTATGCAGACATATGGGGCTGCCACACATCAGACTTGACTTGCTAGCAGCTGGTTGAAGTCTGATAGTTGAAATATTGTCAGAATATGGAAAATAGATATTAGTAATTGTTGTTGTTAGGTGCTGTTGAGTTAGAACTGACTCATAGCTGACCCTCCAACAGGTTATCAGAGGCTGTATAATACATAAGAGGAGACTGCTCACCTTTCTCCTTCAGAGCAGCTGGTGGATTCGAACCACCTGCCTTGGGGTTGGCAGTGAAGCTCCTTACCAATTAGGTCACCAGAACTCCTTTCTTATATTAATAGCGGGTACTAAAGTCTCCCTTAATCCATGGCTATTGAATCAATACCAATCATATCCAATACTGTCAAATATTGATAAATTTTTCTCCTTATTTTTGATTGAAATTTTACAAATTACATTCATTTTAATTCAATAATTCATACACATTTTGTTTTATAACATCAATTACAATTGATAACGGACACAACAACAACAACAAATTAATAATATCAGTTTTTCATGCAAGCATATAAATCTTTGCGGGAGGTTATGCATCTTTCTCTTGCAAAGCAGCTGGAAGATTAGAACCTCCAACATTTCAGTTAGCAGTCCAACACAGAACACCACCAGAATCCCTTAAAATTGTTCAGGCAGAGAATTATTTGTTTACATGTAGTATGATGTATTGCTGAAGGTAGAAAGTGAGATTTCCCAGGGATCTGTATGTGGAGGTAATTGGTCTTGGAGAAGCAGGAAACACATTTACTTGTTACTCTATACAAGGAGGGAATGAAAAGAGAAAAATGATAGCAGAGAAAGCAAGATGGTAAAGGATGCAACCCCTCAACACTTCAGCAAAGTTATTGAATTCCAAAGATCCTTGGTTCAAATGACTCTTTTATGTCAACCAATGACATCCCTAGTTTAGGCTCAGTTTGGAATGGAATAGAAATTAGAGCTTAAGTATGAATATCACAATGGAAATAGAGAAGTCCTTGGAGATGCCAATGGTTAGGAACTCACAGAGATCACTGGGAAGTCAAGCCTTGGGAAGGAGAGTTTGAGCAGTTTTGCTTAAATTCTAAAGTTGTTGTTGTTGTTGTTGTTATGTGCCATCGAGTCGCTTGCGACTCATAGCGACCCTGTGTACAACAGCCCTAAACTCTGCTCTGTCCTGTGTCAATCGCACTGTCTCCGACACTCCCATCCCAATTATCCCAGTCACTGAATCAATCCACCTCATAGAAGGCCTTCCTCTCCTGCGCTGTCCCTCCACCCTCCCAAGCATGTTATCCCTCTCCAGGGACCGGTTCCTCCTCACAACATGTCCAAAGTATGTTAGACGGAGCCTCAGAACCTTTGCCTCCAAGGAGCCACCCGGTTTAACCCTTTCCAGGACAAATCTGTTTGTTTTCCTAGCAGTCCATGGTATTCTCAATACTCTTCTCCAGCACCACAGCTCAAAGGCATCAATTCTCCTTCTATCCTCCCTGGTCATTGTCCAACTCTCTGATGCATAACAAGTGATTGCGAAGACCATAGCCTGTATCAGACGCACCTTAGCTGAGCGCTATCGAAGTGAATTTCTCTCCAGAGCAAGACAACACTCCTATCAGACAAAATAATTTTGTTTTCAATGATTCTAGTTCAAGAATTCCATAAAGTTCTCAAGAAGTGAGTTCTAGTGGCTTTGTGGCAAGAAGTTGCATTGTCAACCCAAAGGCAGGAGGTTAGAGTCCACCAGCTGCTCCATGGGAGAAGAATGGGCAATCTTCTTCTGTGTGATTTGCTATCTCTGAAAACCCTCTGGAGAGTCAGTTACAAATTGATTCCAACTCAAAGGCACATAACAGTAACTCAAGGAGTCTACTTAATGGCCAAAAGGCCTCATGAAAAAGACACCCTTCTCACCATTTAAAGTATGACTAATCCTTACTCCTGTAATTAGACAATTAAGTGAAGGGGAACATCAGGAAGCAGGGAAGCCTCATGAGAGAGGCCAAGGTCACATTCAGAGTCAAGAATCAGTGGGTGAATCATGGCACTAATGCCTTCAGACTGGCAAACTGTCTTAGACTTGCACCAGAGATTTGAGTAAAGGAAGTAATATTACATAGCAAATTCTGAGAGGGGCAAAGGGCATGAATTAATGATGTTTCCTCTTGTTTGGTGTGAAAGCTCTTCTTGGGAAGCCACTTATGCAGCATCAGTATTTCTAGTGTCATAACATTAACTATTTTACATGGAACACTAAAAATGTCAATGAACCATTTCCAATGGTCTTGCTGAGCACTTTCTAAGCATCAACTCATTTATTATACCAGGGTCTTTTGATGCATTTATTTTACATTTCAGACTTCGGCTTATTGATAATTGAACACTTAAACAGTTGATGACTGGCCCTCAGTGAAGAT
>NW_006399844.1:2967616-2977400 GCF_000299155.1 Elephantulus edwardii | reverse complement strand
CCTTCTGCCCCCAACCCTCACCTCCTTGTACCCCCAATATGTTTTTCCCAATAAAAAAAATTAAAATAAAAAACAAAACTTTTTTTAAAGATACTTTCAGTATTGGAAAAACAATGAACTCGTAAAACACTACACAACATGGGTGAGACTGAGAGACATTATGTTGAGTGAAATATCTGTCACAAAAGGACAAATACTGCCTAAGACCACTTTTATAAAATAGGACTACATGAGGGTTTAGGGGGACAACAGGAAGACTGGATAGATAATGAACACTGTATTGGAACAGATAAGGGGAAGAATTGTCTGAGAAATGTATGATTAGATATTGCATGCACAATATTATTTTTTGTGCAACAAAAAAAATGAAGGAAACCCCATCCTCTCTGTAAACTGTCATTAAAATCACAATAAAATAACTCTCTAATGTTACTACCTCAAACATGGCAATGATTGTGAAGAAGGTACAAGATGTAGTGTGTTTCATTCAATTGTACACAGGCTTGTTATGAATCAGAATGGACTTAATGGTGTCTAACCATAGTCACAACTCTAGGATAGGACATGGTCTTTCTGATGTCTCAACCAAATGTCCCAAGCATTACCAAAGTCCCTCCACTCTGACTGATCCGCCACTCCAGTATATCCACGTTTTGCTCAGATGTTAGTATTTCTATTCCATTTCCAATCCCAAAGCTTCTGACCAACTTTCTGTAGTTTCCCCACGGACATGTGCAGACAAATTCTCCTCCCAGACAGACATCTGAGGACCGTCTCTGTATATATCTCTCCATTGCTATGGCCACCTCACAGAATCCAGTAACTGCTGAAGTCCCTAACTCTAACCTACATCTCCTCAGTGGGGCTACCACACTCTACTTGGACTTTACCTTCTCACACCAGTCCGGAAATCGACCCTACATGGAAAACCAGGAGAAATAAGAACTCATTATTTTCCTTTTTTCACAGAGACTGTGAGGTTATCTCCCTATTTGCAATGCCAGAATACAGTTTCCTCACATAGTTTATCCAGTTAGGTAGCTATTTTTGGGAGAAAGGATAGTCCACTGTCAGTTTCTTTGCCATAGTTGGAAGCTGGAATCCCACATTCACACATGTCCTATTCAATCTGTTCTCCACTCAGCAGTTTAGTACAATTTTTTCCATCTGATCACATCCAATGTCCTCCTTAAAATGGTTCAATGGTTCCTCATTGTTCTTAGGATAAAAAACCAAGAGGAAGTAGTTATTTCTGCACATCAGTGACTTCTCAACACATCGTGATGTCTGCTCTATGATAAAAACATAATGAATATTTTTTTTAGTAAATGAATGAATGAGAAATGACATTTTGGCAGAGAGAACAGCATAAGAAAAAATTGAGAAGCATAATATAGCATGGCACAAAAACAGGGTGCTGACTGAAGATGACTCAGTGGCTTCATGTGTGGAAAATTGGACAATTGGAAGATCACGAGACTAACGTGCCACCGCTCAGTAACCGAGGCCCTTGAGCCATTTCTGACTCCCAGCAGCCTTTCAGGGCCAGGCAGATCTACCCACAGGCTTCTAACGCTGCAAATATTTACAGGCGCATAGCTTCTCATCTTTTCCCACAGAACACCTGGTAAAGTCAATCTACCAACTTTTCACGATCATGTTTTTTTAAAGCCATGCTTCTTTGGTGGTTTGAATCCACCAGAAGCCTCGAGGGGGATATATGGGCAATCTCCTTCGATGCAATTTACAGCTGTGGAAACTTGCAGGCAGATCAGCTCTGAGTTTGTTCTGACTCGATGGCAGTGAGAGAGCCGGATGTGCTGAGTTAAAATGAACTGAGCGACAATGCGTCTGACAGTTTCAGCAGTTTCATTTTCAACTATTTGCTCAGCATAAATCTTTTAAGATAGATTGGACTCTAAATAGGGGAAAGGATGCTTTCCAGTAGACTTGAGCTGGCTGTGCTCATAGACAGACAGACAGACAGACAGACATGTATGCAGGCAGAAGGAGCCACCAATTTACTAAATATAAAGGCTCAACCAGTTTTTCACAGAAACCCTCCAAGAAGAGAAAACAGATCGATGGCAAGAACACCATTTGTGTAATGTTGACGTCCTCCCAGATCAGACAGAGGGGAAATCACCTTGGAGACCGAGTTCCTTCCCAGACGGCGGAGGATGTGACTCAGGGAGCTGTTACTTTGGAACCAAGCAAGGCCCCAAAGGACTTGTGCGTTGATTAAATAAATGTGATAGGAAATTTTAGATAAAGCAAATTAGCACTTATGACATTCAGGAAAGGGGAAACAGAGCTCAGACCAAAAAAAAATATACTGCAGATTTGGGGGGAAGTAGATTTTAAAGTTCAGAGAAAAGCAACCTATAAATCTGGGGTCTGAAATCTTAGGAATGGGAAGTCAAATGGAGTCAAGGGTTCTCCAGATGTAGTTTCAGCCAAGCACCAGCAAATGCTCGCAGGCAATGTTCGGACAATCCAATAAATAAGGTAAAAACTGACTTACTTGTGCAAAAATACTAGTCTGAAATTAACAGTTTCACATGCTGTGAAAACCATGAGATACTGTTCACTACAGATTAACAGATAACGTGTGAATAAAGCCTCTGTTCACCTTGCTTATTGAGTCTCAAAAACAAAATTCAAACTCATTGTTCATTGAGGTGGAACAAGCTCATAACTGACTCTCTAGCAAGTAAGAGGCTATAAATCACAGGAGAGAAGACTGCCAATTATTCTCCTGGGGAGCTTCTGGTGGATTCGAGCTGTGTGCCTTTGGATTGGCAGCACAACTCCTTACCCTTCAGGCTCTAGAGCTCCCTAATTCCAAAGGAACCAAATATGCCATCTGGAAGCTTCTTGATAAAACCAGAAGGCAAGAGCAGAGAGTCTTATTCATTGAGTATCATCAGGACAAGATGCTTTATATGAGTTGGTTTAAGTTATATTCATAACAACTCCTTAAGTTACTCCCTTTTCATAAAAGAAGACATTAAGGCTAATCAAAGTTTTAAAATCTGCCTGAAGTCACAGTTTTAAGCTGTAGAATTGCAATTTTGACTCTGATTTGTCTAAGTCCAAAGCTCATGACCCTTCTCAAGCACTATATTGCCCCTCTGGTGTGCTGTTCTTGTGTTATGTGGGAGGCATATGGATGGACAATCATAGTTCTCAGACGTCGGCTTTTCTTTATCCTGACTTTTGGATATTTACAGTTAAAGACAGTTAAGAGGAAGCCTTATAAAAACTACGTGGTTATAATTTCTGAAATGGAAGTGGTAGGCATACTTATTCTGATAGAATATTTTTTCTTTTCCCAGCCATGAGAATCAACAGTAGAATTTTTTAATGCATATACCTGTGTATGTTCATGTATATGTAGGCATATATGTGTGTTAAAGCTAAAGACCCAATTCTGACTGCTCTATGGAGCCCTGAAGGTGTAATTACAACACACATACAAGTTCTTGGCTTGCTATACTTTTAAGTGTAAATTTTAAAGACCAATTAAGGGGAGGCTTTTGTCTTACTTATAACAATAACACTTGAAGACACACTGCATTCCAACATATATAAGATTCATTCTCATCTGCAGAACCAAGCTCATTGTCTTTTCTTAAAAGTCTTCAGCAAGGCTAAGAGTTTGCTTTAATGGTCGGTCAGTCAAGGAAATGAAAGATGAAACAAATAAAATGCAAAGTCCAGTGACATTGCTTCCACTTTCTGCATCATTTACCCAAATGCACTGCCATCAGCTCATCACAGCCCTTCACTGGGTTTCTGAGGCTGCAAATTGCAATGAGAGGAGACTAATAGTCTTTCCTCTGATGAAAAAGCTGGTGGGTTCGAACCACTGGAGATGTGTGGCCTTTGGGTTAACAATGCTACTTGCACTGTTTGTCTTGTAGGTGGACCGACAAGAGCCCAGTGCTGTCATCTGTGGAGCAACATCATTGGTATTTTTATCCAGAATGGTGTGGGGTCTTGACCTGGAACATATGCTGGTGTGAGTGCAGATAAGTGTGCTGAGAGGCGATCAGGAGAAACTCAGGAAAACATGTTCAAATGTGACAGAAAGTAGAAATTCAAGTGGGCTTGTTCCCTAGTAATTGATGACCAATTTCCCTTCAAGTATATTCCCGAAAATGCAGATCATTTTTCAAAGCATACTCATGTTTAGTTATTGATATTGACCTACCCAAATTCACGCATACCAGCAAGTAATCCTCCTGGGAGATCATAACATCCATGAGAGAGTTTGAATATTCACATGCCTAGAACTCCTTTCAGGAATTCACTCCTCACTTGCTAGACTCCTTGGGTTTTATCTTAGGGCAGCTATTCCAACTCAAGGAGATTGAAAAATGTCTTTCAAGAAATCAGAGTAAGAAAGCTGTTAACTGTACTCCAACATTCAATTCAAACGCTACCTCCTTTGTGAAACTTCCTTCCATTCACCTGGGACAACTGTCTTTCCCACGTTCCTCTGCATTCCCAAATTTGACTTCCTCTTACGGAACATTTTTTCCTATCTAGTCATTTTTGTGCTTTGTCTCCCAATTAACTGATAGTTTCTTGATGGAATCATATTTATCTCTGCTACATCCAGTGCCTAAACAGATCTGTTATGTGCTTGCTAGGGGACCAGACAAGAATACAGTGTTACAGAGAGTTCTAATGTTCCTTCAAATGTCATCCCCAGCCCCTCTTCATCAGTCCTGTCTTCTCCCTTGTTGAAGCAGGAGGTGAAAGGATAATCGTCTAGATTGCTGGTTATTTCTGCCGCATTAGCATAGTAACTGAAAAGGTATTGTTCTGGAGGACCAAGATCAGTCGTAGGTAAGTCTCACTCTTGTGCAGAAAAGTGGTCTTGACTGAAAGGAGCCATTACGCCTGATTCCAACTACCCAGGAAAGAGGCAGCTTCTCAAACCAGAGCAGGTGTTTGTGGGCCTTCAGGACTGCTTAGAAGAAGGGGGATTGTCTAAGGCTTAGCTTCCTGGAATTGAAATATAAAACAGTTCCTGGATAAGATGGCAGTATCTAGAAGAGTTAATCCATAAGCCAGGAGCTGGGGTATCAAGCAAGGGCCTGGGATGATTGGCTGCTACTCATAATACGTGGATCCCTAACTGAAACCAAAGAAGATACTTATTTGGATCTCATCCTCTGCTTATTCTCCACACTCCCTTAGTATTTAACCAACCCTTCCTCACACCCTGCTGCCCCTTCCCCAGATGCTTCATAAGGGAATACAGGATTATTTTGAGGCCAGGCTCAGGTTAGGGGACCAAGAATTGGAGGAAGAAGTGTTGGAGGCAAAGAGCTCAAGGGAATGACAATCCTTACACTAAATGGAACTAGAACTTCAAAACGAGCTGTCTATCATACCTAAAAGGTTCCCAAAGCTCCAAAGCGTTAACTCACTGAGTTGGTAATATTAAAAGTTATAAGGTTTTCTGCTTCTCACAACTCAAACCTAATTGTTGTTGTTATGTGCCACTGAGTCATTTGCGACTCATAGTGACCCTATGTACAAGAGCCCTAAATGCTGTTCTATCTTGTGCCAACCTCGCTGTCTCAAACACATTCATTCCCACCACTCCACTCACAGAATCGATCAAGGGTCTTCCTCTCCTGCGCTGTCCCTCCACTCTCCCAAACATGATGACCCTCTCCAAGGACCAGTCCCTCCTTGCAACATGCCCAAATATGAAGCTAATTAGTGGTTGTTTAGTAAGTATGCGTTGAAAAGAAGGAACTTTTTCTTAGTATTTTTCCTGTGTTTCTTGATGTTAGGTTTTGTTGAGTAAAACTCACAGTGCCCCTATGTACAACAGATTGGAACCCTGTCCTATTCTGTGCCATTCTCATCATCTCAACATATTTGAGCCCATTGTTTCAGTCATTGGGTCAATCTATCTGGTTGATGGTCTTCCTCTTTTTTGATCTAACTTTACAAACATGATGTCCCTCTCCAAGGAATAGTCTCTCCTAGAAACATGTCCAAAGTTTGAGATGAAGCTTTGTCATCTTTGCCTCCAAACAGCATTCTGGCTACACTTTCTCTGAGACATGTCTGTTTGTTTTTTGGGCAGTCCATGGAATATTCTCCATACTTTTCTTCAACACCATAGCTCAAATGCATCAATTCTTCTTCCATCATCCTTATTCATAGTTCAGCTCCCAGATGCATAAAGTGATTGAAAAGACCGTGGCCTTAATCAGGCACAACTTAGCCTTTATATTGATTATTATTGTTCTTTAATCATTTGGAGATATTCCTGACTATAGAATTTCCCAGTGTAAGTACATCTCCTGATCTCCTGACTTCTGGTACCAAGGGTGTTGATTCTGGATGGAAGTAAGTTGAAGTTGTTGACAGTTTCAATCTTTTCTCCATTTATTATGATGTGCTAATCAGTCCAGCAGTGAGAATTTTGTTTTCTTACTATCGAGAAAGAATACATATTGGAGGCTGTCGTCTTTATCTTCTGCAGAAGATCCTGTTCATTTTCAGCAAGCAAGGTTGTGTCATTTGCATGACGTAATAGGTGGTTGATTAATCTTCCTCTGATCTTGATGTCACATTCCTCTTCATAGAGGAGTTCAGGTTCTTGAATAAGTTGCTCAGAATACAAATTGATTAGCTATGATGAGAGGATACAATCTTGATTCATAACTTTCTTAATTTTAAATCATGTAGTGTTTCCTTGCTCAGTTCACACAATACCCTCTTGGTCTAGGTGTAGGTTTGCATGAGCACGATTAAATGTTCCGGGATTCCCAATCTTCTCAATGTTAACCATAATTTATTATGATCCACACTGTCAAATGTCTTTGCATAGTCAGTAAAGCACAGCTGATAAAGCATAAATAGACGTTCTTTTAATATTTTTTGCTTTCAGCCAGGATGTATCTGAGATCAACAGTCATATCCTTGTTGCTATGGCCACTTCTAAACTCAACTTGAACTTCAGGCAGTTCTCTGTCAGTGTTCAGTCATTTTTTAATGACCTTCAGCAATATTTTGCTTACATGTGATCTTGATAATATTGTTCTATAATTTCCATTCTATTGGATTAATTTTCTTGGGAATGGAAGAAATATGGACCTCTTTCTCTCAATCACACAGATAGTTATCCTCTAAATTTTCTGGCATAGACTGGTGAGCACATCCAGGGCTGTATCTGTTAGTTGAAATACGTAAATTGGTATCCCATCGATTCTTGGGACCTTATATTTTGCTAATGCCTTTAATGCAGCTTGAACTTCTTCCTTCATCATTATTGGCTCTTGATCATATAGTACTTCTGCAATAAATATTTCAAGGTCAGTCAATTTACTTTGATACAGTGATTCTATGTATTCCCTCTATCTTCTTCTGATACTACCTGGATCACTCAAGATTTTCCCCATAGCATATCTCAGCATTGCAACTCGAGGCTTCAATTTCTTTTTCAATTTTTTTTTACCTTGGAAATACAAAGTGAGTTCTTCCCTTTTTAATCTCCAGCTCTCTCTGCACATTACAATATAATGCTTTGTCATCTCGAGCTGCTCTTTGAATTCTTCTGTTCAGCTCTTTTATTTCAGCATCTCTTCTTTTTGCTTTGGTTCACCATGCTCTAGTGCAATGTTTAGAGTCTCTTCTGACATCCGTTTTGTTTTGGTGACTTTTTGCTTTCTTCATGGATGGTATCTTTTATGTCATCCCACAACTCCTCTGGTCTTCAATTATTAGTGTTCAATGCTTCAAACCTATTCAAAGGATGATTTTTAAATTCAAGTGGGATAGACTCAAGATCATATTTTGGTTCTTAGGGACTAGTTTTAGCTTTCCTCAGCCTCAATTTGAACTTGCACATGAGTAAATGATAATCTGTTCCACAGTCAGCACCTAGCCCAATTTTTTTGGCTGATATTGAGCATCTCCAAAGATTCCTTCAAAAAATGTAGTTAATCTGATTTCTATGCAGTTCATCAGGTGAGGTCCATATGTGAAGTCATAGTTGGTGATTTGTTTGTGTGTGCATGTTTTTGTTTTTTTCTTTTTAAAAAATACATATTTGCAATAAATATATCATTGAAAGTATAAAATTTGATGATTCTATTTCTGTGCTCATTTCTGTCACCAAGTCTGTACTTTCTGTTTGTCCTTTCTTCTTGACTGTTTTCAACTTTTGCATTCTAGTCATGAATTGTTATGAACACATTTTGATTGAATCTTTGGTCATTTTGAAGTTCAGCCTTCAAAATTTGGTAAAATTTACAACTTTTTCATCTTTGGCTTTAGCTATTGGTGCATATATTTGAATAATAGTAGTATTTTTTGGACATATTACCTTTTCATTATATTTAAATTGAAGATGATCAGAAAGGTGCAACACAGAAGGCTTTGAAGGTGGAGGAAGGGGCCACAAACCACAGAATGAAGGTAGCATAAAACAAAAATAGAAAAAGTGAGGAAGCAGGCATTTCTCTATAGCCTTCAGAAAGGAGTTCAGCCCAGCAGATGCAACTTCTAGCTGGATAGTTGACAGTTCAAACCCATCAAGAGTGTGCTCAGAAGAAAGACCTGTTAATCTGCTTCTGAAAAGTCACAGTCTTGAATCTCTGTGTTGTTGTTGTTGCTGAGTGCCATCAATTTGGAACAGACTCATAGCTGACCCTCTAACAGGTTTCAGCGGCAGCAAATCATAGGCTAGGAAAATGCCCATCCTTTTCCCACAGAACATCTGGTGGATCTGAACCTTGTGCCTCTGGAATTGCAGTGCAGCTTCTCACCACGAGGCCACCAGAGCTCCCACTTAAAATCCTCTTTAACAGTTGTACTTGTGTACACATGCTATAATTTAGAGTTGTGTTGAAGGCAAATAACAACAAGAAGTTTCTTAGGGAAGACATAATTATTTAATACAATGTGTATTACATCTAAAATAAAGTCTGAAGTTTATAATGACTTTGTTGTCCTTCTCCCTGATCACATCTGGCTTCATCATAGACTGACTCATTGCTCTGTTTGCATAAATAATTGTAGTATTAACAGGTCTTCCTTGTTTGTGTATGTATACTATCCTATCATCCACACTATTACTTCAGGATAGAAGCTTGTGTTGTCTTTTTAAGTATGAATACATTCTTCTCTTTTTCATTCCCAACATTGTATACCATGTGACTGTATGCATTTCTTGTGCTGGGCACTTAGGGTCTAGTTTAATCCTCCCAATAGCCCTGCTGTAATGGCTAATGTCATGTCAACTTGGGTAATCCATAATTCTTAGTGGTTTGGCAGCCACTGTATAATTGTCTTCCATTTTGTGATATATATATAATCAACAGAAGGGGAGTTCCCTTGTGTGTGCAGCCTGTATTTAGTATGTAAACAGAGCTGGCAAAGACAATGAATACTCTCATGACACTGCAATCTGAGCAACTCTTCTTTGGTTCTTGAACAAGCCTCCACCTTTCTTCTGATTTGTATATTTTTAGTTTATCAGCCCTTGCAACCAAGTGAACCAACTAAGGTCTTTAGTCTTCCATGTGACCCATGGATTTGGGATTTGTTAATCCCTAAAATGAGCATGACAGAGATTGAGACAATGGTGTAGGATAAGGAAAACTTCATAACTCTTATGTTCATAGGGTTGTCGTGAGTCAGTCGACTCCACAAAACCTAGAAACCATAACAATTTCCATAATAGTGTGGGAGCATTTCCTTGAAATAGATCTCTTAGATCTCTCTTTCTCATTATATATGTGTGTAT
>NW_006399844.1:2953143-2967516 GCF_000299155.1 Elephantulus edwardii | reverse complement strand
ATAATCTATCTCAATATCTCAATGGTGTCACTCTGGAGACTAAGGTGCATCTGATACAGGTCATGGTCTGTGCAATCACTGCTTTGCATCAGAGAGCTGGACAATAGTAGGGAGGATAGAAGGAGAACTGATGTCTTTGAGCTATGGTGCTGAAGAAGACTATTGAGTGTACCATGGACTGCTAAGAAAAGAAACAGGTTCATCCTGGAGAAGGTTCAATAAGGCTGCTCCTTGAAGGCAAGGATTCTGAGGCTTTGTCTGACATACTTTAGACACATTGCAAGGAGGGGCCAGTCCTTGGAGAAGGACATCATGCTTGGGAGGGTGGAGGGACAGAACAGGAGAGGATGACTCTCTATGAGGTGGATTGATTCAGTGACTGGGGTAATTGGGCTAGGTGTGTTGGAGACAGTGCAATTGGCACATGACAGAGCAGGGTTTAAAGCTGTTGTACATAAGGTCGTTATGAGTCGCAAGTGACTGGACAGCACATAACAACAACAACAACAACATATCAATAGATCTCTATATCTATCTATCTATCTATGGAGAGAGCATGTGCAAGAGTGTCCTGGGGCATGTGTTTTGTCAGCCTGCCACCCATAAGGTCAGTAGTTCAAGTTTACCAGCCACTCTACAAGTAAAAAGTGGGCAGTCTCTTCCAGTAAAAGATTTACAACCTTGGAAGCTCAATAGGGGGCCACAATGATTTGGAATCAACTCAGTAGCACTGAATTTGTGTGTATATGTGTATGCAGACACACTTCATTTTATTGCAGTTGGCTTTATTATTCTTCGTAGATCCTGCACTGTTTACTTTTTCTCCTAAGTGAAGGTTTGCAGCAATCATTCATCAAGCAAGCCAATCAGCACCATTTTTACAAGAGTATATGCTCAGTCTATTGTCTCTGTATCACATTTTAGTAATGGTAATAATATTTCATACTTTTTCATAAAGCTAGCACTTAATAAACCCTAGTACAGAATAAACATAACTTTTATATGTACTGAGAAGTTGATGTGGCTTGTTTTATTATGACATTAGATTTATTGCAGTGATATGGAACTGAACTCACACCATGTCTGAGGTAAGACTATAGTATATATGCTTCCCTGGCTTAGTTCTCCTGAAAAACCCAGGCTAAGACCTTTGTCTTATGGCAGTGACTCTGAAACCTGGAATGATGTGACTGCTCACAGAACAGCGCAGCAGATCTGAGAATTAGATGGAAACACTCTCTTTCCCATTCCTGGCCTTGTGATTGCAACATATGAGGCATCTGTAAAAATGCATCAAATAACTTTCCCTTCCTACCTCATTCCTATCCTTACCCCACTCCCCAGGCATTTGTCACTGTGGGTGGTAAGCAGTGCTAGTCTTTCTCTGCTCTATATCTTTCTGAAATGCATGCTCTCATTCTACTCTTTGGTGAGTCCAGCCAGATCCAAGAAGCATTACAGGCTGAATGAGCAAAAGTCTTCAAAGTAATCCCTCCAAGTCTCAGTTAAAGACCCAGTGAGGATCCACATTAGAAAAGACTTTAGAAAGGATCAAGTCGAACCCTGTCACTATTTTATTATTATTGTGGTAAAATATATGTGTAGATAGAGCAAATCATTTGCCATTTCAACATTCCTCACACGTATAATTCAGTGAAATTCATGTTTATCATACTGTTCAGCCACCACCATTATCCGTTCCCAAATTTATCCACAATCTTTTTTTCCTCTCTGATGATCTTTTTTTAAAAAATTATTTTGCCTACAAAAGTCCTATACATTGTGTTTCACACTATTCTTCATTCACTTTGTTCTCACAGAAGCTCCCTCTTCTCTAAGTAATGAGTCCCCTTTCCTCTCCCTCCCATTTGACCCTAGTGACCAATAGGGAATTCTAGTCACTACACATTAGCCCAGATTTTTCATGTAAGTAGAATCATGCAGTGTTTGTCCTTTCATATCTAACTTGTTTCCATCAGCATAGGTTTTTAAAGTGCGTTCATGTTACACAGTATATTACATATCAGAATTCCATTTCTCTTAATGGCCACACAATAATCCATTGTATGTATGTACAACATATGCACTCACCTGTTGTTAGGTATGTTTTCAATATTAACTATGGTAAATAATGCTGTAATAACCATGATGTACAAGCGTCACTTTTCTGCTTTTACTTTATTTGCATAGCTGTGGCATTTCTGCATGACATGCCAATTCTAGGAATAACTTTTTGAGTATTCACCAACTGTTTTCCACAGAGATTTTACTATTTTACAATCCTACCAGCAATGCATGGGGAGAACCCTCTTACTGTTTTTTCCCCTAAGCTTTTGTTGTGCTTTGAGTGAAATTGTACAGAGCACTTTGTTCTCTGCTCAATTATTCATATAGATTTTGTTTGATGACATTAACTGTAGTTCCCACATTGTAACAGCACTGTTCCCATTTCACCCTTGTGATCCTTATTTCCACCCATCCTTCTATCCTTTCCTGCTTTCTGAACTTTTGCCCAGAGTAAATACTCTCCTTTCAACTTTGTATGATTAATTGTTCTAGGGAGTGAGTATCTCCTTTAAGTTATTTTCACCTTATAAGCATATGTAATGTTTGACTGAAAGTTGAGCCAGAGTATTGAGTTTCATTCTAGGCTCAAAGTGTTACTAAGGGCCATAGTCTCAAGGGTTCTACTATTCTTTCAAATTAGCAAGTCTGATAATTTTTATGATTTTTAGTTTTGTTCCATTATTTTCTACCCTCTCTGTCCAGGACCAGAGTACTCAGCAGTGGTATCTGGGCACTATCTAATTCTTCTGGTCTCAGGGGAGTAGAGGTTGAAGTTCACGTGATCTATCTGTCCTTTGAGAACCCTATTGATTTTAACATGGCAAATCAAAAACCAAGGAAGTTAGTAACTTTCCCAAAGCTATATGTGGCATGTGAGATGGTTTGGGCCCTGACCATTTCCCACATGCCCTGATTCCTGCATAGCTACCTTAGTTCTTGGATATTTGTGCTAGCAAGAATATAGGGCTTTCCACCAGTGTCCCAAATCCCACTTGGACAGTCAAATTATGGTGTACAAATATAGATCTGTAACGCTAGTACTCTAACTTCTAAGAGATTAGAAGACTGAAGTCCATTTGAGGACATAGGACTGGCGCTGGAGCCACCAGCTCCTTGCAGAAGATTGTGCCTTCCTTCTGGATGGCACTGCTCAATCCCCCTGTCCAAGAAGGACTGAGCTGGTAGGCACTGGAAGCACTGCAGGATCCTGCTAAACTAAGATTAACTGGATAAAGGCACGTAGCTAGCTCAGAGCTAGGCTGTCTTGGCCCCGCCTGCCTTTCTCCTCTTAAAGCCTGCATTGCTATCTCTAAGTCAGCAATCCAATTAACTGGGATTTTTGCAGGAAGCCTCAAAAGTGAAAAACTGAAGACTGAACTGGGGACGCCTGACCTGCACCATTAGCCCGCTGGTCAGTTTGTGATAGAGAGGTCTGAAGTTTACTTCCCCACCATCTCCAGCGGGTTTCCAAGGAGGCTGATTCAAAGGGGATGGAGTCCTCAGTTCTAGAGATAAAGATCATTGCCAATGGCCCCAGTGCAGTTCTGGGGTTGGCAGAAAGTCGCATAAAAGTACAAAACTTTGCCCTGGTCTCCTGAGTGAATGATCCTCGTTTTTTTAGTGTCCGTTTACAGACAGGAATAGCCAAGGAGAGAGGAGGGCATTTTCACACCGCCTCTGAGGAGCACCATGAAACGCCACTGCCTGCCATTAGCACCTCGAAGTGCCAGCAAGCCATCCCCTAGCCTCTGTCCCTGGCCTGCCCTTCACTCTGACTCTGTCCTGCTGAGTTAATAATAGCCACTCACTTTCCTCTCATTGGAGCCCTTGGGGCAACTAGTTACTGTCTAGGCCACTAAGCTAAACAGTTGGAGATTTGAATCCACTCAGAGGTGCCTCAAATAAAGGCATGGTGGTCTTCTGTAAATCAGCCATTTGGAAGCCCTTTGTTTTTATTTTTTATTTTTTCATTTTTATTATTATACTAGATGCCTCTGGAAACTTTATAAACTCTATAAACATAAAGAAATTACGTTAATTATAGAACAGAGTTCAGGTCTTTTGTTCATAGAGTCACTATGAGTCATATTCAACTTGATGACACGTAAACCAAGTGAGATTAGTGTTATATTTTGGAAGAACACTCTTCCACTTTGTACACCACTCTTAGTGCTGTATGAGGTAGCCTGGGGTTGCTATGATGCTGAACCTTGTGCCATGGGGATATATCAATTACCATAATGGTTTCCCATTGTGGAAAGTGCTTGGTGGAGCTCTCAGTTGTAAATCAGGTTGGGAAGCAAGAGTGGCATCCACTTGCTAAACCACAAGCCTCTGGAAACCCTATGAACTTGGAGAAACTACGATAGTTATAGAAAGGCAGTAGGTCTTTTGTTCATAGTTGTTATGAGTCATGCTAGACTTGACTGCAAACAACAACTAGGTTATTTACAAAATTCTAATACATTGTTTTTCACACCAGTTCCTTCCCATTTCCCTCATCCCTCAACCCATCAAATTGTGTGACCCCATGATTAATTCCACCACCACCACCTATCCCTCCCACATCCTCACCTCCTCTGTTTCCACACTCCCTACCCCTAACTTAGAGCCTCATACTTATTCTATAATAATGGTTTTATACAGTAGTTGTCCTTATGGGACTGAGTTAGTTCACTCAGGATAATGCTCTCCAGGTTCTTCCAAGTTAGGTAGTAATTTACGAAACCATTCCTCCTGTGAGCTGTGTAGTATTCCATTGTGTGACTGCACCATAGTTTCTCAGTCCATTCGATTGTGGTTGGGCCTTTGGTCTGTTTCTGTGTGTTTTGGAAACCCTTTGGAACAGAGATCTACTCTGACACATGTGATGCCATCTCAACCGCTACTGTTTGTTGTTGTGTTTGGTTTTTTCTTCTCAGTAATAATAGCCAGGCAGCTCTGGTGGCCTAGTGGCAAGAAGCTGTGCTGCAATCCCAAAGGCATGTAGTTTGAGGCCACCAGCTGCTCTGCAGGAGAAGGATGGGCAATCTTCTTCTGTGCAATTAACTGTCTCTGAGAACCTGCTGGAGGGTCAGCTATAGGTTGGTTCCAGAAAGGGGGGAGGAGGAGGGGAGGGGAGGGGAAAAGAGGGAAAAGGGAAGGGAGGGGGAAGAGAGGGGAGAGAAGAGAAGGAAGGGGAAGGGGAGGGGAGAGGAGGAAAGGGGGAGGGAAAGGGAAGGGAGAGGAGGGATGGTGTAGGGGAGGGGAGGGGAGAGAAGAGAAGGTGGAGGGGAGGGGAGGGGAGGGGAGAGGAGGAGAGAGAAACCAGAGAGACACCAGTTTGCATTCTCTCTTTGGTGGCTGGGATCAACCTGCACTTGCTCTCCTTGTACTAATGGATGCACTGAGAGCTCCCTCAATCAGAATTCACCCTCAGCAAGCAGCCCAGGAATCTCAAGGATTGCCAGAAGCTACTAGAAGCTGAAATAGACCAAGAAGAAACCATGTCCTCTATCTAGACTTCTACTCTCCTGAACTTTGACAAATTAAATTTCTGTTCTTTAAAACCAGGCACTGGTACTGTTTTCTTGTGACAGCTGCACTAGATAACTAGGATAATCCCTTGGACACTGCTCACAACAAGCCCATCATTTGAGGCGCCTCCTTGCCGCTAGAGATGCACTTGCTGGCACCAGGCACAGAGACGCCCTGTGAGCCTCCTTAACCTTGCCTCCTGCTTCTTCTCTCTCAGGCGCTCTTATGCACCTTCTTCTTCAGATGTAACCACGTACTTAAATGGACCATGCTCTTCTACACTCTCTGCCTTAGTGTATGCTTTCTTTTCCTCCCCCCCCCCACTTGGACTGTCCATTCTGCCTGGTACAATCACATGCATCCTCAAGGATTCAATCCCAATTACTTCACCATTCTTTTAATTGGATATGCTTACTCCTTCACTGGAGTCTGACTGCAGATATGGTTGTACTCATTCACACACACACACACACACACACACACACACACACACACACATTGTGTACTATGTGTCCAGAACTATTCAAAGCACTGAGGATAAATGTAGCATAAGACATACTCTATCTTCATGGGGTGAACATGGGCACAGCTGGATGACATTGCAGGTTTGGTTCTAGTCTACTGCAATAAAGCTAATACTCCAATAAAGTGAATCACAATTTTTTTCTTTGTTTGTTTCCCAGTGCATATAAATAAACCAAAAGGTGTGTCTGATTCAGGCCATGGTCTTTCCAATCACTTGCTATGAATATGAGTGCTGGAAAATGAATAAGTATGACAGAAGAAGAATTGATGCCTTTGAGCTAGGGGGTTGGAGAAGAGCACTGACCATCCCATGGGTGGCCTAAAGCACAAACAAATGTCTTGGAGAGGGAGCAGCCAGGAGGCAAAGATGATGAGGTTTCACCTCACATACTTCTAGTATGTTGCTAAGAGCTATTCCTTAGAGAGGGACTCTCAGAGAGGTAGAAGGTTGGTGAAGGAGAAGACCCTCAACCACGTGGATTGACACACCGACTGCTGGAATGGGCTCTAATGTGTAAGAGAGTTTGAGATGGCACAGGATAGGACAAGGTTCAGATCTGTTGTTCATAGGATTGCTATGAACTCAACTCAGTTGCACATAACAAAAACAACAGTGCATGTAAGAGTTATATTTACACTATACCAAGATCTATTAAAAAGAGCCCTGATAGCATTGCCGGCTACTAACTGAGAGGGCAATGGTTCAAAACCCACCATAAAGAAGAATAGACAGTCTCCTCTTGTAAAGATTTACAGCTTCAGGAATCCAGTGGAGGGTCCTCTTGAGTAAGAATGGACACAAAAGGGCTAAGTGTTTGGTTTGGGGTAACGCAATGAGATAGATTGACACAGTGATTGTGGCAATAGTTTAAGTGTGTTAGAGATGGTGAGGACGGATGCTATCATACCCAACTCAAAGCACTTAACAGTGACAAAATCAACTGTGCAATTACAATGTGAAAAATTGCACAAATTACCGGAATGACTTACAGGGACATGAGGTGAGTATATGCTGGTAGAAAAACGGTGCCAGTAGACTTGCTTAATACAATGCTCCACAAACCTCCAATATGTAAACAAACACAGACACAAAACCCATAATGTTTTCAAAGAACAATAAAATGTGGTATTGCCTATATTATAGGGGAGCTCTGGTGACCCAGTGACAAGAAGCTGCGCTGCAAATCTGAAACCACCAGCTACTCCACGGGAGAAGGATGGGAAATCTCCTCCTGTGTCATTAACGCCTCTGAAAACTCGCTGCAGGGTCAGCTATGGGTTGATTCTAACTCTACAGAAACACAACAACAGCATGCCTCTATTATAATACAGGAAGTAGGCACTAGACAAAGAAACTAACAGAATCAGCTAGTGGCTGTTCCTAAAAATAGAGAATATAATACACTAGTGGTTATTACTATGAAGAGACAGATAAGGAGGAGGTAGACAGTGTGAGGTTGGCAGGATGTGGCTGTTTCATTGAGAGCTGCCAGAAAAGACCTTTCTGAAAAGAAATCTGAATGCAGTGAAGGAATAAGCTTGTTATGGTCTAAAAGAGAGTTTCTGGCAGAGAGAGGCAAACACATTTTTTAAAAAACAAGCTTACTGCCATCAAATTGATTTCAAGTCACTGCAGCTCTATAGGGCAGAGAAGAACTGGTCACAGGGCTCCAAGGCTGTAATTCTTCATGGAAGCAAACTGTCACGTATTTCTCCCATGGAACGGCTGTTGGATTTAAACCACCAAGCTTATGGCTAGCAGCTGGATTCTTTAATCACTGCTCCAGCAGATCTCCTTGGCAGAGAGGAGAACAAGAATACAAGCCTTGGGGAGGGATCAAATTTAGCAGATGAAAAAAAGCAAGTGTGGCTGGTGTGTAGTGAATGTGAAGGGGTAGTTGTCAGAAAAATGAGTGGAGCTTGGGCGCCCTGGTGGGTGTTACAAAGTGACTTGTATCATCCCCAAAATATGTGTTGAAATCTTAACCTCTTAGAAGACATCGTATGGCAACAATATACTTGTGGATGGGAGTCCTGTTTGTACAACAGCTAAGCCCTGAGTTACTAACTAAAAGGTAAAAGGTTCAAACCTGCCCAGAAACTCTGTGGGAGAACAGATATGGTCACTAAGATGTGTGGCTCTGCAGGGGGTAGTTCTTCTCTGTCATATAAGGTCACTAGGAATTGGTATCAATTCCAAAGCACACAACTACATTCTTATAGATCTAATTCCATTTGAGAACAGTGTTTCCTTTGTTATGTTAATGAGGCCTTATAAATCTAGGGTAGTTCTTAGACCCAATTATTTTCGAGATATAAAAAGAGCAGATTAGACAGAGCCAAAGAAAGCACAAATACGGGAGTGATTGATGCCATGTGTTGACGGCTAAGGAACCAGGGGAAGCCGAGACAAGAATTTTTACCCAGAGCAAACAGAGAAAGCACCTTCCCCTGGAGCCATTACCCTGAATTTGGACTTCCAGCCTCCTAGATTGTGAGAAGATAAATTTCTGTTGTTTAAAACAACATACCTGCCCTATTTCTGTTACAGCAGCACTAAGAAATCAAGACAAAAAGGTGCACCAAAAAATTTGGGGTCGTTTGTTCTAAGCATGAAGGAAAGCTCGTAGGAAGATTGGAGAGGTATGACTGAGGTGATCTGATTTACATTTTTTTCCAAAGGTTAATTTGGATTCTGGGTTCTATGAATATGAGAGTGGATGCCGTATCTGAGAGAAGACATAGATCTTGGACCAGGATGGTAGCCATGGAAGAATGGGGAGAGGTAGGCACGGCATCTCCTTTAGAAAGAAAGTCAACAGACCTTGTTGATGGACTGGGTGTGAGAAGGGAGAGTGAGGGAAAGAGTAATATTAAATTGCAGATTGAGGTCTGAGAAATTTGGTGAATAGAAGTATAAAGAGAAACAAGGGGAGCTCTGGTGGCCTAGTGGCAAGAAGCCGCACTGCAATCCCAGAGGTACACGGTTTGAATCCACCAGATGCTCTACTGGAGAAGGAGGGACAATCTCCTCCTATACCAGTCAGATCTGATTTGACGGTACACACAAAAAAAATAATAAAAAATTGTTTAAAAAAAGTATAAAGAGAAACAAGTGGAGGAGTAAATCTGGAGATGACAAGTGATTATCATTGATCATACAAGCATTTGTCACAAGCATCAGAATTCTTATGGAGAAGATTCCTGTAATCGTTTTTTTTTTTTTTTACTGCCATCTCCTATATTCTACCTAGCACCAAAATCAAAGCCACGTACATTGCTGCAGAGTCAATCCCGGCTCATGGCAACCCCAAGAGTTATAACACTCCACTGGGTTTCTTTCTGTGCTGTAATTTTTTATGGAAGACAGGCCTTTCTGTAGAACTTCACATATCGTAGATGCTCAGGATTTTGTTGGTAAATGACTTAGTTATAATAATATTCTTGTTCTTGAAAAATTGCCAATACAACCCAGATGCCCTCTCTTTCACTGACTCAGTTTATCACCATCAAACGATTTCGGTTTCATTTTTTGGTGGCTCTTTCAATAGCAATGACCATCACCCTTAGATATCACCCTATCTCACCTACCTCCCCCTTTATTCATTCTGTCACTAGTTCTCTTACACTCAAACAAAACCGAAATGGACCTCAGGAGGGTCCTCAAGTTAAAGACTCACTTGGTTGACTCTCTCTTAGCATGCTTTGTCCAGGGAGATGTCCAGACCATTCTGTTCCCATTGTTGTTTTGTTCTTAGATGCCCTCAACACAACTACTACTTATAGTGATCCCATGAGCAACAGATCTGAAATTTGCCCTACCCTGTGCCATCCTTACAATCTCTGAAGTGCTCGAGCCCATTGTTACAGGTGTTAGTCTATTTTGTTGAGAGCTTTCCTGGTTCTCTCTGACTCTGCACCTTTCCCAGCATGGTTTCTTTTTCCCAGGACCGAGCCCTCTTGACCACATATTCAAAGTAAATGAAATGACGTTTCATCACCCTTGCCTCTAAAGAGCACCCTGGTTGCAGTTCCTCCACCACTTGTTTGTTCATTTGGCTACCTTATGTCAAACTGACCAATCAATCATCACTCAGACACTGAATATTTTCCATAAGAAGCTTTCATGTCTGTCTAGCATTTTGTAGCTTACAAAGCAATTCTTCTATTTCCTCCTTTTGGTCTTGTGCAACCAATGAATGAACAGATCAGGTCTCATAATATTAAATTCCCTACTTCAGCTTCCATAACTTATAGCCAAAAATCTCTGCGAAAATTCTCTGCATGGAGTATCCTGCTTGACCTGGGAAATTTCTACTTAACCTCCTCAAATCAATTTCAACATGAGTCCCTGGAGTCATAGACAATCAGGTAGAGTTAATTGCTCACTCAATCTTTTGTTGCTCTCTCTGGAATTTAATTGTTACTCTATAGAAAGAGTAAGGTCACTATGAGTCGCCTGCGACTTGACGGCACTTAACAACAACAACAACAACATAGAAAGAGCTCAGTTGGCCTAGTGGACAGAAAGAGATGCTACCAAGCCAAAGGTGGGGGATTTTAATCTGCAGCCCTCAGGTTTGGTTTTAATTGCGTTTGGTCAAACATTCTTCTAAGTGATATAGCACTGATCTGTCCATTTGCTGTACAGAGGTAACTCGTGGTTGCTGTAATGTTGAACGCTGTGACACTGATGTGTCAAATGCAAAATTGGTTACCCATGGTGGACAGTGTCTGGTGGAGCTCCCCAGTTAAAACAAGCTTGAAAGCAGGAGTGGCAACCACTTCTGAAATAGCTTGCCTCAGGAAACTCTATGAACTTGGAGAAATGATGAAAGTTATACAAGTGTTCAAGTCTTGCGTTCATAGGGTTGCAATGAGTCATCTACAACTCAACGGTACTTAACAACAACAACATAATATGTAGTAGTAATAGGTGTGTTGTTGCTACTGCTAGTTGCCCTCAAGTCAATTCCAACTCACAGCAACCTTAGGAAAAGTTTGCCTGCTCATGCTTCATCCTTAAAATCACCAGTATGTTTGAGCCAATGGTCTCAACTATTAGGCCAGTCCTTCTCATCAAGCTTCCCTCACTGGACACAGCACTAAACATGATGTTCTTCTCTAGCGGCTTGATCCCTCCTCATGAGGCATCCAAATCAAAGACATCAGGCACTATTTTGTTGTGATCTTTATGGTTCTAATGAGTAGATTACCAGGTCTTCCTTCTAGTCTGCCTTAGCCTAGAAACTCCACTGAAGCCTCTCCACCATGAGTTACTCTGCTGGTGTGTGAAACATTAGACATCATTTCTACCATCATCACAGCATACAAGCCATTTCATTGTCACTAATCAGTGTCTGAGTGATAGAGTAATAGGTGCAAATACATATATAAAATGTGTGATACATGTCTAAGTGTCTATCGTCCAGTGATAGAGTATTATTTTCTTAAATCAATGTATTTTATTAATCTGAAGGGTCCAGTGCTTGCTATATTCTTTTGCACAGTTACTCATTCACTCATTGCCATTACCCTTCAGTCAGAACTAACTCATTGCTGACCCTCTAACAGGTTTTCAGAGGTTACTTATCTTTTTTTCTATGGAGCACCTAGTGGATTCAAGCCACCTACCTTTGGGCTGTAATGTAACTACCCACTAGGCCCCTTGCATATAGTTAACAGTCAGTCAATGAATGACCATATGGTTAGTTTAAGAGCTTCAGATCATATTGTGAAACTACACCTATTTTCCTAAGGAATATAGACAATGAAAGCTTGATTTATATCCTAAAAGGTGGAGAGCCGGCTCATTTCTCAGAATTTATTTCCCGGAAAGTTTATGAGGTCTGATTTATGTCTTCCCTGAAAGGTCAGGTTATGGACTGTTCAACTCACTCTGTATTCATCGCTAATGAGTATTTTCACGAGGATGAAGTGGAGGTTTAATGTCAGTTATAAACAGATTGCCTGCTTCTCCCATTCAAGGAACTTCAGAAAATACTATGTCAACTCATCAATCAGCCTTTACTTGAGTATCTATGTGGGAAATGTTCTCAATGACGATAAGGCACAATGACTGGGGAGCTCCCTTTGCCAGAGACGTGCAACACGGGGGTCGTGTAAAATGTGATGGGTCTGCTTCCCCAGTCTTGCAGGCTTCGTCTCATGTTGCTGTGATCTCCTCCTAGGAACCTGCAAGTCCAGCCCATCTGTGTTCAACTGGGAGAACTGGAGGAGCTGGAGCCTGACTATGATCAATGAGCTTTTGTCTTCCTCATGACACTTGACATCCACTCCCCACCCCCTCAGGCAGGTGAGCCTTCATTACCAGCCTGAGGAGATGGATCCACTGGGAGTGAGGCAGTGGAGGACATCAGTGATGATGGATTCAGGTGTCAAGGCTGCTTACCAAATGACTTAATCGACTTCTTCAAGCTTGTCCTTGTTGCCACATTTTCATCCAGCCATCCATGCACTTTTTCTTTCTGCCTGTCCTTGCCTTCTGTGCCAGTCACAGCTGCAAGCTACTTCAAATGGCACTGTTTCTCATAATTCTGTGGGTTGGCTAGGTGATTCTCCTGTCAGTCTCACCTGGATTTGCTCATGTAACTATATGTTGTATCAGCACCCTAGATAGCTTCATTCAGGTGTGAGGTGGTGACTAGAATGTTTGGGATGGCTAGGGTTCCCTCTTCACACAGTTTCTCAATCGCAAAGAAACAAAATAGGCTGGCTCAGAACACAGAAAGTCTTGGAGTTCTAAGACAGCAAAAACTGAGGCCTCCAGGTCTCAGGAGACCTAGACTCTGAACTCATACAATGCTTCCTACTATTGGTCAAAGCAAGTCACATGATATGTTTGACCTTCTATTGGTCAAAGCAAGACAGAAGGTCAGTCAAGAGATGAGGAAGGAGATTTCACTTCTTGATGGGCCTATCTCCAAGACTGAGTTTTGATTCTTCCAATTCTGCCTATCTTAATTTGCCTTTCATGGATAAAACACTATTTCAGATTAACTAACTCTGAAGCCATTTTGGAAACATCTGTCGTCTGCAATATCTTCCCATGATAAGATTCCCAACCGGAGTATAAACTCTTGTCAAATCATGGACTGTGCTCAAGCCCATTTAGTCTTTTTGCCATCCCAATTCATATTTTACCCAGAGTTACCACAGTCTAAAACATTTAACAAAAAAGGTGAAAAAGAAATCTCCTTTTTGTTGTTTCTGTTTTACTCACATGGGTAGTATCTGAGCCAATCTTTTCTTCTATCTGAATAAGAGCATGCGTGAATAGGAGCAGGGGCTATGTGGTCTGTTGCTGTTGTCATTGAGTTGGGTTCTTTTGGGGTTAGTTGTTGTTAATTCATTGGTTAATCATGGCACCTAGACTCAGATTCAGCACGTAGTAGTTTGTCGTTGTTGTTGTTGTGTACCATAGAGTCGGAGCTGATCCATAGCTGACCTCAGGTGGGTTTTCAGAGGCAGTAATCACACAGGAGGAGATTGCTCTTCCTTCTCCTGCAGAGCAGCTGGTGGCCTTGAACCGCGTGCCTTTGGGATTACAGCACAGCTTCTTGCCACCAGGCCACCAGAGCTTGAGTGAATGAAAGCTCCTGAAGACTGTAATTAGTCCTTAAATCAGTTGATAGCTTCCCCTCCCAGCTCCTGTTGGTGGAAATTGGCCATAAGCATCTGTTAGTTGGGGGTGACTCATTCATTTATCACACATATGTGAAATGCTGTCAAGGCTGCAGAGCTTCCTCTTGATGCCCCTTTGATAAATACTTCTAAGAATTTTCTGTGTGTCTTGAGAGGGTCTTGGTCCTCTGAAGTGCATAATTTCCTTGGCAAGACAAAATCTGAGCATCTGGCAAGACAAGGGAATATTGTCTTTTTTGTTCAAATTCCTTTAAGTAAATTAAATTGGCTTGTTTAGATGTGTGCTGGGTGGACTTGAAAAATAAAAAACCAAAACCTACCATCTCTTTGACCACTCATTTAGAGGTTTACCAGAAACTCCCAAGGTCTTCCAGATTTCTGTTCAAAAGGGGGGGGGCATTGAGACCAAGTCCCACATTATAGGATAAGTCATATAGGAAATAGTTTTTGGTTTTTGGTTTTGTTTTTTTTTTTAAATTTAGGTTGTTTATTTTTCATTTCAGTGAACATCTACAGAGATTTTGGGATTCCATTCATTCATTGTTGCACCCTTCTCCCCGCACAAACCCCTCCCGCCTCCCCCCCATTTGCTCCTCTCCT
>NW_006399844.1:2927270-2953043 GCF_000299155.1 Elephantulus edwardii | reverse complement strand
CCCCCCCCGCACCTCCCCAAACCCCACCCCCTAGCCCCAAATATAATCCACTCTACAACCCTCCTCTCTGTTAAGGGATGGAGTCTATACTCTGTCCCTTTCCTGAAGCTAGAAATTCCAGTGGTCAGAGTCTACTTCAGCCAGTCAACCACTTTGAATGATGTGTTCAGTTTCCAGTGGCTTCCAGGAGACGGGTGGTCTTGCTAGCCACATATGTTGGCAAAAGTTTTGGCTGGAAAACACTTGCCACTTTTTCTGAATGTGGCTTCCTCACCCTGGAGCTTGTAGAGAACTACTTACTTATATTGGCTCGGAGCCCAGAAAGCCCCTACAAATGAAGGTGATAGACTTCGCAATGCTACTAGCTTTCCGAACAAGGAGACATCCCCTAAGGGTTGAGGTCTTTGCAGGTCCTGCCCACACTTTCTTGGGACTGGTGCCAATGTCCAGCAAATCACCAGTGATGCCCATAGTCACCATCTGTGGAGTTTGTGCTGGGTGCCATGCAGTGTTATAACAGATCCTCATTGCTCTTTATGATTTTGGCCACATGGGTTTCACTAAGCATGGCAGGTAACAGAGGACCAATTGAGATCAGAGCCCTTGACCTCCATAACTCCAGCTGGGAAGAGGAGAGTTCCCAAACTGAGATTGGGGAGCTCTTATCTCCAGACCCTAGTGACAAGAGGATTCTACATCAAGTTTCTCTGGAGGTGAAATTATATTGCGCCAGGCCCAGCTGCTGACCTATATAAAGACTTAGTACCTGCAGGCGCTCCCACACGGAACAGGGGACCATCTCCCTAGAGATCCACATGTGAGGGATTTGCGTTTTTCAGTGTATCTGGCTATGGTTTTCCTTGTTCCCAACTCCAGCCTGGCTTTAAGTCTACAGCCAACCATCTCCCAGGTTACTCCTATTCACTGACCTCCTCCAATCTTCTTATCCCAGCACTGCCTGTGCTCCAGTGGGCTCACTCCACCAACCACTGCAGGCATCTACCCATTAGATCTTGACAGTGACTGTGGAGTGACCTAGGATCCTGCATCTTAGCTCTTGTCGACAGACACATTTGCTCTCAGTGTCTAAATTGAAGTCTTCCAAAGTACACAGATGTTAATTTTAAGAGAGGCCACCGGACCCATCACCAAGCTGAAGTATGGACTTCATGTCACACATTTGCACAGATCAGCTATGTTCACATAAGTAATCCAGAGCAACCACAGTGCATTCTTTCCCCAGAGCCTCTGTTCCACACATCCTGCCCTAGCCTGGGTGACAAGGGGTCCGCAGGCCATGTGGATGACCTACCATTATCAGTGCAATTTTGTTTTATCTCTATTAAGAATGAAAATATCTTTGACATAGAAAAATATGCTGTGATATGCACACCCATATTCATTGTGGCTTTGTTCACAATAGCAAAAAGCTGGAAACAACCCAAGTGCCCATCAAAAAACGAATGGATAGAGAAGCTCTGGCATATTCACATAATGGAATACTATGCGGCATTGAAAAGCAAGGAACTCATAAAATATTATGCAAAATGGGTGACCCTGGAGGACATTATGCTGAGTGAAATATCTCAGTCACAAAAGGACAAATATTGCATAAGGCCACTGTTGTGAAATGGGACTGACATTGGGATTGAGGGAAGACAGAGAAAGAGGGGGCGAATGATGTATATTGCATTGAAACAGATGAAGAGGAGAACTGTTTAAAAGGGATATGTGATTGGATATTATTGTCATTATAGGAGTCCAGAATGAAGGCTGCACAGTGGAGTGGACTTGGGGGGAGGGATTGCATAACAATGAAAGGATTTTTCTTTGACTTTTCAAGGAGAGGAGTGAATTGGGTGGGAGAGAGTGTGCAGGGAGAAAAGTGCAACAATGAATGAATGGAAATCCTAAGTCTCTGTAAACTTTCATTAAAATGAATTTTTAAAAAAAAAAAAAAGAAAAATATGCTGTTGTTAAGTGTTACTGAGTCAAGGCCGAATCATAGTGACCCTGTGAAACAGAATGAAACCTTGCCTGATCTACATCACTTCACCATCCTCCCTGTGCTTAATTAAGCCCATTGTTACAGTCACTGTGTGGTCTCATCTTATTGAGAGTCTTCTTCTGCTCCAATGACCCTCTGCTTTTCATGATAAACTTCCCATGACCCATGGGTATTAGGAGGTGAAATCTAAGCGCAGTGTAAGCTCTCCACATACCACTTCTTCCCCAGAGATAACCACCACTCCGAACAGACAGCAGCCAGATGCTATGGCTGATAGACTTCATGTATCCAGCACATGTATAAATGGATAGCAAACATGAACTTGGTCAGGGATTTGGTTTGCCTGTTGAAATCTATTTGCAACTGTAAACACTGTCTTCAGAACCCACTGCAACTTTTCCTTTCATTGCCATCAAGCCTTCTTATTTACACACTGTTTATTGACCTGCTCAACCATTCCTCTTTGGATGGCTCTAAGTTTGTTTCTAAACTCTCACTACGTAGAGGGCTGCCACTGACATTCATGCACATGTCTCTCTTCAGCCTGATGAGAAACTCTCCAGCATGGAATCTCTGAGTCTTGTTATGCATATCAACAGGGCTTTTATCTTTTTTGTAGTTTTAAAAATTGATTTTAACAAAAGTTTACAGAAAAGTTGGATTTCCATTCCTTATTATTGCACCTTTTCTTCCCTACCCCTCCAGTTCACTTTTTTTTTTTTTAGAAAATATTCACTGTTGTATAATTTTCACCCTCCCTCAGTCCTCTTGGCTATGCACCTCTTATTCCGGACTGTTGTCATACAAATAATGCCTCATCATATATCCCTTTTAAATAATTCTTTCCTTCACCTATTCCAATGCACTATTTGCTATTTATCCCCTTTTTTTCCATTTCCCCCCACTCCCATGTCAGTTCTGTTTTAGAATAGTGATATTATGCAGTATTTGTTCTTTTGCAAGTGAGATATTTCACTCAACGTGATGTCCTCTGGCATCACCCGTGTTGTATTATAATGAGTTCCTCCTTTTTCACTCTTGTGTAATAGCTCATCTTATGACTATACCATAGTTTTTCTATCCATTCATTTGCTGATAGGAATTTAGTTTGCTTCCATGCTTCCATCTCTTTGCTGTTGTGAAAAACACAGCAATAAACATTGGTGTACATATACCTGTTTGGGTGGCAGTTCTGGTTTCTTTAGAGTATATTCTTTTTTTTTTTTTTAGAGTATATTCTTAATAGTGGAATTACTGGGTCAAATGACATTTCTATTTCCAACTTTTTGAGAAAGTGCCATACCACCTTGCACGGTGGTGGCACTATTTTACACTCCCCAAAGCAGTGAATAAGGGTTCCAATCTCTCCATAGCCTTGTCAGCATTTGTTGTTTGTTGCCCTGTTGAACTCCCTATTGTTACCGGGGTGAGATGATATCTCATAGTTGTGCATATCTGCAGTTAGGCAGGTGTCTTCCAAACTGGTTGTCTCTCTCATCAGTGAACTTCCCATTGTTCCAGTCTATACTTTTGCAGATAACATCCTATGTAAACAATTCACAAGTGGCATATAGAGTGAGCACAGGATGTCCAAAAAACCATTACCTAAGAGGATTGCCAGGTTTGTAAAACTCATACAAAGCGCAATTATATTGGGTAAAGGAAGATCCAGTAATCTGGCCAACACTTTGCATTCTCCTGATGACCAATGAAGCAGAAAGTATTTTCATGGTTATTGATCAGTTCTCCTTTCACTTCTTTATCTTACTTCTCCATATCCTTTGTCGATTTTCCTATTGAATTGTTAATCTTACTCTCATTGATTTGCAGAAGGGTTTCTTAACAGTGGTACCACCGAGGACTTTCTGGCCTGGATAATTCTTTGTTGTAGGGGTTTGTCCTGGGCACTGCAGTATGTTTAGCAGCATTTCCCCATGGCATCCGCTGTGCAACCGTAAAAACCAGCACTTCTCCATACAGAGCAAATGCTCCCTGAGTGTCACGATTTTGTCAAATTGTCCCAGGCTGTGAATCACTCACTATAGAAAGATTTTCTTTATAGTAGATATTAAACCTTTTCTAGCTATACAGATTCAGATATTTTCATAAAGTTATTCACTTCCTAAACAACACTCCTCCGGAAACTCTATGAACTTTAATAAATGTCAATAGTTTTAGAGGGGCTTCAGGCCTTTTATTCATAGGGTTGCTGTGAGTCATGCTTGGCTCGAAGGCAATCAACAACAACTTTATGACAAAGGGAGCTTTGATAGCTTATAGATAAGGAATCTCGTACTATAAGCCAAAGATACGTGATTTGAATCCGCCATCTGCTCTGTGGGAGAAGGCTGGGCCATCTCTTCCCTCCTGATTGACTGCCTCTGAAAACCTCCTGGAGGCTAAGCTATGGGTCAGTTCTGACTCAACAGTCCACAACAACAATTATGAGAAGACCAGCAATAAGCCTAATCCTCTTCTGCCACCAAAGCTTTGCTTTGGAGAGAGGAGAAAAAGAAGACTATTCATTTAGTACTCAAAGCATTTCTCTGGGTGCTTTGCATGGTCTATCCCCTTTTTCATCTTTGCTGCAAATCTGTGAGATATATATTACTATCCCCATTTCACAGAGGAGGAATTACACAGAATGTAGAAATATTCCAAGGGTGCTCATACAAGAAAACAAGGGATGGATTCAAGTTCATCTACTGTTTCAACAGAGTGAAAGGAAAATGGTACTGGACGTGAGAGGCACAGGTCTTAGTCCTGGCTGTGTCCCTAGAACGCCTGATGAATGGAGTCCATCCTTCACGCACACCAGCTTCTTGATAGGACAACAGGGAGAGTGGATACACATCCTTCTCATCTTTAAAAAAACCGAATCTGGGGCCAGAGCTGCCTGGGTTGGCTCTGGCCCTGTTGTTACTTCGCTGATAGTGACTTTGGCCTTACTTGACTCACTTGATTGTGGGGTTGCAAACACCACAAAACACTCAGAGTTTCTGAGAAAAGTTGTTGTTTTTCTTGTTGATATGTACCATCAAGTTGGAACCAACCCATAGCTGACCCTCTGGTGGGTTTTCAGATGCAGTTAATTACATGGCAACAGGTTGTCCATCTTTCTCCCACAGAGCAGCTGGTGGACTCGAACCATGCACCTTCAGGATTGCAGTGCTGCTTCTTGCAACTAGGCCATTAGAACTCCCTTCTTGTGAAAAGTAGAAATAATTAATATAAAACTCTTATATCATATAGAAGTTCCACAGATATACTAAATGGAGTGTCATTATAATTCTATAATTAGAAAAGAATTTAAATTGGAAAGAATTGTAAAATGTGTGTTAAGATACAATTAAACAGCATTTTACATCACTCACTCCCTCTCATTACCATCAAGTTGGAACCAACTTTCAGTTGACCCTTCATTGTTTTCTGAGACTGTAGGTCCCATGGGAAGTGAGTGCCCCTCTTTATTCTGTGGAGTTGCTTGTGGGTTTGAACTGCCAGAAGGTTTCTTTAGGTCAGTAGTACAACTCTCTACGGAGAGGACCACTGGAGCCCTTCTTATGATCTGTAAGAACAATTCACACTTAGAGGAGTTTAGTCTGTAAGCCAATCAGCTGTTAAACCCACTGCTGCCAAGCTGATTCTTATGTAGTGACTCTATAACAACCACACAGGACAGAGGAGAACTGCCCGTAGAGGTCCCAGGGCTGTCAGCCTTTATGGACACAGATCGCTACATCTTTCTTTTTCAGAGCAGCTGGTAGTTTGAACAATCAATTTTTCAGTTAGCAGTTGAATGCTTTAACTACTGTGCCACCAGAGCTCTGACTGTGAGCAGGGTTGAGAGGTGGAGTAAAGAATTCAGTGACAAGCTCATAGATTGCATGGTGCTGGTGCCTGGACAATATACTCGAGTACCTCTGACTTGAGAACTTCTCTCATTGGTGGGACCAGTCAATAGGTGGGCTTTGCTCTCTGTACAAACCAGACAAAGATACATTTTAACCCAGGATTCCCAAAGGTCACAGGGTCTGAAAGAGGTCCTAAATGCAGGCTGGTCTTGCCTTCCTTTTCCATGAAACTTGTATCTGCTCTAGATTCAATAGTACGGAGAAAGGCAGACCACCTGTTAGCAAACAGCCTCCTTCAAAGAGAGCAAGCAGAGAAGCCTGATGCTCTTTAAATCCTTGTGCTAAAAGGGCTGGAGCCACTCTCACAAAAGGCTCTGAGACCCAGAGAGACTTTGTCTGCCCAGTGCATGGGTAATTAGCTGTTAACACATGGAAATAAAAGCTGATTTAGAGAGACAGCTTTAGCTTTTATTTATAGCAATTGATAGCAATTCAGCACAGGCTTTCTTTAAAAAAAATGAAAAAAAAAAACCCCACCAAACCTGGACATCATTTCTAGCCAAAGCTCAACAATTCATTGTGACAAATTCTCCTCCTCCTTCACTTTCCTTCTCTCATCTCTCAGAAGCTGTCTTAGCCTCCACCACCTTGTCTGAGCTCTGGATCCTTCGGTTAGAGGGAGTTCCTTCTACTCCATATTGTTATGGATCCTGAACTCCTGTACATCTGCATGCCCCTTTGGAGAAGAGAAGAGCGCAGACTTTACAGAAAGTCCAGTTCAAATCTTGGTTCCCTTTCTTAGTGGAGAGGAGCTCTTAAGGTGCAGGCAGTGGGCAACTGGACTGCCAAAACCAGTGGGCATGGCTATTTTAATTGAGGTAAATTTCATTCTCATGACTTTCCATTTTCAAAGTGAAATTTTGTTATCAGATAATGTGATTAATATAAAATAATGAAAGAGGAGGCCTTTTTTGGTCATCACTCCACTCCCCACAGGGAAAGAGTGTGACTGAACCAATCACTCCAATCACTTTCACAGAGGTTGGCTGAAAACCTCCAGACTGGAAGTAGTCTGGTCTGCAGGAATAAGAGTGTTCCCTTCCTGATGGTCCCACTGATCAACTGGGTGGGAAGACAGCAAGGCTGCCAGTTGCCTTGTTTTTCTTTATTAGACTCCTGTTATTTCAATTCCATGAACAAAATCTGTGTATATCCAATTCTTAATTACAAAGGGACAGACGATCTGCATTGCAAATTGTCCACAGCAAATCTTGCTCCCAAATTATTGATGAGATTGTCACCCAGCCTAAGTCATTTTGGCGTGATGGGTCCATTTCTAGACAGTTTTATTTCAGAACTGTTTATATGTGGACATTTCCCTGCCTGCCTCCCCACTAAAAGCACAAGTTCCTTTGGAGTGGGCTCTGTGCTATCCATCTGCCAAAATGGGTTTGATTTTATGTCCCAGCCACAAGCTCCCTTTTCGCCTGGAACGGGGAGGCAGCTCATCACAGCTATGCCCATGCTTGACTGTAAGCCTCAGCGTTCACACTACAGAAGGGAATTGCTCAGTCATCCCTGGACTGGTGTTTCCATCAGTGTCCAGGCATAATGTCTATAGTGATGGAAACAACAGAAGGAAACGGGATTGCTTAGAAGGACTGTTCAGATTTCTATTTCCTCTTGGCTCAAGTCTTTATCACGCTGGTCCCTGAACATGCTAATAGTGGTGCTTAGCCCCTCTGAACCCATCAGTATTCAAGAATGGCATTTAATATTCAAGAACAGCTCAAAATGGCATTAGGGCTAAGCACTCAGCTTTTAACGAAAAGGTTGGTGGTTCCAACCCATCCAGCAGCTTGTTGGGAGAAGGACTTGGCAATCTACTTCTATCTCTAAAGATTGTTATTAAGTGCCATCAAGTCAGAATCAAGTCATAGTGGGTTTTCAGAAGCCACAAATTGCATGGGAGATTGCCCATCAACGCCTTAACACGAGGTCACTAGAGCTCCCTTCTGTAAGGATTAGTCCAAAAAGCCCTGTTCTACTTTAGCACGTGGAGTCACTGGGAGCTGGAATTGAGTCTTAGCACCTAAAAACAATGAGAAGCCTTCAAACAGTTTGTGCAGCTCCTTGCAAGTGATGCTTGCCTGACATCAGCTTTAAAAAATGCATTTTTCTCAGTGGCTAAGAAAAGGTATGAATGAGACCACATTCTGGGGTCTCAGAGAGGCACGCTGTGGGCTCCAGAAACAGAACTTAGTGTTGCCCTTAGGGAGCCTTGGGATGTAAACAAACCACACAGTTTGACACTGTAAGAGAAAGTGATGCCAAAATGACTCTACCCAACTTTTGTTCAGTGTTTCAGCAGAAACTTACTAGTTTTTAAATACAAATATCTGTATAGTTAGTAATAACAACAAAACTATGTTTTTCATAAGCTCAGCTTACATGTCTCCATTTATCTACGTGGCTAAAATCTATGTGAATTTACTTCTGATAGACTCTTGGAATTGTTATTATTTCCCAAATACAACGATGCTTTGAAACATATGGTTTTATTTGCATCTGCTCCAGGACTATTCTACAAGCAGGTGCAGTTGTTTTTGTCACTACAGATTTTCATAGTTGCCGATATTGTTTGGTATCGAAGTGATTACTAATTGTGAACCTATATAATGGTAACTTTTTTGAGAATGAACTAATAATTAAAGGAAAAGAAAGATAAAGCTCAGAAGAGGTTTCTGCTTCTTCATGAACATTTTAAAGGAAAGAAAACACAAACTCATTGCCATAGAGTTCGAGTTGATTCACAGCTGGCCCTGCCGTGGGTTTTCAGAGGCTGTAAATCGCGCAGGAGGAGATTGCCCGTCTTTCTCCCTCAGTGCTGCTGGTGGATTAGAATAATCATAGAGGTTCCACCTTTGGGTTAACTGCATAGCACTCAAAGGACTGCACTACCAGCATTCGTATTCTTTACTAATAAATGTTGTAATTCAACATGGAAAGATTTTTTCAAAACAATTTTGTAATGACTCTTTACAATTCATATGGCATGTCCAAAATGACTAATAAACATCACTAAGGATTCTGCAGGGAGCTCGGGTGATGCCATCCATAGATAGATCTACAGCTACTCAAGACCACACAGCTCTGGGAATTTGAATCTATCATCTGTTTCAAGGGAGGAAGATGCGTTATTCCTGAACTCTGTACTGCCTTGAAGACTCCCTGGAGGGTTGGTTATGAGCCGGTTCTGACTCCAGAGCTGTGAGTTGAGCTGAGCTGAAGGACCTTGTATGGGCTGGCACAGGAGGAAGTCCTTGGGCCAGGGATGGGTGCAGTGTATGTGAGACCTAGTGGCATTAGTGGCACTGCTGGGTGAGCAAGTCTCATCTTGAATTCTTCTTTCATGTGCCCCGGCCCTGAACCCTTGGCGAGATGCAGAAATCTGTTTCCATAAAACCAATTTATTTTTCCATTTATTTGATTAATTGGAATTGCTAATACTATGGTCTCTGGGTCATAAACACTGAATAATAAAACCCCCTGTCTGTCTGCCCTGTGCATTAGTGTTCACTGAGCACTTTTGTATCCATTATCTGATGTGACCCTTGGAATAGCCCTGAGAGGAAGGCGAGACTTGTCGAGATGTGTGTTGCCAATGGTTACGCAGACAGTCCAGGGTGGAGCCAAACCCAGAAACGGGTCTTTAGATTCTACTCTCAGTTCTTTTTCAGGCTGACCAATACCTCTAGTTTCCCCAGTTCCGAGAGGCTTTCTAGAGGCCTTGAGTGGTGCTAATAGCTAATGTACTGGCTGCAAACCAAAAGATTAGAAGTTCAAGTCCACCCGGAGGTGCCTCCAAAGAAAGGTCTGATGTTCTAGTTCCCCCCAAAAGAAGCCATTGAAAACTCTATGGGGCACACTGTACACTGACACAGATTGCTGTGCGGTGTCGTCGAGAAGACTATGATTCACAGCTACCCTGTGAACAACAGATTTGAACCTTGCTCTATCCTGTGTCAGCCTCACCATCTCGGATATATACATCAATCCATCTTGTTGACAGCCTTTTTCACTTTCACTGATACCCCGTCCCCCCACCTTTCCAAGCATGATGCTTTGTCCATGGACCAGCCCCTCCTAACAACATGCCTGAAGGGAGACAAAGCTTCACCATCCTTGCCTCTGGGGACGCCGTAAGTGGGTGTCAACATGATGATAACTTTTCTTCTGCTTAGGGACTCCCATCCCTCAGTCTGGAGGTCAATCCATCCCTGATAAACCAGCCAATCTCATTTGCTTTGGGAAGGGAGAGAGGGAGTCATTTGCAGAGTGACCCAGGCTGGAGCTGAGTATCGAATACTCCTTTGCAGGTTAATGGTTGTTTTGCCCCGGAGCGAGAGCAGGAGGCTGGTCAGGCTGGTCACCACTGGCCAGATTTCGCTGATGTGCCCCTTGTTAACCTACTCTGACTTTGACCCACTCCCAGGACCTCTGGCCCCACCTGCCTTCACCTTTGGTTTCCAGACAGAATTCTCAGATCTTGGTCCTTTTTGCCTTGCTCATTAGCATTTTGACTTTATTAATGTGAAGGAATTCAAATCTGATTGAGAAATCATTAAGTTAAACTGAGCTCAGAACAAAGCAATTGAGGAGAAAATTGCAAATACCAGCTGCTCTTTTCCCCCTCCTCTCTCTCTCTGCTCAGAAAATGGCAGACACAACTTTTCCTTCTTCCCTAGAAGATAGGTAGCGAGTGGAGAGAGTGCCCCCCGGCCCTGGGGGCAAGATCACTGCACAATTGTCAGGAAAGCCCCGTGGGTTGTTGTAAATATGGGGAACTATATATACTGCTGGAGGGGATATAAATAATATAATAGGACTCAAGCAAAAGACCCGGTTTGTCTTCTCTGTGTGTGTGTTGGCAACCATGCAAAGGACGTTCTATTCTACATTTAGTTTTCTATTTTGCCCCCTGGTCTTTATCTTTCATCCGACTTGTGTTTTCCTTATTCCTGATATGTTTAATTTATAGCTCTCTATTTCATTACATGCATCTCTTGAAAGCTGCTTCAAATCCTCTGTGGAGCTAAGTGAGAAGTAAATACGACGAGACCAGCCCCTCCCCTAGCAGCTCCTTTTGGTGGGTAGCAGTAAAGGGTCTTGTATACGCCGCTAACAGGAGAAGCAAGATGAAGGCTGGCAAGGGCTTGCCGCGCGAATCTCTGTCCCCGGCCTGCAAGTGTGAGCAGCCTCCAGGTTTTGCCACCTTGTCTTGGGTGCAAGAGAAGCCAGCAAGTATACAAAGCTCTTTGTAAGCACCCCAAGGGTAGACTACGAATCTCAGCTCTTGGCTTAGGGCTGAAATGAGTCCAGCTAACTGCGTCTCAAGATTCTGTTAGACTCTGGCTGCAGGAACACCTTCAGAAAGGAACTCGGGTATTTTTCTGCTACTTTATTTCTGGGTCTTCCAGATTCCTAGGCTTTGCCTTTCCTCAGCTTGTCTCCACTATCCAGGGGAAGCTATTGTAACTATAAGGGCACTCTGGTGGCCCAATGATAAGGGGCTGCCACCTGAAGGCACATGGTTCGAATCCACCAGCTGCTCCATGAGAGAGTAAAATGGACAATCCCCTTCTGTAAGATATACTGCCTCTGAAAACCCACTGAGGGGAGGAAGCGCTCTGGTGGCCCAATGATAAGGGGCTTCCACCTGAAGGCACATGGTTCGAATCCACCAGCTGCTCCGTGAGAGAGTAAAATGGACAATCCCCTTCTGTAAGATATACTGCCTCTGAAAACCCACTGAGGGGAGGAAGAAGGTGGTCAGTTATGGTTCAGTTTGACTCCATGGTACATAACAACAATTACAGCATTGTAAAGGGAGCTCTGGTGGCCAAGTGGCAAGAAGCTGCACTGTAATCCCAAAGGCATGCAGTTCGAATCCACCAGCTGCTCCATGGGAGAAGGACGGGCAATCAATCTCCTCTAGCATAATTAACTTCCTTTGAAAATCTGCTGGAGGGTCAGCAATGGGTTGGTTCCGATTCTACGGCCCACAACAATGACAACAACTCGTGGCATTGTCTGTAGGTGGTTGTACAGCTGACCCAAAGGCTACTCCTCTCTGGTGGTCCAAATTCTTCAGTAGCTCTGCAGGAGAAAGGTGGGCAGTCTCCTCCCGTGCAATGTACAATTGCCTTGGAAACACCCTGGAGGGTCGCTAATGGGTTAGTTCTGACTTGACAGCAATGCGGTGAGTTGGAGTTGGTTGTAACTATACATTGGGTGGACTGAGACACTCTTTCTAAGATTCTGTGGCTATAGAAACTGCTTCCTGCTGTCTTCCTTCCTCCTTGCAATTCATGTAACAGCCAAATGGATCATTGTAAAATTTGAATCACTATCATACTAAACTCCTTTGTAGAGCCCTACATTGCTCTTGGTCTACCATACATGCTTCTTCCCAGATCTCCAAGGTCTGGATGATCTAGTCCCTGCCTACGCCTCTCTCTTGCTTCTTCTCCAGCCTTCTTTTGCTCTCCTAAATATGTCCAATTTATGCCTGCCCTTGACTCCTTGTATTTTCAGTTTCTATGGCCTGCTACAGAATGTACCTGCTTTTTTACAAAAAAACTCCCACTCACTATTATCGAGACCTATGTGACTCATAGCAACAAACTCTATGGGTTTCTGAGCTGTACATCTTTGTGGAAAAAGACTGTTCCACTTTCTCTCACGGAGTGCTGATCTTTTTGTTAGTAGCTCAGGTCTCCTAGTTCATTCTTACTCTTTAGAGCTCAAATGTCATCTTCTCAGAAATTCCTTCCTTTGCTTGTCCATCCAAATTGGTTCCACTCCACCCCCACTTGGCCCTGTAACTCTCCCTGACATCATCTGTTTCCATCACAGTAGTTATTATAATTTGAAATCACCTTCTTAATTTAGTCACTTGTTTGCTGCACATCTACCTCAGCAGCATATAATCTTATCCACTTTGAGCCCAGCTGCAATCTCAGCCCAATGTCCATCCATCCATCTGTTTGCCTTATTAAGGTGTCACGTATGTTGCTATGATGCTGGAAGCTGAGCCACCAGTATTTCAGATACTAACAGTATCTCTCACGGCAGACAGGTTCTCAGCAGAGCTTCCAGACTAAGCCACACTAGGAAGTAAGACCAGATGATCTATTCCTGAAAATCAGTTAAAGGAAAAAAAAATTAAAAAAAAATCAAATCTCTATGCACATGCAAAAAAAATATTAGTTAATGAAAACTCTATGAATCATAACAAAATATTGTCTATTAAAGTGTTAGAAGATGAGCCAAATAAATTGATAGATACTAAAACCATAATGGGTTCAAATGTTCTATCATGAAGATGGGGTAAGAGTGGGCAAGTTTATATTCTATTATACACTTGTCATCATGGCAACTACCCTCACCAATATCCCCAGCACTTAGAACTGCAATGGGCACATCGCCCAGAAACCAAAGCTACTGCCTTCAAGTCTGTTCTGATTTATGGTGCCCTCTCATTGGGTTTCCAAGGCTGTGAATCATAATCTAAACAGACTGTCTCACTTTTCTCCTATGGAGCAACTGTGGGTCCAAGTTGCTGACCTTTTGGTCAGCAGTCCAACATTTACTTGCTGTATCACATGAGCCCCCTGTGGCTGGAACATAATCCCAAAGCCCTAAAGGTACTGCCATTGAATTTATTTCATTCATAGTGACCCTCCACTGGGTTTCTGAGGCTGACATTGGTATAGGAGGAGACTATTTGTAAAAAGAGCAAGGCCGTGGCCATATCTGACCTTTACCAACTTCATAAAGGGGAACTGTCCCTGTCAACAGCATCCATAACACAATACTACTTCCTATGAGGGCAGATATGTCCCCCGTGCTCCCGTACCTCCTTCTACTCATCTCAACACACATTTTACTGCTTTGCTGGGTCCAAAATACAATGTGATACTTCATAGACCACACAGAACTATGTTGGGGAGGTCAAAAGGTTATAATCTAGATGCAGAATACAGACATGACAGATTCTGAAATGAACATGCAGGAAGTTTAGCCTTGAGCCTCATGGCTTTAGACTAGGGTTACAAAGTTCTCAGTGCTGTCAATAATACTCACTCTCTTACCTGCTTTCAAATTGTCCAACAAATTTGGGGAAAGTCTTTTAGCTTAGCTCTGGTTCTGTCTATGGGAACATAGCAGCCTGCTATAGTAGTCAGTGAGGGAAGGTCTAATCTGTTACTGGAGCCACCCCTTATACATTGATGAGAATGGCCAATATCCTTGTGGAATGATTAGATAGCCAATTCCCTCATGGATAGGCTAACACTCCCTATTCACCTATTCCCACCCATCTACCTGGTTAAGTCAGATTCAATGGCTAGGAAAGTCATATTGAAAGACAAACTCCACACTGCTCATCTTTCTCCCATCAAGTGGGTAATAGAGTTAAACAACTAACCTTTCCGCTAGCTGCCCCATAAGTTATGCACTACTATATCAGTGAGATGAAGTATCAATGATTTAACTAGGCATTAGAAAACTGTCAACAATTGGTCAAGTCCAGTTGCTACCTATTTGCACAAATAAAGTTTTATTGTAACATAGCTTATTAATTTATATATCTTCTGTAGTTATTTTGGTGCTTTGAGGACAGAGTTGATTGCTTTCAACAGAGACTGAATGTTTTTACAGAGGCAAAAATATTTACTGATTCTTTAATAAAAAGTTTGCTTATCTCTAACTTAAACCTGGACGTGCTTACCAAGTTGTGCCAGGAAATCTGGAGAACAACCACTTGGCCAACTGACTGGAAGAGATCTATATTTGTTCCCATCCCAAAGAAGGGTGACACAACAGAGTGTGGAAACTATAGAACAATATCATTGATTTCACATGCAAGCAAGATTCTACTGAAAATTATCCAAAAACGACTGGAACAGCACATCAGCAGAGAACTGCTAGAAGTCCAGGCTGGGTTTAGAAGGGGTCGTGGTACTAGGGATATTGTAGCTAATGTCAGATCTTAGCTGAAAGCAGGGAATACCAGAGGAATGTCTATCTGTGTTTCATTGACTATGCAAAGGTGTTTGTGTGGATCATAACAAACTGTGGCTGACTCTGAGAAGAATGGGAATACCAGAACACTTGATTATGCTAATGAGAAATCTATACTTGGACCAGGAGGCAGTCGTCAGAACAGAGCAAGAAAACACTGCATGGTTTAAAATTGGGAAGGTTGTACGCCAGGGATGTGGCGTGTCTCCATACCTTTTCAATCTGTATGCAGAACAGATCATCCAGGAGGCTGGGCTCTATGAGGAGAAATGTGGAGTCAAGATCGGTGGAAGATCTATCAAAAATCTGTGTTATGCAGATGACACAAACCTGCTTGCTGAACTGAGGAGGAACTGAAGCACTTGCTGCAGAAGGTCAAGGACTGCAGCCTACAATATGGACTGAGGCTCAAGGCCAAGAAGACAAAGATTCTCACCACTGGACCAATTGGCAGCATCATGGATGGTGAAGAGATTGAGATTGTTCACAGCTTTAGTTTGCTTGGCTCCAGCCAACACTCTCAGCACCAATAGCCAGGAAATTAAAAGGAGTATTGCCATGGGAAAATCTGCTGTTAGGAAACTCTCCAAAGTACTGAAGAGCAACGGTGTCTTTCTGGAGACTAAGGTGCATCTGATACAGGCCCAGAGAGTTGGACAATGACTAAGGAGGATAGAAAGAGAATTGATGCCTTTGAGCTGTGGTGCTGGAGAAGAGTATTGAGGGTACCATGGACTGCTAGGAAAGCAGATTCATCCTTGAAAAGGTTAAACTGGGTGGCTCCTTGGAGGCAAGGATTCTGAGGCTCCATCTAACATACTTTGGACATGTAAGGAGAGACCAGTCCTTGGAGAGGGACATCATGCTTGGGAGGGTAGAGGGACAGCGCAGGAGGGGAAAACCCTCTATGAGGTGGATTGTTTCGGTGACTGGGGTAATGGAATGGGTGGGTCAGAGACAGTGCAATTGGCACAGGACAGAGCAGAGTTCAGGGCTTTTGGACCTAGGGTCGCTATGAGTCACAAGCGACTCAATGGCACATACCAACAAAAACAACAACTAACTTAAACCACAAAACAGTAATTTAATCCATGAGGACATTTGTTATTACTGTTATGAGCCATTGGGTCACCTGTGACTGACAGCAACCCTATGAACAGCAGCTCTGAAGCCTATCTTTTCCTGAGCCAGTCTCACTAATTCTGACACACCAAACCCCATTGCCCCACTTACTATAACAATCCACCTGAGGTCTCCTTCTCCTGCACTGTCCCTCCACCTTTCTGAGCATGATGGCCTTCTCCAAGGACCAGTCTCTCCTAGCCATATGCCCAAGTATGTAAAATGGAGGTTCAAAATCCTAGCCTCCAAGGAGAAACTTGGTTTCACCATCTCCAAGGCTGACCTATTTTTCTCCTTGGCAGTTCATGGTATGTTCAATACTCTTCTCCAGCATCACAATTTAAAGGCATTGATTCTTCTGTCTTCCTTTGCCATTGTCCAGTTCTCTGATGCATAGCAAGTAATTGCAAAGACCATGGCCTGGATTAGGCACATCTTAGTCTCTAACCTGACATCATTGTTTTCAATGCTCTGGAGAGGTCCCTGACAGCAAATTTTCCTAGTGCAATTTGCATTTTGATTTCCTGACTGCTGGTGCCAAGATTGTAGAGCTAAGCAAGCTGTAACCGTTAACCTCAATCTCTTCTCCACCCATCATGGTGCTGCCAGTTAGGCCAGTGGTGAGAATCTTTGTCTTCTTGATGTTGTGCTTCAATACATTTTGGAGACTAAAGTCCTCGATCTTCTGCAGCAAGTGCTTTAGGTCCTCCTCAGGTTCAGCAAGCAAGGCTGTGTCATCTGCATAATGTTTGTTGTTGCTGAATCTTCCTCCAATCCTGATATCACATTCCTCCTCATAAAGCCCTGCTTTCCAAATGATCTGTTCTGTATATAGATTGAAAAGGTATGGACATAGTATTTCATTTAATCAGAAGCCAGAGATACAGTCTCAGTTCAGCTCAGCAGCTCATTGATGTCATTGAGGACTCATGGGATATTACTAATCTGCCTTCTTCCATGCCCCACAGACATCTTCCCCCAGATTCCAAGGCAGATGCTACAGCTGTCATCATCACATCCTTACATATCAGAACTCCAGGAAGGAAAAATAGCATGACAGCAAAGATTGACTTTCTCTTTTCCAGTGAGAAATCCTTTACAAAACAAAATCAAATAGAAAAACACCAAATAAACTACTCCTTGGGTTTTTCTAGGAAATGACCTATGAGCTCTTGAGAAGAAGCTACACTGTGCTGTTTTTGGCTGGAGTGTTCTATATTTGTCTGCTAGTTCTAGTTGGTCAACAGCATCATTTAGGTTCTCTGTTTCATTACTGATTGCTTTTGTAGATGTTCTGTATTTGTATTTTATTGGCTCAGATTGGATCGCATGATCACAAATCTATTACCAGGTCAATCATTGGCAAAAAGCAAGGGACAGCGATGGTTGCCTTAGAGTAGGCATGGTTTATCAGCCCAGGTGGGCACATTGCCTTCAGTACAAAGGCAGTGTTACAAAGGCAAAGAAGAAAGACTTGCTAAGAAATGTGAATGAAGTTCACCACCTATCTTTAAACTCAAGATGGTTGTGATTAAGGACTGATGTGTGTCCATTCTTCATAGCATTTGATATGAACAGATGTATTTTCCCCCTTTTCTGGATATCATGTAGATCTCTTCTCTCAGCTTGTACCTTTTCCTCTATTTTCTCACCACTGGCCACCATCATTGATCTGAGTCAGACCTAAGTGGATAATGTGGTCAAGAAAAGATTTGACAGATAGCCTAAGTAAATATAAAATGCTCCAAATCCTGTTTCCCAATATCTAAGTCCAAAGTTCCAAGATGCACTATACAAGAGATATTTTGGGTTAATACATTGTTCTCCAGAACGTCTCTGTTAAAATGAATGATGCTTTTAAAAGGTCATACATGATGTGAGTTTATGGCTTAATCCCAAAGGCATGATGTCATAGACCATCTCATACAGTGGCCATCTTGACCTTGAGCGGAACAGAGAACAGTGTCATAATGGAAAGAACACTGAACTGTGTGAGTCAGGATGCCAAGACTCTAGATTCTGCCCATCTCTAATTCATTGTCCACTTTGAGAAAATCACATTCTCTCTATGAACCTCACCTGCATCATCTGTTTAGTGAAAGGGATGAAATTCTGTGATCTTTGAGGGTCCTAGTGGAGGATGATGCAGCAGATTGAGCCCTGGGCGCTCACCAGGAAGTCAGTGGCTGAAACCTGTCGGTGCTCTGCAGGAAAAAGATGAGACCGTCTGTTTCCCCGAAGACTTACACCCTTGGAAACCCCACGGAGCAGTTCAACGTTGAATTGCCAATGAGTCAGAATTGACTTGACAGCAATGAGTTTGGGTTGTTTTTGTTTTTGTTTTTAGTTTTGATCTACTTGTAGACACAGATTCTCCATTTATTGCATTCCTTTACTTACGATCCCTTTAGGCCCTTTTTCAAACACATCTTTGCTATCTTCTGTGTGTTGAGAACGTTTCAGGATGCTTAGGAATATAGCATTCCCTGTCCTCAGGAAGCATACTGCCTGGTAGGGGATACAGAGAAATACATGAGTGGATCTAACACTGTGTGACAAAAATGATGACAATAATGATAAGAGCATTACAAACTCATGGCAAGATAGGAAGATGCTATCAGGGACATGAGATGAAGGGTGGCTCCCAGACATGATGTCTAACTTAGGATCTGAATCCACCAAACCAAAGAGATGGACAAGTATTTTCCCTGAATTAATTATCAGCACTTTATAAGAATTGTTGGAAAATAATGCCACAATTATTCCATATGAATAAATGGAATTAAGTTCTTTTCATTCAATCCACTTGCTATTTTGGCTATTTAAAAGTATGATGTAAAGAGCAATCAGATACATTCAAGAAAAACCAATTTATTCATCACCCACTTCTGTGGCGGTAGTTCATTAATTTAAAACTGATAATCTCCATATCAAACGTACCAGACATATCAGATTCACCAACTGGAAACAAAATGACAGAATTCTCACCACCTTCCAGCACTTGAGTTCGTGCTGAAGACAGGAAGTGGCAGAGGGCACTGTTGGCATTCTCTAGGAGTTGACCTGACAACAGAGCATGGACACAGTCAGATTCATTAATAATCACAGCCAGCGTGGCCCCAGCACACAGAGGATGCTGTTCAATTACATCGGGATCAGGAAAGCTTTTGGTGGCCATGGACTCTGACTAAATATTGAAGGCTGTGAATGCATAAGCAGGATGCAGCAAATAAGCTCTAGATTAATGCCAAGTGAAGGTGCATTTTTTGTAAGTGATTCTCCTATTACAGCATCTCTCGGTCACCCTTCCCCAAAAGACCCTGCTGAGTGCCCCACTCTGATGACAGCAATCAACGTCAATTCTTAGTGTCTCCACAAAGGCCACTCTCAGTTCTATTGGGGAGAAAGAAGGCAGATTGTGCAACCAGTGTTAGAATAATCTCTTGCTATTTCCTTCTTTAGTTCTACTCCTTTATTCAGTCTTTTTCATGACTTGGTAGTTGCTCCCCTGCCTACCTCACGCAGTTGTTTTGAAAAAGGGACCTGCATGGGGCAGTGGTTAAGCTCTCAGTTGCTAAGTGACAGGTGAGCAGTTCAAAGTTACCAATTGTTCCACGGGAGAAAGATGTGGCAGTCTGCTTCTGTACAGATGTACAGCCTGGGAAGGCTTGCTATTCTCCAGAATCAACTCGGAAGCAACTGCTGTGGTTTGGGATCATGTAAGGCAGTAGTAGCATAGACCTCTTTGGCCATGGGTGGTTAATCATTGCCTCTCCTTGAACAATCATGGGCTCTTCAGCATCCTCCCCAGGCCTTCGGGAGACTACAGGACAGTCACCCCAGTCTTCCTGTTAGGGTGTTTCACTGTGGTGAGGAGCAGGCTCTTGGCTTCATAACCAGGTCCCCCCAGGCCCATGGAAAACACAACTCAAATAGGATTCCTTTAACTATCATATCTCTCGCCTACATTCTGATTTCTCTTGCTACCAAGACCCATGATCACAACAGAGGAAAAAGTCAATTCTCTTAGCATATCTTAGGAAACCTGACAATTTTTCTTACTTAAATGTGAGTTGGCAATTTTCCGGGAAAACGTGACTAGAGATTCATTTTAGAGCATCAGCCTCATTACTCAAAGAGTTAATCCTCCAAGCTTTTGTATATTCCCCCTCTCCCACAGTCAACTCATACAAATTGATTGAAGGACAGACAACCTTGTCCTTGGCACATTGCTAGATCCTGGGGCTGGAAGGTGCCTAAGTTAAGTTGCCTTGACTTTGAGTCTATCTAGCTCTTACCTTGATTAGAAGATCTTTAGATGCTTGGTGTCAATTTTATGGCCCCCTTGGTTCTAATTCCTCCCTTGGTCACATGATGCACTAAAGGTGCTGCCTTCTCCTACTATGTTGTTGTTGGTTGCTGTCAAGTCAATTCTAACAAGCCAGTGCGATAGAGCAGAAGCATCCCGGAGGGCTTTCCAGGCTATGATCTGGAGTAGATTGCTAGATCTTTCTCCTGTGGAGCCACTACATGTGTCAAAGCTGCCTGTCCTTCAGCTAGCCGCTGATCACTTAACACAGCACCATTCAAGGTCATTGCTGTTGGATTGGAACCAACTCAGAGCTGACACTCCAGCAGGTTTTGGGAGGCTATGATAGCATGAGATTTACTTCTCTTTCTCCCATGGAGCAGTTGGCAGAGCTGACCCTCCAGAGAAGCGAGGCCTTTTGGCTAGCACCTCAACTCACTGTGGATTATGTCCCCAGAGCTCCACACTATGTCATCAGAACTCTAATCTCTTATAAGACTGTCTAAGACATGCTGAAGGGTCAGCTATGAGTTGGTTCCAACTTGAAAGTATGCAACAACCACTTTTGTTTTCATTGGGGGAAGATATGTTCTAGTTACTGGCCACTTATCTGCTTTCTACCTACAGTCAAAGAATAAGAAGTTATCTGACAGAGTATCTGCTGTGTGGTTGTCATGTGCCATTGAGTCAGAAGTGACTTAGAGCTGACCCTCTAGCAGGTTGGCAGAGGCTGTAAATTACACAGGGAGAGATTGCCCATAATTTTCCCACAGAGAAGCTGGTGGATTCGAACTGTTTGCCAAAATTCTAAATTGTGACCTAGGAACAATTAATGAACAATTAATATGTCTAGTCATATGCATTCCCCATGATCAGTGACAGATTGGCTTGTCGTAATCTAGAGGGTTTTAACTTGCTGATTTTCAGAAGTAGATCACCAGGTCTTTCTAGTTCTTGTTAATCTGAAAGCTCTGCTGAAGCCTCAGAAGAATCTGCAAGCCTTCACTGACAGATGGTGGTGACTGTGCTCGAGTTACCTGGGCTGGAAATCGGCTGGCATGGAAGGCGAATGTTCCTACTGAATCGTGAATTTCTGGAATGCAGTCACCACTAATGGATCTGAGTGGGCACATAGAGTATGTGGGAGACACCAGTGGAATAAACAGGGGTTAAACGGCTTATACCATGTAGTCATCAGAAAGGACACTGTATGTGACTCTGACTTAGAGGGCAGGATGGTGATGGAGGGACTGGGGTGAATCAGCGAGAGAAAAAGAGAAGACAATAGGATGAATGACGGATTTGCTTCTTCATGTTAGTGCACTGAGAGGGCAGAAATTTAATTGCACTGTAATTCCTTACCACTAATCTACCAAGCTCTCATTCCTATTAAAAATATGACAACTGAGGCATAGAGAGGTAAAGTAACTTGTCCAACGTCATATAAGTAGAAGAGTCTTGCTTTGAACCAGAGACATTGCAGTTAATTCCTGCACTGTGCTATCTTTGCACATGAATGGGAGGATGGCACGTGTCTGGGCCTGTAAGAAGATGTCTTGGAGTTAAGGCAAGATTTGGTGGGGTCAAGAGAGGTAACACCTGGAGGGTAGGAGTTTTGCAGCAGGCAGATACACCTATGATTTACCTGTAATTCCCACCTTGACATTACATCGAATCCCATGGAAAATCCCAAGGGATGGTGCACAGCATGGTCCAAGTTTTGGAGACCAAGAACTGGTTCTCGATGGCAGTTGAATTTGACAATCATGTTGCAGTTCCAACTACACATCTCTGCACCACAACCAGGCCGGCGGCACTGGGGCTGGTTGGATTTTCTGCCCTGGGAGGCTCATATTTCACTCTGGTTTTCTCATTATTTGGAGCAGGATTTTTACATTTTTGTGGCTTATGGACCCCAGGAGATCCATGGAGGCATTTCAGAAGGTTTATAATACACCCTCACCGCAGCGGAAACATATGTCTGTTTCTTTCCTTGAAAATGATCCACACCTTACACCAGATTCTCCAAGGCATCTGTGAACCACAGAAGTCAAGAATCATTGCTGCCGTTGTGTGGCCAGTATATCCAAACATCTTGAGATGTGGTAGAGAGAGATTTTTGATGATAACAAAACATCCGTCACAGAGGAAGCAATTGTATGTGCTGGCAGAGCTGTGATGTCAGAGTAACATCTGGCTGATAAATGCCTCTTCCTCATTTCCAGTGGGGTCGCCTCATGTCATGATCATATTAGCATGAGCTGCCTGCTCACTGCTGGACACTTGACTCTCGGCGTCTCCTCATTTGTAAAAGGAGTGGATCATGCTAGATTGTCATCAAGATCTGGCCCCTCACTGATTTGTTCAGACTTAGTAAAGAAAGCATCTCAGAAAGCATCTATCACAAGCTCTGTCTAAAAAGCTATGGTGTATAATTGTAGCATGTGGTTCCTGGGGAGCTCAGATTTGGAAGCCAGCTTTGCTACTTGGGTGGGTTTCAGTGACATGATGGCAATAATGCCATCATTCCATAGACTTGCTTTGAGATACAAATGTATACTTTCTTGACGAAGTGCTTAGAACAGAAGCAGCCACACAGAAGGCACTAAGAACGTGCTCGCTCTTGTATCATTTGCAGATAGAGAAGAGAATGGATGAGCAAGCAGTAATTTCAAAAGAAACAGTGAAGCACAAGCACCAGCCCCTGGCTTCTTGACTACTTGCCCATGCGCTCTGCACTCTACCTCCCTACCGTTCTACATTTTACTGGAGATTGTGTGGTTCCTCAGTATCTGCATGACTTCCTAAGAGCCACAACCTCACATAACATCATCTCCTGAACCGACTGGTGAACCAACCATCAGGACATTCAGAAGATACCACGAAGAGATAATACTGCTGTATGCAGCCCAGTCAATTCTGCATCAGCAATCCCATGTAAGGAAGTAGAAGGGCCCAGAGAGATCCCTCTAGGGAGCTTTTCTTCTTCCACAGATAAGTTGGTGGGTTTGAACTGCCAACCTTTTGGTTAGCATTGTACCACTACAGCTCTTAAGGGGCGATAAGCACTTTTTGAAAATGGCGATGACAATCATGTATATTTGAACATGAATATTTGTTGAAATCCATGCAGAAAGTAGAGCAACGGGGAACAATATTACAAAAACCTTTTAATCACACCCAAATACCCTGAGGGAATGGGAGCTCGGGAGCACAGTCTCAGGAGACATCAAAGCGAAATGGCATAACATTGTCCCATAACAAGAACAATGCTCTAATGCTCTACATACTATATCGCTGAGTAGCAACTGGGGACTTAAACACCTGCAAGAGGCCATCTAAGGTGCAAACATTGGTTTTTCCATGTCTGGAGTTAAAAAAAAATGGGCAGAAAATCAAAGATGCATGAAAACAATGAGGCCACTGCACCAATGGACCCTGAGGTTCTCGACTTCCATGACCTGAGACCAGAAGTAGCTAGAAGATTCTCAGCTACTTCTGCTAATGACTCTGAAAGGCATCATGAGAGAAGGTCTGTCAGAGTGGGAGATAAATGGAGAACAAAACTCAAAACCACAATAAAATCCAGCCTTACTGGTCTGACAGAGATTGATGGGCTGCCCAAGAATATGGCCCTTAATTGCCCTTTGAATATTTAATTAAAAACCCCAAAATTCCAGTTTCCATTGAGTCTGTTGCAACTCATGACAATCGCATGTATTCTCCATAGTGTTTTCAATGGGTGACTTTGTTCCCCCCTGAGCGACTTATCAATGGTAGGAGGAGAGGGAGAATAGGCTTAGAAATAGTCACCAGGAGTGGAGTGGGCTTTTTGCTCAGTCCAGGCCTCTGCAGTAAAAAGCTTTTGTTGTTGTGTACCATCAAGTAGAGTTGTCCTTTTAGCTGGCCCTTCAATGAATTTTTCAGAGAGAGAATATTGCCCATCCTTCTCCCACAGAGCCTCTGGTGGATTAGAACCATGTATCTTTGGGATTGAAGCACAGTTTCTTACCACTAGACCACCAGAGCTCCCTTTTGACACTGGGGGAGGCCAAATCACTCGCAGGTCTCAATGGATCCCTATGCTACAGACGCAGATTGAAACAAGGTCTTTCCTCCACAACTGACAGAGCGAAAGGGCCTTCCCCTAGAGCAGGCGCTCTGAGTTCAGACTTCTCGCTTTCTAGAGTTAAGAGATTACATTTCTGTTTGTTGAGCCACCCACTTGTGATTTCTCTGTTACGGCAGCATTAGATAGCTAAGACGCCCACGCCCAGCCAAATCCCACAGACTGGACTCTGTCCATCAGGAAGATCCTGGTTTACTTTGATGCAAGACATCTTGTTGGGTCTTAGATCGCTTTTCCAACAAGTTCTGCATCATCTGTTTCGTGTATCTCTGGATATTATTGGCCATCTGCTGCGTCCACATGGTGTTGGCATGCTGCCGTATTCTGATGCTAGTCATTGCAATGTACTTCCTGTCAGACCGTGAACCTAGTTCTAACCTTGGCGGTTGTCAGCTACCTGCTTCCAGAACCATCTTTGGGTCTTCTCTGACTTCAAGCAGCCCCCATTTCACACAGGGATTGTGTATGGATTTGGGAACTGAATGGGTCAGAAGGGAGCCTGAAGTGAGAAAAGCCCAGATATGGTCAGCATTGTTTACAGCAAGTGAGGCTATTAATTGCACTATTATTGCTAATAGCACCCTCTTACATATGTTGGGCATTTCACAGCTTGCCGAGCTCATTTATACTCACTATCTCATTTGCTCCTGCAACAACCTTGCAATGTAGACTTGATTATCTCCCCTCTAACTGGTTAGTCACCTCAGGCCTGGAAAAATTTAGTTATTTGTTGAAGGCCATGCAGTTTTCTAAAAGGTGAAATGGAAAGGCAGGCCAGTTGGCCCCGAAGTCCTGCTGGGCCACAGCTGGGCAGTCAGAGGTCTGTTAGGCCCAGTGCCAGTGGAAAAAATGTCAATGCAGCAGGGAAGAGAAGCAAGCTCTCCACAGAGACACAAGGCAGGCTTTAAGGTCCAAGCTGTTCTAAGGTGGCAGAGAATGAACAGAGTATGTTGCTGATATGTGCTATCTAGTCACCTGAGACTCGTAGCAACCCTATGTATGTTAGCTCTGAAACCTGCCCTATCCTGAGCCAATCTCATCGTCTCCAACAGACCTAATCCCAGTTACTTTATCAAATTTTAATTCACTGTCATTGGTTTCATTGCATTATTATTGTTGTTGTTGTTATGTGCCGTCGAGTCGACCCTATGTACGACAGCCCTAAACCCTGCTCTATCCTGTGCCAGTCTCATTGCCTCTGACACACCCATCCCGAGTGCCCCAGTCACTGAATCAATCCACCTCATAGAGGGTCTTCCCCTCC
>NW_006399844.1:2847381-2926785 GCF_000299155.1 Elephantulus edwardii | reverse complement strand
CCAGTGGTGAGAATTTTTGTCTTCTGGGCATTGAGCCTCAGTCCATATTGAAGGCTGCAGTCCTTGACCCTCTGCAGTAAGTGCATGAGGTCCTCAGTTTCAGCAAGCAGGATTGTGTCATCTGCATAGAGCAGATTGTTGATAGATCGTCCATAGAGGGTGTAAATGGTTGAGCACTTGGCTACTAATTGAAGTGTTTGTGGTTCAAATCCACCTTGAGGTGTTTTGCAGGTGAGCCTGGTTATCTATTTCCAAAAGACCAAAGCCACTGGACAATAAATAAGCATGACAGAAGGAGGACTGATGTCTTTGAATTGTGGTGTTGGAGAAGGGTACTGAATATCCCATTTAGTACTGGGAAATTCTCCTGGGACTGAATATCTCAAGAGGACAAACAAGTCCATTTTTAGAGGAAGTGCAACCAGGGTGCTCCCTAGAATCAAGTCTGGTGGAACTTCATACTTGGGGCAGGCTGTCAAGAGGGGACAGTCCTTAGAATATGGGAAGGTGGAGGGTAAGAGAAAGAGAGGAAGGTTCCCAACAAAAGAGGGTGACAGCGACTGTAACAATGGGCTCAATGGAGCATATCAGAGATGTCAAGGATGGTGCAGGATAAAGCAAGCACAAGGTTCAGCTCTGCTGTTCATAGGATCACTATGAGTCATAGTTCTTAGTTGTTCTGTGATAGCAACTAAGAACAAAACAATAATGCACATAGCCATTGGAAACTTTAAAGAGCATAGTCTTCTTACTCTGAAATGTAATTTCAGGATTGCCCTGAATCGGAATCAACTCAAAGGCAGCTGCTTGTTGCTTTTACAGCCTTCCCAGCTAAGAAGACTTCAGCTGGATAAGGAGCGATGGGCATCTCGGCCACTGGGGCTTCTACGCCCATCTCTTTCCCAGTACAGCCCACATAGATGGCATTGTGTCCTAGAAATAAGCTGGAGCCTTCCCACCAATCAGATCGGACTTTAAATCTTTATTTGACTCCCGAGAGAGGTCTTGAGCAAGTCACTCAGTATCCCTGTGCTTCTATTTCCGCATCTCTGAAAATGATGCTCACATCTGCCTGGCAGGGTGGTTGTAGCTATGAGATGAAGAAATAAATGTCTTGACATCAGTGAGTGTCCACGGAGGGTAATGTCCCATGAAGAGGATTAGCCACAGGGCCCGGGGAAACCCAACGGGGCGCCTGATCTGGGCCAGACAAAGGCCCAGGCTGTGTCCTGCCTTCTTTGGGCTCCATTTATTCTCTGGAACCACTTGCGCCGCAAGCTAAACAATACCTCCCCCTCACTGGTTGTTATGCGGTTTCCTCTGGCTACAGACTCTGTAATGCTCCCTGCTTAGCAGTTGCTTCGCCAAGCTGGGCCAATTAAGCTGCATTCCTCTAATTGTTTTGGTGGCTTTTCTCTGAACTCCCTCCAACTTGTCTACAAATCCCTTCTAAATTTAGACTCCAGTGCCAAACCGTGCAACTCTGAGCTTCTCTCTCACCAGCCTCGAAGCTGGCGGCTGGCGAGCCTTCAGCGGTTCGGTCCGGGGTGTTTCTTCTCCTCTCTCCCTTCTCACTTCGTCTCTTCCCTAATCACCCACGCGGAGGCAAGAAATGACTTCGTGACATGATTTATTTTGTTTGCAGAGTGCAGGTCTGTACTCGGTTAGAAAGCCGTTTTTCTTATTTAAACTCCCAGGAAAGTAATGGCAGAGAATTAAAGGGGGGGATTAATTTAAATACACAATTTCTTATTAAGCCCCGGGAACTGCACAGAGAAAGCAAAACAATTTTGAAACCACAGGGGAGGTGTGGGAGCGGGGGGATGTGCAGGCAGAAGCAGAGTGATTTGTTTTCTGTCTCCCACTGACACCCCCCAGCCCCCCACCTGCTGCACCTTCGGAGTTTGCAGTCATTAAAGGATCAGCCTTGAGTGCTGGTTTGATGGAAAGGCTCCTTCCTTCCGCAGTGTCTTCATCAGGCAATTAGAGCACTTCCAGCCCCCAGGAGGCAGATGTCAGAGATTAAACCCCTACTCCTATCTGCCTACACCTATCTCCACACCTTTTTCTACCCCTCCCATCCATTCTCCCCTCTCCTCTTCTTCCATCTTTGATACCCCTCTTTTCTCCCCCTCCCCCTTTCCCTTCTTCCTCCTCTGCCACTCACACACTCATTGCCTTCGAATAAGAACTGACACACAGTCCCATCCTCCAGACAGTTTTCAGAGGCTGTAAATTTCACCAGAGAGACTGTCCATCTGTTCTTCTCCTGAGGAGTAAATGGAGAAATTGAACCATCCACCTTTAGGTTAGCAGTGCAAATCCCTACCCACCAGGCTATTTAGAGTTATACCTTCTGCACATCAACATGCAATGTTTTATACGAATAGAGGGGCTTCTTGTGGTCTTAAAAGTGCTTTCAAAGAGGGGTGGGAGAGGTTGGAAGCAGAGGGATGTGGGTGTGGAGGGGGAGAGGAGGATAAATCATGAGGTTGTACAATTTTATGGGAGTGAGGTGAAGGAAATGGAAAGAATTTGTTCTTAAAAACAACATATTCGTATTTGTAAATAAATGAGTAGAAAATTTGTAAAAAAAATTATTTCAGTTTTTAATACCCTATTGTTTAAGAAAAAAGAGAGCCCTTTCCTAGCTACATAGTTGCATTGGAATTGTACAGAAATGTGTGGGGTCACAATGGGTATCCAGACCCACATTTGGCAGACATGGAAGGGAAGACCAATACATGGTTTGCCAGCTTACCCAAAGTTGTATGAGAAGGATGTGCTGATACAAAAATACCTAGGGCTTGCTTATAATTAATTGGTGTTCTACAAAAATCTATTGAATGCTGGTGAGATTGTGGAGAAACCAGAACCCTTATTCACTTTTGGTAGGAGTATAAAATGGTGCAGCCACTATGGAAGGCAGTATGGTGCTTTCTCAAAAAGTTGCAAATAGAAATACCATTGGACTCAGCAATTCCAGTACTGGGAATATATCGCAAAGAAACCACAACTGCCACTCAAGCATATATGCACACCAATGTTTATCGTGGTTTTGTTCACAATAGCAAAGAGCTGGAAACAACTTAAGTGCCCATCAACAAATGAATGGATAGAGAAGTTCTGGTATATTCACACAATGGAATACTATGCTGCACTGAAAAACAAGAAACTCATGAAATAGTATTCAAAATGGGTGAGTCTGGAGGACATTATGCTGAGTGAAGTATCTCAGTCACACAGGGACAAATACTGCATAATGCCATTGTTGTAAAACAGGACTGACATTGGGATTGAGTGGAGACTGAGAAAAATGGGATAAATTATGTATACTGCGTTGAAACAGACGAGAGAGAGAATTGTTTAAAAGAGATATATGATTGTGTATTACTGTCATGACACGAGTCCAGAACAAAGGCTGCATAGTGGAGTGGACTTGGGGGGAGAGACAGTATAAAAATGAAAGAATTTGTCTTTCACTTTTCAAAGAGAAAAGTGAACTGAACTGGGCAGGGAGAAAAGTGCAACAATGAATGAATGGAAATCCAAAATATCTGTAAATTTTCATTAAAATTAATAATAATAACAATAATATTTTAAAAGGACAGAATGTAAAAGAACTATTTTTGATCAATTAAAAACACATACTCTCCTGCTTTGTAAAATAGACACATCACTTTTACATATATAACTTCATTTTTTTCCCCTCTGTAAGACCCAAGTGAGATAATTAGTTTACTCAAGTTTTACAATATCAAGTTCTATAGAAATACAAACAATTCTTTTTGACAGTAGTTAGAATAATCACAGGTACAAACTAATAGAACTCAGACTCCTAGATACTGAGATAGAATCAATTCAGGGGTAACTTTCCAGTGGATTTTGGAGGCTGTAAATCGTGTGAGGAGAGAACCCTTTTTCTCCTCAGAGCAGCTCCGCTGGAGGGGCGTGGCTTCTGGATTGGCAGTTCAGCTTTCTATGGACTGCACCACCACAATTCCCCACTGTGGGGATACAATGGGTTTTAACACTGGATGTAGTGAGTATTGAAGTTCCTTTTAAGGTCATGTTATCCAAACTCTCATTTTATGCTGAGCAAATAAAATAATTCACAAAGCTAGACTCTACAAAGAGGAATGTGGCATAAGAATCAACAAATTGTATTGTTGTTGTTGTTATGTGCCATCGAGTCGTTTCCGACTCATAGCGACCCTATGCACAACAGCCCTAAACCCTGCTCTATCCTGAACCAACCGCACCGCCTCTGACACACCCATCCCCATTACCCCAGTCACCGAATCAATCCATCTCATAGAGGGTCTTCCCCTCCTGCGCTGTCCCTCCACCCTCCCAAGCATGATGTCCCTCTCCAAGGACCCGTCCCTCCTGGCAACATGTCCAAAGTATGTCAGACGAAGCCCCAGAATCCTTGCCTCCAAGGAGCAGCTTGGTTTAATCCTCTCCAAGATGGATCTGTTTGTTTTCCTGGCAGTCCAGGGTACATTCAGTACCCTTCTCCAGCACCACAGTTCAAAAGCATGTACATGATATAACCTTGGTTGCTGAAAGTGAGGAAAACTTGAAACATTTGCTGCAGAAGATCAAGAACTACAATCTTTGGTATGGATTACAAATCAATATCAAGGAAACAAAAGATCTCACCACAGGGCCAACAGACAACATCACGATAAATGGAGAAAGGTGGAGAAAGGACTGAAGCTATCAATTATTTTATCTTACTTAGATATCAATACCCTTAGTACCAGCAGTAAGGAGATCAGGAGAGGTAGTGCACTGAGCAAGTCCACTGACAAGGATTTCTCCAAAATACTGAGAACAATGATGTCAGCTTGAAGACTAAGCACCCGGTTCAGGTCGTAGTCTTTTTCAATCACCTGCTATGTATCTGAGAGTTGGACAATGAATAAAGATCACAGAAGGGGAGCTCTGGTGGCCTAGTGGCAAGGAGCTGCAACTACAATCCCAGAGGCGCACGGTTCGAATCCACCAGATGCTCTGTCGGGGAAGGAGGGGCAATCTCCTCCTGTACCAGTCAGATCTGATTTGATGGTACACGCACACAAAAATAATAAAATTAAAAAAAAAAAAAGATCACAGAAGAAGAATTGATACCATTGAGCTGTGGTGCTGCAGAAGAGTACTGACCATTTCATGGACTGAACAAAAGACGTATCTTGGGACAAGTACAGCCACACTGTTCCTTGGAAGCAAAGATGACAAAGCTGCATTTCATACTTTGGGCATATTGCTACGAGAAGCTGTTCCTCGGAAAGGGACATCATACGTGGGAAGATGGAGGGTCAGCAAAAGAGAGGAAGACCCCAAGAAGATGGATTGGCACAGTGCCTGCAGCAATGAGCTCAAGTATGTTAGAAAAGAAAAGGATGGCACAGGACAGGACAGGGTTGATTATGTTCATAGGGCACTCAACTTAACGGCACCTAACAACAACAAAAGTCCAGAAGCAATCAGACAGCTGCAAGAGGAAAGGATTGTTCTAGAACCTGATCTCCTGACTCACCTCCTTTTTTAAACTAGTCACTCTTTCTGGATGCTCCTTGTAATCTTTAAACTTTTTTCCTTCTCTTAATTTCTCTCTTCCTTTTACTATTAAAAATTCAATACATGAAAACGTTCTACAAAGTACTCCTCACCCAGAGCTTTTTCTTCTGTTGAAAGAGTCCTGTCCATCGGTAGATATAACAATTTTCTCACTTCACCTAGCAGGAGTCTCTTCTATCTTAGGAGCTATCAACTTTATTACTAATCTCAAATGTTATGATAAGGCGTGGGGAAAAAATATTCTTTTTTAATTCTTGTTATATGCCATCAAGTGAGAACCAACACATAGCTGACCTTCTATTGGGTTTTCAGAGGCTGTAAATTGCATGGGAGGAGATTGCCCATCACCAGTCTTTCTCCTTCTGAGTAGCTCATGTATTTGAACTCCATGCCTTTGAGTTGGCAGAGTAACTCTTTATCTACCAGGTCACCAGAGGTTAAAAAGATGAAACTTATTTAAATAAAATTATTTTTTAAATTTTTATTATTTTTGTGTGTGTGTGTGTACAGTCAAATTGGATCTGACTGGTACAGAAGGAGATTGTCCCTCCTTCTCCAGCAGAGCCTCTGCTGGATTTGTGCCGCATACCTCTGGGAATGCAGTGCAGTTTCTTGCCACTAGGCCACCAGAGCTCAAAAAGAATAAATTTTTATGCTTAGAGGTTAAAAAGAAGAAACCAACCAACTCTGCTACTCCACTGGGGAACAATTTTCATCTTAGTAATGACTTTCAAGTACACAGAAAAAAGGAAAAACTATTAAAAATGGAAATTCAAATTCCAGTGGAGACCCTTTGAGATTCTATATTGATGACTTGTTGATTTGACTTGTTCTTCTAGGAGTGAAGGGTATATCATTGAATCATCCTCTTGCTCTTTCCCAAGGATTGAACTCATGTCTCTCCTCACCCTCACCTCCTTTTAACTCACTGCTCTCACTTTCCAAGCTCCAAGACCTTGACTAATGTTTACCATTTCCCATGGTTTGTTCAAAGGAGTCTCCACCAGGCCAGCTGGTTTCTGATACAGATTGTTGGCAGGTTCCTTTATCCTGTTGTTCTAGTTACTATCTGAAGGTCAAGGATGCAGTCCTGTGCTTCCTACTGTATCTTCAGTAGTTAGAACTGGCAGGGTATAACTTCACTGAGCATAAATGCCCCAGAAAGTGGGTTTCTGTAAGGGCACAGATAGAAAATGTGGAAATATGAGGGCTGACTGATAGCAAATGAGGACTTCAAACAAAACCATTCAGGGAGAAGAAAAGTGACAGTTTCCCACTTGGAATCAGACATCTGTTCCCTTTTTCTTTCCCAGCTGACCTGTGGACTTTGCATCTTGTATTTCTTCTTGCGTGCTCAACAGCTCATTGCAGATCCTGTAATGGATTCATCAACGTTTGATGAATAGCAGGAATGGACCATGAGAGACCTTGGCGCCCCCAGGGCAAGGAAGGATGAAATGCCAGAATTTGGAGAACTGAATGGCAGCAATTTTGGAAATGACCTAGTCCGACTCTCTCAAGTGCTTTGCTGGTTAAGACGGTCTATAGGGTGTCTGAGAATGCATATGGCTATAAAAAAGCAGCACTGTTTGGGCTTTGCAAATGTGTGTCTAAATCACACACTCTCCAGAGTCGTGCCATGTGTGCACATGTGCTCATTGGCTCCACAGTGTGTATGTGATTATGGGCTCTTTCTTTGAAAGGTATCCAGAGCTCTCCAGTCCTCCTTACCTGTCCAAGCCCCTGTCACCTCTCCTCTGGTCTCCTCCACCTTCTGTTTCCTTCTTTACCCTCCCATAATCTCCTTATGCACAGCAGCCTGCGAGGACCTCCTGTTAGCACCTAAACCCATCATGTCCCTCTTCTGAGTGACAGACCCTCCCAGAAACGTTCCCCATCACTTAGAATATAATGTCTTCTGGTCTACATCCTCAACCAAATAACTTCCGGGATCATGCCCCTGATCACTCCCCCCACTTCCTTTCTCACTGTAATCCACTCTACACTGGCCTCTGGAATAGCCAAGCCCCTCCAGTTTTTGTAATCCTGGTTCTTCCTCCACGAATGCTCTTCACATGGCTCATGCTCTCCTACAAAACCCATGCCCAATGAAGCAAGCTCACTGTCTTTGAGCCAAGTTAGACTTTCAGGTTCATGGCGACCCCATGTTAGAGTTGCAGTGTGGTGTAGAGGTCTCGTTTTCAGAATCACCTTCCCTCTTCTCCTTCCAGGAAACTGCCACACTGTCCTTACCCCGGTGCTCCTTAGCTCTCTAAGCTTGTTTGTTGTTTCCCTCCCTTTTGGCTCTAATCTCTGCCTGACATACTGACACCAGGTCATCGCTTATTTCCTGGCTGCCACTGCACAATACCAGTGAGTTTCATTTGAGGTTCCAGAGGCCCCATAACATTCACCTCTGTGCAGGCAGAGCAAGACCTTGGACCATGTTTACTCACTGCTATGAGGTCCTAGTGGTAAGGAGCCGAGCTGCCATCCCAAAGGCACGTGGTTCAAGTCTACCAGCTGCTCCACTGGAGAAAAATGCACACTCTCCACCCATGGCATTAAACTGCCTCTGAAAATCTACTGGAGGGTCAGCTGGTTCTGACTTGATGGTAAACAACAGCATTGGCTAGTCAGAACTAATTTGATGGCAATGGATTCACAGCCCTGTTGAGCACAATAAGAGTCCAGTTGCTAAACTCTTGCCAACGCCCTACAATACTCTGGCCAAAGCACCACATGAACAACCAACATCTGTCTGCCTGCGGAGACTTGTATGCTGTGATCATGCTGAGTGGGTGCAGTGGCACTCCCAGACTAAGACTAGGAAGAAAGACCTGGTGACTTACTTCCAAAACACAGCCAATTAAAAAAAAAATCTGATGGACCACAACTGTCTGATCTGCAACAGATCATGGGATGAGACAGGACCAGGCAGCGTTTTTCCCAGTGAACCTGGAGTCACCATGAGACCAGAGCTGACTCCACAGCAGCTAATAACAGCAACAATAAGCCTAGAACAGTGCCTGTACATGGGAGTGTTCAGAACAAAACTGCTGAATGACTCCTACCTCTCTCCATTCCCATACCTCCCACCCCTGCGCCTTTCTCCTCACAGCCACCTTAGAATCTCCCCATGGTCTCTGAGCAGAAGGTGCGTGTCATTTGCCAATGTGTGTTATTTTGCAGAGAGGAAAACTGAGAGCACAGAGCAGGAACATTGATTTTAGAAATTCTGCTGGAGTCTCTCCTCTGGTTCTGCATCTTCCTGCCTCCTCCAGAGGCCCATCTTCTTCTGCCCTCCCAGCAGGAATACAGTCCCTATTGTCATCATTCCTTGCCACTGGTTGTCATGGCAACAGGGAAAACAGACATCCATGGAGACTCTGGTCAGCGCCCACCTAGAGTTCAGCGAAGGGCCTGGGTGGTGGGGTTTGTGGTGGTGGTGGCATGTCAGACTGTGTGTATAGATTTTTTTTGTGAAGGAGGCCTGTAAGGGGGCAAGCTGCAGTAGCCACACTTCCTTTCCTGGATAATGAGACTAATCAGGACCCTGGGAAAGTGTCACAAGTGATTACACACTGCTTAGAAGGAACACAACCCTCACACAAAGACACAATCAGTTGCAGGAAGCCTACACAGGGGTCAGCCTGGTGCAGGTCCCTAGGGAAAGGTATTGTATGAAGCCTGGCTCATCAGGGCTCCCTTCCTATGCTGGAAGCTTCGGGCAACTTGGGGCAACACTCAGGAGACCAGTGAGAGGTGGAAATGGACAAGAGAGTAAATAGATACACAGCAAAGGGAGAGGAGGTGGCCACTTTCACCTTAAAGCCCCGGTGTGGAACGTGGTTAATCACTGGAGTTGGGTGCAATATGGAGAAACCAGAACTGGATTCTGGATCTTTCCCCTGGTATATAGTACTGACACGTCTGTAAGATTATGTATTAGATAAAGGTGGTGCAAACAGTTAATGTGTTTCAGAACTAACCAAGAGGTTTGAGTGTACCCATAGGTGCCTCCAAAGAAAGTCCTGGCAATCTGCTTCTGAAAGTCCACAGTCATTGAAAATTCTGTGTAGGACAATTCTACTCTGACACTCATGGGGTTTCCACAAGTTAGAATCAACTTGATGGCACATGGCTTTTATAAAAGGTAAACTCCCAAAGCTCAGTGATGTAACCCAATAGAAGTTTAGTCATGTGGCCTAGTGGGCAAGAAGTTGTGCCTCCAATCCAAAGGATGATGGTTCAAATCCAGCAAGGTTCCTCAAAGCAAGATGAGCAATCTCCTTTGGTGTAATTTACTGTGTCTGAAAACCCACTGGCGGTGAGCTATGAGTCAGTTCTAACTAGGCTGCCATTGAGTATGTGAATAAAGAATCTGCCAAACTTGGGACATGAGTGTCCTGAACAATGACACCCAAGACTACGGAATGATGAAAGGACCAGGCAGAAGGGATTTTAATGGCTAGACCTAGAAACTGGAGTTTAATGCATGCTGCCCATATTCCATTGGCCAATATCTATCACATCACACCGCCCAGGTAGAAAGGAATCTAGGAAATGTAGCTCAGCTGTGAACACAGGAAGAAAGGGAAACTGGATTAATAAACAATCTCTGAAGTAGGCTGGAAGAGAGCCTTCCTTGAAGACAGAAGGCAGTGTATGAAGAAAGAAGATTGGGGTAGACTGCGTCCGGAGTCACAAAGCAGAGTGTGATCACCCTGGCTTGGCTTGGCTCCAAAACCTTGGTTACTTAAGTCATATAGGAGACCTCCTATAATTGCTTCCTTAATACTGTTCAAAGGAAAAAGAAAACTGAAGGGGCACGTAGAAAATACAGTCAGAATGTAAGATTTAGTCTATTCAGTGACACCTTTGCTTGATTTTGGCTTCATGCTAACCTTGTCTTATATTGGGGCCTTGTTGGGGTAACTGCTGGAGATCCCCTTCCATCCCCTTGGAGTCCAGAGCAGAGCCAGTTAATGGGTAGAGCAAGAGGAACACATGGTGGGGCTCAGGGGGTGTACAGGAGCTGTCACACTAAACCTAGAATCATGGGCCCTAATGACAGGGGCTGTGGCCTGAGAGGCAGGAGAGAGTAAAGGTCTCAAGATCAGAGGTGAGGTGGTGGGTTCTCAGCCCTTAGAGTGATTTGGGGAATAGTCAATAATGTGGGTACAAAGGAGGCTCATATCAGAAGTACCTCAGACCTTTGCGGAAAGACCTAGCCCCCACCCCAGCCTGTGGCTTCAGACTTTGCAGGCATGGAACTTAACACTGAAACAGCTCTCCTTCCAAAGTCAAAAACAAGGCTCAGAAATAAGAATTATGCTTTTTCTAAGATCATAAACCTCTCAGCTACTAACTAAAAGGTTGTCAATTCAAACTGAAAAGGAGCTTGGGAGGAGAAGAAATTTGGAAAATTGCTACTGTAAAGATTATTCTAAAACAACAACAACAACAACAATAACAATAATAAAAAACCTCAAGAAAGCATTACTGTCCGGAGCAAATTCCAAGTAACTACTAGAGATCTTCCTTCCAGCTTCCCATGCTGTAAATCTTTATGGGAGGCGAATACCAATCTTTCTGCTACACAGCAACTGATGGATTCGAACCTCCAACCTTTCAGTTAGCAATATGGCACATAGAAAACTCTATGAGGGCAATTCTTCCCTGTCACATGAAGGAGTCACGGTGAGTTAGAATCAACTGGATAGGGTGTATGCACGTGCACCCACCCACACCCCCACACCCACACCCACACCCCCACACCCACACCCACCCCGCACACACACACTCACACACACACTCACTCCACCCACCCTAGAAAGCTCCTTAGAAACAGAGTCCACCCTAGTATCCACATTGCTGACTCCAGGCTCAGCATCTCTCCACTCCATAGCTTTGCTCTTTCCTGGTTATTTTTCTCCTGTAATTACCCAGAGGAGCCCTGGTAGTATAGTTAAGTATTAGGCTGCTAACTGAAGGGTCAGCAATTGGAACCCACCAGCTGCTCTGCCGTAGGAAGAGGAAGCAGTCTCTTCTGCTTAAGATTTACAGTCTTGAAACCCAATGGAGACCAGAAATCAACTCCATAGCAGCGGGCATAATTGAGCCCACCACACATCCACCCGGAACACAGAGGAACCAGGAGAGCTGAAACCAGAACTCCTCACACTCCGACAGTTGGAGGCTGATTAGCCGCATGTTCCCATAATTGATCCTACAGCTCACACAGATTCTCGTTCCTATTTGTCATCTCGAGTCAGGCAACCGGTACCTTCCGCGTCTGTGGTGCCAATGTCGGGCTGGCTGCAGCTTCCAGGCTTAGCTGTGGGGCTCTACCCCTGGGGGACACACAGGCCGCATCACATCTCTGAGAGGAGGTCTGTCCAGAAACATCCAGAAGTGTGCCAGAGGAGGAAGAAAGGGAAGTCCTCTCATCTGAATGGTATAGTCTGAATCACAGACAACTTCTAAAGACAGCAGTTTTTATTGCTTCTGAGGCACGGAGAGACCAAATAGATTAAGAGCAAAACAAGCTCTATTAGGGGTACTTAGGGGACTACTTGAATGAATAGAAAAAGAAAGTCCTTTGTAATTAACACGCTTTGGGCGGCAAAACTGCCCTTCCATGTTTTGGAAACCAATTTAAAAAAAAAAATAGTAATTTAGTTATGTGATGGAGAGGGAGGTGTGGAGAGACAAAGTGTATTATTGTTTCTCATGGGAATCCCTTAATTTCCATATAACAATAAAACAGTGACAAACGAAATTATCATTAATATAAACCGAGACGATTCTCCGCCTACAGGCCGCCCCTGCTGCCTTGATGCAAATTCGCGTGCATCTACTCTGGTTTCTGACACAGAACCCCTATTTCAGAAAGCTCCTGTCCCCTCCCCCAGGGTCTCCCCCAGTCCCCTAAACCCCGCCTCCCCCTCCCCAGTAGTGAGCGCGCAGGCACGACAGGCATTACAATAACGCTGCCACCACAGCACCATTGATTTCCCGCTCCCAAGCCCCGCGTTAATCCATATTTTTATTAAACTTTTTGTGCAGGAAGGAACATTTAGGGGAAACCATGAAAGGCTGTCAGGAGCTGTTATTAGTCTTCTCAGCTCCCGCCCGTGCGCTGTTCCAGGGCAGAGATATTTGCCATCAGGCGGAGGGCCCAGGGGCCAGATTGGAAGCAGGCACTGATTTGGCTGACAGAAGGGAGAATAAAAGATGGATCTCGAGACGCCAGGAGGACAATGCGAGCGGCAGTTTCCAATTTATTTCTTGTCCCTTGCACGCCTTTTAGAACCCAGCGCTCACATCTGGCAAGTTGGCGCCAACCTCCTCTCAGAATTACTGACGTTCAGAGAGCGTCCACATCTCTCCACACATGGTTACCTGTGGACTGTCAGGTGTGAGATTTTGTGCTGTGACAGGGAGAACCAAGCCTAGAAGCTCCATACCACTGAGTCCCGCCATGCCTTTCACTGTGGAGATCAAGATCAAGTCCTTAAAGATGTTGTTCAACTTGGAACAACGTCTACTAAATATTTATTACAGTATCAGAGTTATCTGTGCTACTTCTCCCACAAAAACAGTATTTCGTTGTTGTGGTGATGATGTACCATTGAATCAGAACCGACCCACAGCTGACCCTCTAGTGGGTTTTTAGAGGCAATAAATCACATGGAAGGATGTTGCCCATGCACACAGCTGGATTTGAACTGCATGCCTCTGGGTTGGCAGCACAACTCCTTTCCCCTAAGCCACTTAGCATTTTATCCCTTAAAACCTCAAAGTCATTAACGACTCATAGATGGCCCTCCATTGAGATTTCAGGCCATAAATCACATGGGAGAAGACTGCCTATCTTTCCACCAGAACCTCCCAGACAGCCATGGTTTGGAGGCTGGAAAGACGACTCCCAACAGATGAGGCCAAAAGCTCTATTATTTCTAGTTTAATGTCTGGCACATATTAACTCATTGTCATAAAGTTGATCCAAAATAATGGCAACCCAGATGTAATGGAATATAGCTGTGTTCGATAGTGTTTGCTTGGTTGTAGTCATAACGAAGGCGTATTATCAGTAGTTTTTCCTTGGAGCTGCTGGGTGGGTTCCAGATGCCAATCTTTTGGTTAGCAATCAAGTGCAAACCCTATGCACCACTCAAGAACATTTAGCAGAGGATGAAGAACTCGGAAAAGATTTACTGGTTAATAAATACACGGATCAATGAATGAAAGAACAAACAAATGCCTTTATCCACGACACCACGACTGATAAATCCTAGGATATGCTTTGAGAAACGAAGAGATGTATCCAGGAAAGGCACGTTGCCACCAATGCAAAGGAAACATTTCAATGCAGACTCTTGGGGTACTGAGTACCCTCTGGCTTCTTCAGATCTCCGTCCCAGCCCAGCCTTAACCCTGTGATGGGTCTACTCTCATTCACAATTATTGTACCTCTACGCCTTCCTGGACAGCTCGGGTGGTAGGTGAAGTTGTGGAATGCAAAAGCAGCAAAGCCCTGCCTTTGAGCAGTGGTTTGATGTGTGTTTGACAACCTGTGTTGAGCCCTGCTGAGTCTCCAGCACTTGTCTGGCCCAGTAGGGCTGGCTGAGGATCCTGCAGAAAAGCACGGTGCTCCTATCCAGGATTACACTAATTAGGAGCACGGGACCCGGCATAGAATAAGTATGGAACAAGCGGAGACTATTTTAGGTAGCACATCAATAAGGGCCAAATGACAAAGCTGGAACAAAGACCCAGCGGGTGCAAGAGATCTCCTGATGATCTGTGGGCTCTGGAGGCCTAGGCATAGCCCCCTGGGTGCATATGGGGATGGATAAACCAGAAACATCAATCCAGAGAGGTTGCGGTTGGGGGTTGGGGTGGAAATTCATGCAGGAGACTGTCTATGAGGGTGGGGCTTGGAGCTGGTCATCTAACTCCCTCTCTTCCCTTCTCCCTCCCCTCCCCCGTCCACCACATAGATTTCAGGACCAGGATCTTATTCTCACCCACCTTGGCAGCTGAATCCAGAGCATCCTGGAGGATTCAGAGACAATCTTATGAAAGCTGCTCATGCTGTCCCTTGGGAAGTGGGTTACGGTTGTATTTTTCTTTCTGGTTTTTTGTGTGTGGTTGAGACCGGCAAGCACGTGTCCACATCTCCCAGATGGGGGGCGTACGAGAGGCATATAGAACTCTTTACATTAACTGAAGCTGTGGGAACCTTCTTTTATAGAGCTGCCCTGGCCTCCAGCAAGGGAGCATTGGGCACCACCTTCTCAGGACCTAATCAAACAAGAATGTCTTCAGAGAAGAGGGGGGATGGCGAGTGGGGAGGAGGGAGAGGAGGGGGTAGGGAAGTGAGGTACTCAAACATAGGGGCCTAAGTAAAGGAAATAGTGGGTCTGATCAGCTTTAACCTGTTTTGTTTCAGGTGGGAAAAGTAAGGAAATTCCCCTTCGCACACCTAGAGATCCCAGGACTATCTCAAAGCCCTGGTATGTGAAGGCAGGTGGGTGCATCCTTGATTGCTGAGTCACGATAGGGAGGAGAGAGGAACAGGTTACATTACATTGGGTCGGGAGCAAGAAACAGATTACTGTGTTGTCCAGAAACCTAAATCTCCTTTTCTCTAGGATTCACAAAAGGTTTTGAAGGTCTTTTTTTTTCCAGTTGAGCTCTTTGGGTTGAATGGATATGTAATAAAATACAGAAAACGTCACTGGTATTAGAAAAAAACCCCACAGCTCCTCAAAGTCATTGTCATCAAGTCAGAAGCAACTCATAGCTGACTTTTCGTTCAGTTTCTGAAGCTGTAAATCACACAGAGGAGATGACCCATCTTTCTCCCTCACAGAAGCTGTTAGACTGAGACCATCATAGAGGTAGGCCCTATGGGTTAGCAATGCAACTCCCTACCCACTAGGCTACCAGGGCTCTCTGGTTTTATAAGCATTCTTAGATCATCTGCATCTACCCTCCATTACTCCAATCTAGTTGAACCTAATATCATTTCCTTTCAATTTTCCTGCTGTATTCCTGTATCTTGATTCTCTAACTCAAAGGTAAAGGACATGATGTCTTTATTCTTTAGTCTACTGTGACAGTTCCACAAAAGCAATAGATGCCTTTTGTTTAGCTGCCTGAATGGAGAGAGTCGCAATACTAGGAGTGCAGAGATAGGGGTCACCTAGGGCAACCTGTCCCAAATATCTCCTTCCTATGAAGCTGTGTCTTAATCCTATATGGGCACTCTTCTGGAGTATTATTTGAATTGCATCCTCCAAACCACTAGCTCTTATACTTGTGGGTGTAATGTAGTATATATAGCATAAAGTAATATAATTATCCTGTATTTCAGATAACAGATGTTGCCCTGGATGTGCTCACCAAGTTGTGCCAAGAAATCTGGAGAACAACCACTTGGCCAACTGACTGGAAGAGATCTATATTTGTTCCCATTCCAAAGAAGGGTGACCCATCTGAGTGTGGAAACTACAGAACAGTGTCATCGATTTCACATGAAAGCAAGATTCTACTGAAGATTATCCAAAAACGATTAGAACAGCACATCAGCAGAGAATTGCCAGAAGTCCAGGCTGGGTTTAGAAGGGGTCGTGGTACTAGGGATATTGTTGCTGATGTTAGATGGATCTTGGCTGAAAGCAAGGAATACCAGAAGAATGTCTATCTGTGTTTCATTGATTATGCAAAGGCATTTGACTGTGTAGATCATAACAAACTGTGGCTGACTCTGAGAAAAATGGGAATCCCAGAACATTTAATTATGCTAATGCGAAACCTATACTTGGACCAAGAGGCAGTAGTCAGAACAGAGCAGGGTAACACTGCATGGTTCAAAATTGGGAAGGGTGTACGCCAGGGATGCATCCTGTCTCCATACCTTTTCAACATGTATGCAGAGCAGATTATCTGGGAGGCTGGGCTCTATGAGGAGAATTGTGGCATCAGGATTGGTGGAAGATCTATTAACAATCTGCGTTATGCAGATGATGCAACCCTGCTTGCTGAAACTGAGGAGGACCTCATGCACTTGCTGCGAAGGGTCAAGGACTGCAGCCTTCAGTATGGACTGAGGCTCAATGTCAAGAAGACAAAGATTCTCACCACTGGACCAATTGGCAGTGTCAGGATGGATGGCGAAGAGATTGAGATTGTTCACAGCTTCAGTTTGCTCGGCTCCACAGTCAACACTCTTGGCACCAGCAGTCAGGAAATCAAAAAGCATATCGCGATGGGAAAGTCTGCTGTTAGGGACCTCTCTAAAGTACTCAGGAGCAATGGTGTCTCTCTGGAGACTAAGGTGTGCCTGATACAGGCCATGGTCTTTGCAATCTCTTGTTATGCGTCAGAGAGTTGGACAATGACTAGGGAGGACAGAAGGAGAGTTGATGCCTTTGAGCTGTGATGCTGGAGAAGAGTGCTGAATGTACCATGGACTGCCAGGAAAACAAACAGATTCATCTTGGAGAGGATTAAACCAAGCTACTCCTTGGAGGCAAGGACTCTGGGGATTCATTTGACATACTTTGGACATGTTGCCAGGAGGGACGGGTCCTTGGAGAGGGACATCATGCTTGGGAGGGTGGAGGGACAGCGCAGGAGGGGAAGACCCTCTATGAGATGGATTGATTCGGTGACTGGGGTAATTGGGATCGGTGTGTTGGAGGCAGTGCGGTTGGCGCAGGATAGAGCAGGGTTTAGGGCTGTTGTGCATAGGGTCGCTATGAGTCTCAAACGACTCGACGGCACATAACAACAACAACAACATACATGCTGTAATCACTTTCCATAATGTAATGCGGTGCAATTACCTTCCATAATGCAGTCTGTCTGTTAAAGGTTTATCAGCGGCGGGTAGATCCTAGAGCCAACCACTTTAGAGTTACACAAAGAACAACATAGACAAAGAGACATGCATCACATATAGGGAAAGACAGATGTCATATGAGGATAGTTCATAAGGTAAGGAACCAAGAAACACTCAGGACTATTGACAAGGAAGGAGTGGACACAGCTGAGAACCTGACATTGGAACTGTGAGAAAATAAATTTCTGTTCTTTAAACCCTTCTGTGGTTATTTATTACAGCAGCTCTAGGTAACTAAGATGTGAGTAAACTCCCTTCGGCACCTACCCAGACTGTACTGTAATATTCTAATGGTTTCTTCCAATCCATGTTCGTTAAAGCTGCTAACATTGATCTTTACAAGTAAAGCAGGATGGTGCGATCTCTGGCTTAAGAGATATCGGTGGTTTGTTGGCTTCCCAGACGACATAGGTAAGCCATGGAGCCCTGCCTCTAACCTCATTCCCACAGCTCGCCTCGTGCTCTCTGAGCCATGGTCTCCCTGGCCACTATCCAGTCCCTGAGCACACCAAGCACATTTCTGTGCACGTGCTACTTCCATCAGGAGCTCTTTTTATCCCAATTTCCTCCCTGATTAAGCAGCCCTCAAGCATCCATTCCCATCATCCCCAGGGAAGCCTTCCTGCACGCCCAGGTCATATGTTTTCCCTTGTAATCCCCCTTGACTGCACCAATCCTTTTATCCATTGACTTTGGCTTAAAATTACAGATTTGTTTTTGAGTATATTGCTTGTCATGCTGTCTAGAATATAAACTCCACCAAACAGGTAGTGATGTGTTTTTCGACATGCATCTCGGAGGTTCCCCCTAAACCATAAAAATCCAAAATCACTGGCGCCAAGGTCGTTTAGACTCTCAGAAATGCCATGTGATTAGGGTAGCACTGTGCTGAGTCTCATAGGGGTTTTTTCTTCTGCTGTAATATTTATGGAGGCCATTCACCACTCCTTTCTTAGTGCTGCTGGTTGAGATCAAACTGCTATTCTCTTATCCCATTGCTGTTGAGTAGATTCTGACTCATAGTGATCCTCAAACAGGTTTCCAAAGCTGTAACTCTTTACAGGAGACCAATCATGTGTCTCTTGTGGAATACACCTGGTGGATTCGAACTGCTGACCTTCGGTTAGCTGTCCAGCATGCTAGGAACTGCATGAGGCACTCATCATCCCTTATATGTTGAACACACAAAGAAGGTAAGATGGGAAAAGAAAGGCTTATAAAGCCGAAATAAAGAGGGAAGGAAGAGAAAAAACAGGAAGGTGGAAGGGAAGAGGGAGAGATGGAGAAAGAGAAAAAAGAGTTGGGAGTAGGGGGAATAGGGTCCAGAGACACCCCCCCCAAAAGCTGGCCATAGCTTTCCTCCTCCCCAGTATGAGTGCTGGCGCCCTCACCTGGCAGATGGATGCACCGGCCCTCTTCTTTCCATGAGACCACAATATGTGTGCATGTGTGAAGACAGGTGTGTCTTGGAGTCAGAAAAGAAATGAATGTTGGTCCTTTCTCCCACTTTGTCTCTGACCCTAGGCCTCTTCCGCTATTGGTCTTAGTTTGCCCAGATGGTAACAAGTAGAAAACCAAAGGAAATAGCAGACAACTGACACCTGGCAAATCAACATGGAGAACATGCCATCACTTCCAAACTCGGGGGGGGACAGCTGGCTTGTCTGTCTAGTGATTTCTAGGAACTGAAGGGGTAGCTTCTCACACTGCAGGGTCCCCCGTCTTCACTAATAAAAGAGGTGAGAGGAAACTGCTGGTAGCCACTGCTGTCCCAGCTGGGCTCTTCTTGTCTCTACCTGGTCGTCTTCCTGTGCCTTCTGTCTTGCTCTCATCCACATACCAGCATTTCAAGGCTCCAGAACGCTGGTACTAACTAGCATGGATTCTTGGAGCCTGGCCTGCGGTCTTAGCTCTTTGACCTCAAGCTTCTTTCCTGCTCTCTCAGGGCTCTAGGCTAAAGATGGACCTCAACAGCACAGAGCTGTAACTTTGTCAGCTTCGGACTTTCTTTGAAATTAGAATTCTAATGAGACATCAAATTATCATATTACATTGGGCAAACCTTCTGTATCAGATGGATTTAAATTGTTAAAAGGCAAAGGTGTGACTCCAAGGACTGCCATGCTCCTGACCTCAGTCATGGTATTTTAAATTGCTTTATATGCATTCAAAAGCAGGATGATGAATCAGGAAGACAGAAGAAGAACCGGTGCATTTTAATTGAAGTGTTGGGGAAGAATGCTGAACACCATGTAGACTGGCCAGAAGGATAAACTAACGTGTAAGCCGTACAGCCACAATGTTCCACAAAAGCTAGAAGACAAGGCTTTGTTTTCATGCATTTGGTCTTATTATCAGGAGGGCCCAGTCCTAGGAGAAGGAGATCACACTTGGAAAAGCAGGTCAGCAAAAAAGAGGAAGGCTCTCGAGGAGATGAGGTAACAGTAACTACACCGACGAATTCAAACATGGCAACGATCGTGAGGAGGTTACAGGCCTGGGCAGTGCTTTGTTCGGCCGTACACAGGGTCACTAACAGCCAGACCCAACTTGACAGCACGTAACACCAACAAGCACTGAATTAGGCAGTTTTTGCTGAGTAGCATGAACCTTCACATCTCAGTGGCTTACAACAGCAAACATTTGTTCTCGTGCTCACTGTTCTGCAGGTTGACAGCTTCTGCTGATGTGGGTTGAGCATGGCTAAGCAGGAGTGCATGCCAGGTCAGGTTCAAGATCGCTCTGCATCTCCATTCTGGGACTTGGAGCAGAGAGTTCTAGCAGAGTTGTGTGTCCACTGGTTCTCAACTCGCCCCACAGTGAGGCTGACCCTATGTGTTAGTGCTGGAATGAACGCAGGCATGCTTACGTGTCATCTTCCAGTTACTGTGGCAAGTATTCAGTATACTTTCCTCTGGTCTGCCTAGGTGATGCCAGGGCAAGCTTGAAGCCACACGAGGGCCGACCCACAAGGTGGGTGCAGCCTGGATCCCTGAGGGCATCAGAATGTGTCATAACAAGACATGAGCTACCGTGCTGTGCAGTCAGATGCGGATTTAATTGCTATTAGAGATAACTCAGCTTGTTTCTAATGAATAGGTTGTTTTTGCTCTGCCTTCCTAAGTCCCCTTCTTCGGTTCTTCATTCTGGCTTGTTCCTTGACTCATTGGGCAAGAGAGTTCATTAATGGGGCCAACTGGGTAGGGAACACAGACGAGGTCCAGGAGGAGATGGTGAGGAAAACTCCTGTGGGTGACCTTAAGAGCCCTCAACCAGGGAAAGAGGTTAGCTGACAGCCTGAGAGAGGCACTGGGTTTTTAAAAAATATTATTTTATACTGGTCTACATACAGAGTTCATAAAGTTCATATACATTGTTTTTCACACCAGACCTTTCTTTCCCCTTTCCTTGACCAATCCCTCCCTCCCCATCAAATCGTGTGACTCTATGTTTAAGCTCCCCCACCTTGGATCTTTGTACACAGTCTAATAGTATTTGTCTTTATGAGACTAAGTTAATTCACTTAGCATAATTCTCTCCAGTCAGTTCACCAGGGAGGCATTCTTTTTAAAAAACAGAGTAATATGTTGTGTGTTTGTGTTTATCATAATATATATATTACATATATATTTGATATATATAATATATTTGATATATATTTTAATATATATGTATTTGGAAGCTCTGGTGGCCTCACCTAATGATTAGAAGTTGCATCGCCAACCCAAAGGCAGGCAGATCAAATACACTAGCTGTGCTGCAGGAGAAAGATGGGCAATCCCTTCCTGTACAATTTACACCCTCTGCAAACCATCGACCTGCAGTGACCCTGTCAACAACAGATCTGTACATTGCCCTATCCTGCACCATCCTCACAATTCTGTCACGCTCAAGCCTTTGTGGAGTTCACCTCCTTGGCCCATCTCACTGAGGGTCTTCCTCTCGTCTGATGACCTCTCTACCTTTCCAAGGGTTGGTCCTTTCTGAAAATACACTCAAAGCAAATGAGACAAAGCTTTACCATCCTTGCCTCTAAGAAACACTCTGGTTGCACCTCTTTCAAGACAAATTTGCTTGTTCCTTTGGCAGCCTGTGGTCTATTTCACACTCCTTGTCAGCATTACAATTCAAAGGTATCAATTCTTCTGTCTTCCTTATTCTTTGTCCAACTTTTAGGTGCATAGAAAGCAACTGAAAATTCCATTATTTGGATCAGCTGCACTGTAATCTTTTAAACTACCTCCCTGCTCTTTAGCACTAGCTCAAGATTCTAGAGAGGTCTTTACCAACAGATTTTGCAGTGCAACACATCTTTAGATTTCTTGACTGCTGTGACCATGGTTGTTGATTGTGGATCCAAGTAAAATGAAATTGTTGACAACTTGAATATTTTATCTATCAAGATGATGATAGATATACATACTTGTATATATGTGTTTATCATCATATTGTGTTTATCATCTCTCTGTACATATACTTGGAAGCTCTGGTGATTTGGAAGCTATAGATGTATATGTATGTATATATACATACATGTGTATATACATACATGTATATGGATATACACACACACATGCAGGAGTGACATTCACTTCCTAAACAACATGCCCTCTGGAAGCTCTATGAACTTAGAGAAGTAACAATAGTTATAGAATTAAGCTGAGGTCCTTTTGTTCATAGGGTCGCAGTGAGTTGTGCTTGATAGCACTTAAGAATAACATACATATGTATGTATGTTTAATCATATTCAGACCTATTGCCATTGAGTCACTCATAGTGACCCCACAGGACAAAGCAGTACTGTCCTATAGGGTTCGTGAGACTGATCTTTACAGAAGCAAACTGCCACTCTTTCTCTTGTGGAGCAGCTAGTGGGCTCCAAACACCAACATTTCTGTTGGCAGGCAAACGCTTTTCCACTGTACAAAAAACCCCCAGCAAACACAGAGGGACACTCTTACCTAGATTATCCATGATTTCATTATTAAAGTTGCAGTAAGGCACAAGAGAGCTTTAAAACAAATGCACAAATAAAATGGTATAACTTGAAAATAACATTCTATCGCCTCCTCCTTCCAGTCTCTTTGCCCAGAAGTGATTATTTCAATGTGTGAATAGTTCTTTGTATATTATTTCATGAAAAAGAATGTGTATATTCTCATATGCACAGCTGCCTGTCTAATCTTTAAGATTCTTTTCTGTACTTTGCTTTTGTCATTTAATAAGACAGCATTAAGAACTTATATTTAAAAAAATCTTATGTCGACACCAGTGAGTCTCTGCAGAGTATCTATCATATGGCAGCATTATAATGCATTTAGCAGGTCCCCATGAGGGACATATTACCTTCAGTAGTGTTTGCTTTTTCCTGCTACAACCAGTTCTATAATAATTATCCTTATATTTATATTCTAGAGCACTAGTAGAAGGGTGTGCAACAGATCTGACAGCTAACCAAGAAGTTGGCAGATCAAATCTACCAGTTACTCCCAGGAAGAAAGATGGGCAGTCTCTTCCTGAAAAAAATGTGTAGCTTATATACCCAATGGAAGGTTTCAAAGAGTCTGAACTGACGTGATGGCAGTGGGTTCGGTATTTATATTAATCAGGCAAATTCCTAGCAATGGAATTGGGCTCTTGTTTTTACCAATTTTGTAGTCAAAAGTCTGTAGAGTGAGGCTTTAAGAGGTTTTCCTCATTATTGTTCACTGAAAACCTTGGGGTACAGTATTGGACCACAATACAGTGAAATAAATGCAACAGAGAAAAATAGAGGGTGCTAGAGTCTTTGACATCTTTGGTTGAAGCTGTGCTCCATCAAGCTTCCCACCGATGCCTTCAGCATCCCTAACTTGTGCTCAGTCCCCTCCCCTGACTCCCCAGCCTACGTACAGGGATGTGCCACATTAATGTAACCCCAAGGGCAACTTTCCCTTCTCTCTTAACCCGAGTCAACCCTGAACAGCCAGATCCGCGAGTGCCTTGTCAACAGAGCTGTTTAAATAAAGGCCAACTGAGTGCTTGGTGGAGGAGGGACAGAAATTAGTTTCTACATCAAGTAAAATTTCTGCCTCGTGCCTTTGATTTGTGTCTTTTTAAAAATTTACCCACGGTATTTTTTCCGATTAAAATAAATAATAATGTCCTTGAGCTAAATTTGAAAAATACCAAAATGTAAGCAAGAAAAGAAAAAAGAAATTATTTGTAATTCCACCATTCAGAAGTAATCAGTGTATAGATTTCTAGTCTCTTTTCATTACTGCCTACCTCACACAGACACACTCTTGCCAGAAAAATTAGCTATTCTTCCAAAAGCATTAGAGCATAGGTATTAATAGTTTGGACTCTTAAACTAGATTGTCCTGGGTTAATATCTCAACCCCTTTGTTCATTAACCAGGTGACTTTGGGAAGGTCACTTTTATTTTCTGAGCCTCAGTCTCTTAATCTGTAAAAAGGATATAATAGTATGTAGGATCTTTGTGTGTGTCTTTTGGCTTAATTGTATATATAAAACTGGTATATACCTAGAATTAGTTATGTGTCCTTCCTTGTTGTTATGACAATGATTATAAATAGTTTTTCCTTATATGATTATACCACAGTTTGTTGTTGTTGTTGCATGTGCCTTCGAGTCGCTTGCGACTCATAGCGACCCTATGTACAACAGCCCTAAACTCTGCTCTGTCCTGTGCCAATCGTACTGTCCCTGACACTCCCATCCCAATTATCCCAGTCACTGATACATACCACAGTTTACTTAATGTAATTCTGCTTTTGTTGAACAATTTAGATTCTTTTTTTTTACTATTTTCCCCATCATAGTAATATTACAGCAGTGCTACATACCTCCTATGTGAAACTTTGTGTAATCATTTCTAGTGATAGAAATAATATATTTATATAACATTGTTGATTTTAAACTTTTTAATGTACACTCCCAGTTTGATACCAGCATACATGAGAATCATTGCTGGTCTCTACCATGGACATAAAAGCAAAATTAGGATACTTACCAATGATAAACCTTTAGGAATGGACCCTTCTGAAGTTAGCTCAATGGGCTTCCTCTGCTAATCAAGGGTCTTGGTTGTGGCCACACAGAGAACATGAACATGTCTGATCTCATTAAGAGCCCAGAGCCTTGAGTCAGAGGGAGAAAAGCTGGTGAGATGCTGGTGGGACTAATGGATAAAATATATCATCACTTCTAAAAGGCAACAGAAAGAGCCATGCAAGTGATTGACATTTAAATTTTTTGAGGGCTAAGGAGAAGTCCCTTAAAAAGGAAAGCATTGCTACTTAACTTGGGAGGGACTGGAGAGCACTATGCTGAGGGAACTAACTCAGTCCCATAAGGACAAATACTGTATAAAACCATTATTGTAGAATGAGAACGAGGATCCAAGGGAGGTGTGGAGGATGGAAGCAGAGGGGTGAGGATGGGCAGGGGAGGGGGATTAGTCATAGGGTTGCACAATTTGATGGGGGTGGTGGTGAAGGAGACGGGTAAGATTCGGTGTGAAAAGTAATGTATTAGAACTTCATAAATAAACCAATATTTAGAAAAGAAAGAAAGAGAAAGAAAGAAAGAAAGAAAGAAAGAAAGAAAGAAAGAAAGAAAGAAAGAAAGAAAGAAAGAAAGAAAGAAAGAAAGAAAGACAAGCAAAGAAAGCCACCTATAAAAAGTTTATCCTGGTAAATTAATTGTCCTAGGACTTTACCAGAGAGCTCAGGTGGTCTAGTTGTAAGAATCTGTGCTGCAATCCCAAAGTCACACAGTTCAAATCCACCAGCTGCTCCTTGGGAACAGGATGGGCAGTTTCCTGCTGTGTGATTCCTGCCTCTGAAAACCCATCGGACCATCAGCAATGGGTCAGTTCTGACTCAATGGCATACAACAATGGGGACCTTGGCGCTGCCTGGGGGCAAGACCTTCAGTAAGTTATATCCTCCATCTTGGCTTCGGCATTCCAGCGGGTAAGTGCGTGCTCTCTCAAATCCCTCCTAGCTCTTATATTTCATCAGTCGGTACTACATACTCAGGTTTAGAAGAGATTAGTACTGCGCACTACTGTAACACATTTAAAACCATGGCCCTGGACCAATGCATGAAATTGGAGACACTCTTCAAAATGACAAAAAAACATTAGCAGGTCCTGGCCTCCCAGAGTCTCTGTTACCACCAGCTGTCAGCACTGACTGCAGTAGAATTTTCTGCACTCTCCAGGCAACTGGGTCACCCCAGGATTTCATCTCAGCTTCGCCTTCTCTCAGTCTCAGAGCCATGGCCTTCACCTTCTTGGGAGAAGAGAAAGTGCTGGGGTAGGAACAGCAGGTGTCAGACACATTGAGACAGTAGGCTCTATTCAGAGAAAAGCAGTGGGGGCTCATTGATCCTACAGGCTGGGAATTAGCAACTGCCTCCTGTGTTTTAACTATCCACATCCGCAAAACTGCCACTCAGTGGAATTTATTGGAGTTAAAGGGAACTTACAGTTTACAAGCTCAGACTTTGAAGGTAGACTCCTTAGATGTGAGTATGGATCCTGCTGGCTGCTAGTATGATTTGGACAAGTCATTTTAACTCTGTCTCAGTTATCTCATCTGTTAAATGGAATAACAATAGCATAGTATCGACATTCTAGCATTGTTATGGAGATTACATATCAAGTGCCTGAAAGAGTATCTAGCATGTAATGTTGTTGTTGTTGTTGTTGTTACGTGACATTGAGTCACCTGTGACTCATAGTGATCCTATGTTCCATAGTCCTAAACCCTGCTCTATCCTTTGCCAATCTTATTGTCTCTGACACTCCTATCCCCATTATCCCAGTGACAGAATCAATCCATCTCATTGAGGGTCTTCCTCTTCTGTGCTTTCCGTCTATGCTCCCAAGCATGACATCCTTCTCCAAGGACTGATCCTGCCTTGCAACATGTCCAAAGTATATCAGATGGAGCTTCAGAATCCTTGCCTCCAAGGAGCAGCCTGGCTTCACCCTCTCCTGGACAAACCTGTTTGTTCTCCTTGCAGTTCGTGGTATATTGAATACTTTTTTCCAGCACCAAAGCTCAAAGACATTAACTCTCCTTCTACCATCTCTAGTCATTGTCCAGCTCTCTGATGCATAGCAAGTAATTGCAAAGACCATGGCCTGTATCAGGCGCACCTTAGTCTCCAGACTGATATAGTTGCTTTTCAGTACTTTGGAGAGGTCTCTGAGAGCAGACTTTCCCAATGACATTTGTCTTTAATCTCCTGGCTGCTGGTACTAAAAGTGTTGATTGTAGAGCCAAGTAAACAGAAACTGTCAACAAGCTTTGCAAAAATACCACGCTAAATCAGTAAATAAACAACTTGGAGGGAGTTGGTGCAACTCAGAGGAAAGAGAAGGGGTATTGGAGTTCACTTCAGCTCTGTTATTTCTATGTGTCTTTAGGCAGGAGAGGGAGTGCTGGTTGCCTAATGGGGAGGGATTTATATTCCCTACTGCAAAAGCAGGCAGTTTGCTTCCACCAGTGACTCCATAGGGAAAAGATAGGCAATATCTTCTCATGAGATTTACAGCCATAGAAAATCTACGGGAGGGTCAGCTATGAGTTCATTCTGAACTGGACAGTAATGAAAGTTTTTATTTGTTAATTACTTTTTTTTTTTAGGCAAGCTGTTCATCTCTCTGAGCAACAAGTTCCTCAGCTGTCAATTCTACATAATAGCAAATTTCTATTTGTCTTAAAGACCTAGTAAAAGGCCCACAGCAGATGCTCATTCACTGACTGTTGAATTTGTTCCGAAATCTTACGTGGTTGATTTTGCCAGAGTGTGTATTTTACAGGTGGTAAAGCAGAGTCCCAATGAACCTACGTATCTCATCCAAGAGCACACAACTAGACACAATAGACCCAGCTAAGACGAGAAAACCGGGCTGTTAACTCTGAAATAGTGGACTAAGTAAAGAGGGCAGGCTGAGGGTGGGAAGGAGGTGGTTGTGTAGGTGATGGGGGCGGCCATTGAACCCCTGGGGGTCATAGGTTAGAAGCATCTCCTTCTTCATGAAGGACAGTCCATCATTAGACCCAGCTTTAACTAGACTCTGGGTCAACACATAACCTTTCAAAGGCCACGGAATGAAATTACGACTTTGCCTCCTACATTTCCTTTTGTAAAGGTGAAGACCAAATTGATAGTTAGAGACCTCTAGAATATTTCCTTGTGCCATAGCTCTTTGCGAGGGGCATCATTGCTGAGAGATGTTGAGGGACTTGAGAGTGAAGGGTGTCACTGAAATTGCCAGGGACAGGAGAGAGAGGAAGGAGTCCAGTCAAGATATGGTGGGGGGAAGGGAAGGGAAGGGAAGGGAAGGGAAGGGAAGGAAAGGGAAGGGAAGGGAAAGGCCCCTCTTGCTCAGGGCTGAATATCTACTTCCTCACAGTCACACGATTCTTTATCCCTGTTAAATGGATAATGTCAATCAACTTAAAGATGTGAAACCTAGGGCTCAGAAAGGACAAGAAGTTTATCCAAGATCACAACAGAGGACTGGGTTCTGTTGTTGGATTTTTAACACAGAATGAGAGACTTACTATGCATGCAAGTGGATGTGCAGATGAGTTCAACTGGTCCCTTACGATAGCTGCTATGAAGATTCAGGTCCAATAATAATACAGTAGTAACTATGGTTTAGCTTTTATAACCATTTCAGTAACAATTTTGATTGAGTTAAAGAATAATTATTTTTTAAAAAGCTCAGTGTCAGTATATGAAGGAAAATCTGTTGCCAGGGATCTCTCAGAGCACTAAAGAGCAATGATGTCTGTCTAAAGACTAAGGTGAGCCTATTCCAGGCCATGTTCTTCATAATTACTTTCCATGCATCAGAGAGGTAGATAATGACCAAAGATCACAGAAGAATTGATGCCTTTGAGTTGTGGTGCTGGAGAAGAGTATTGAACATACCATGGACTGCCAAGAGAATAAACACAGCTGTCCTGCAGAGAATGAAACCAAGCTGCCCCTTGGAGGCAAGAATTTTGAGGCTCTTTCTCACATACATTTTGAGGCATATTGCCAGGAGGGACCAGTCCTTGCAGAAGGATGAGATGGATTGACACAGTAACTGGGGTAATGAGGGTAACTGTGTTAGAGGCAGGAAGATTGGCTCAGGATAGAGCAGGGCTCAGAACTATTGTGTACAGGATCTCTATGAGTCAGAGCTGACTCAACAGCACATAACAACATACAACATAAAAAGAACAGTTTTTTTATAAGTTCCTAAATACAATAGACTGAGCCTAGATGGCTCAGTGGTTAAGCTCTCAGCTGCTAATCAAAAGGTTGGCAGTTCAAACTCACCAGCTCCTCCACAGGTGAAAAACACGACAGTCTTGCTTCTATAAAGACTTACAGCTTTGCAAGACCTATGGGGTATGAGTCAGAATCGGTTCCATAGCAGTGGGCTTGGTTATGATTTTAAAATGATGTACCAGAAAAGTTATAGTCTCAATAATAAATGCCTTCTTTAATTTGGAAAAAAAAAGAGCCATGTCTATGTGTAACCTCTTATGAAACTGCTTCTTTGATCAGAATGGAAAAAAAAATTCAGAGATAACATTGGAGAGAGAATACCGATGTGAAATTCATCTACTGAATCATTCATAAGCAAGTGATTGCACTGAGAAGTGGAAGCAGGCTAAACACAAAGGACCACAGATTCCTTCCATGTGGTCATGCGGATAGAAACAAGCACTACAGTCAATCATCAAGATGTTTTATAATGAGAAGGAAGGTGACCGGAACATCTCTTGCAGCACGGCATTTCTCTGATTATGTCATAGCAAGTACTTAAAAGGGGTGCTGAACTCCAAGCAGAGTTACATGGTATTCTTTTTTAAAAGATGAGCATTCCAAATTTGATGACTTTTTCAGTGGTGACAAGTGGCTGTCAGGGGTATGCTACCTAGCAGACACTTTCTGTTGGGGAAAGAAAATATGCACATTTAATTTACCTTTCAAAGTAGAGGTGACAGTTTAACAACACACGTGAATGCAATTGCATCTCGAGAGAAACACAAGCTATGGATAGAGAATTTGCAAAGATGAGTGCCTGGAAATATTGTCATTGTTGTGTGGTTTTGTTACCAAGAAAACAATGCTATGTTTTCCTGGATGTACACTATAAAAGCAACCAATCAAATAACCCAACCCCAAATCATGGAAAAATGATGCTATGATCTGCTTTAAGATCTTGCCTGAGGGAAAATGTCCATGGTATTCTAATCCATCCTTAAAACCACTAATATGCAATGGCTTTAATTTGTTTTGTAAGAAAAAAAAGAAAAGAAAAGAAATTGTGGGACATTGGAATTTTCTCAAGAGGGTTGGGTTGCCTAGAGTTGTTATTGTTAGGTGTCGTCGAGTTGAGTGTGACCCATAGTGACCCTACGAACAACAGCAGTTCTGAACCTTGTCGTATCCTGTGCCATCAGCATTCTTCCTTTCACACTTGAGTCCACTGCTGCAGTTACCGTGTGTCAATCCTCCTGGTGGAGGGTCTTCTCCTTTGCTGACCCTCCACCCTTCCCAGTCCCTTCTTCATATTCACATCCCTCTCCATTGAATAGCACCTCCTAGCAACATGCCTGAACTATGTGAGGTGAATCGTCATCATCCCTGCCTCCAAAGATCACTCCAGTGGTACCCTTTCCAAGACATAACTGTTTGTTCTCTTGGCCACCCACGGGATGTTCAGCGCTCCTCTCCAACACCACAGCTCAAAGGCATCAATTCTTCTGTCATCCCTAGTCATTGTCCAGCACTTCGTTGAAAAGGAAGTGACCAGAAAGACCATGACCAAGAAGAAATAAGCTCTTATGGTTTTTATACTAGCCTCTAATAATACAGCCAAAGAGCTCACAAACTCACGGGGCTGCCATAATATCAAGTTCAGATTTTGTTTTCTTCATCTAAGCAGTACGTGAGAGACTTGTGTGTATGTCAAGAAGATTCCTCTCTGAACATCACTCATTGGTGTGTGTGTGTGTGTGTGTGTGTGTGTGTGTGTGTGTGTGTGTGCGGTCCCAATAACTGTGATCTTCCAGAAATAGCTTCCCAGGCCTTTCAGTTTCAGTACCATAGTACCATAGGGTGGACTCAAACTGCCAACTTTTCAGTTAGAAGCAGAGTGCAAACCATTTGTGCCATCCAGAAACATACGAAGCTAGTTTGATTTTGGCTTTTATTTTTTTTTGGAAGTATTTTGAAGCTGCAGAAACTCTCAAATAGAATCTAGAGACAGACTGTGAAAAATGAAAACCACCTCCCCCTATTTTCAGAGCCTTCCCAAAAAATTAGTAGCTTTGCAATTTTTTTCTGTTGAAAGACTGATTTTTTTATCTCTTTGAATATAATTCAAATTTTAAAAAATCAAGACTGTATAGCTCATCTGTAGACTTCCTGTCCTTATAAAATGGGAAAAATTATTTTTAATGGAAACTGTCTACTTGAATGAAGTCAGACAGCAAAGCTCAGTTAAGCTAGTGGTAATGCTCCTTCAATTAATTTTTGTGTTACATTTTTAAATCAAATCCATGCTCATCCTAGGGCCTCCAAGACCCTGTTTGACCATCCTCCCTGGTCTTTTGTCCTCCTGAACCAAATTGGCTATTTTCTGGGACTCTCTCTCTCTCTCTTTTTTCTGAGACCAGCCCCTGCTTATTCAAGTCTGGGGTATTGAAGCCACCTGCCCCAGGACCCTTGCTTAGCCTATCTCCTTAATCAACCCAGGTGTGTATCATCTTGTTTTACAGCCTTCCATCTTAGCCTGTTGATGTATTTCTTTATGACTTGGAACAGTCATAAACTACAATGTAAGTAATATAACAGAATATATAAGTGTCAAGAGAGTTTGGCCCATGTCTTTCATTTACCAGCACTCATAATAGTACCTGGCACACAACAATTGACCAGTATGTAGTTTCTCACTGCCATCTAGTTGAACTGACTCACAGCTGCCCCTACATTGGGTTTATGAGACTGTAAATCACAGGAGAGGAAACTGCCTATCTTTCTCCCCAGAAGCTGTTGATGGCTTTGAATCACCACCAGAGCAGCGTGGCCTTTGGACTAGCAGTGTTACTTACTCCTTGCAGACTATGCCACCAGCTATCAAACTAATTGCCATTGAGTCAGAACTGACTCATAGCAGACCCTCCATCAGCTTTTCCAAGACTATAAATCCATTCAAAAAAGATGGTCCATCTTTCTGGGTGCCTGGTGGATTTGAAGTGATGACCTTTTGGTTAATAGTCCACTATGCCACCAGGGCTCTCTAATACATATTTATTGGAGGAATAAATGAGTGAAATTCTATAGATTGCAGATTTCTCTTCCCATTGTGAAATAGAAAGATATGAGAAACAGAAGGGAGATAAATAAGGACCATGGATAGTTCCATGCTGCCTACATTAGCTCTGTTGTTCATTGCTATGCGTGTTGGTCTAGACCGCTTGTATTGTGAGAGAGCAGAGAACGAATGCTTGTAGAGTATCCCGTATGTGCTAGTCTCTTCAGATTAGTGGCCCGTCCTCCCTACAACCCTTCAGGTGGTTCCTGCATGAGGAAATGCAAGCTTAGCACATTTGAACAGCTCTCCTCCTGCCACAGTCTAGTGCCTGGTAAACATGTGGTTTGTGGTTGATGCAATCAGTCTCTGGGCTCACATGCTTTCTTCTGCAGGCCTTCGTGAAGCACAGTGGGACAGTTCCTGGATAGCTCTGGTACCAAACTGCTGAGTGAAACTCAGACTCCTCTCCTAACTAAGTATCTGTGAAACAAGGAATCGAATCTGTGAAATGAGAAAGATAATAGTCCTTATCTCAGGGTCGTTGTGAGTATTAGCTGAGAGGATCCAGGTTAAGTATCTAGAACAGAGGCTGGATTAGTGCACATGCCTATAAACATTTGCTCGTGGGATTATGATCACCCTCGCCATCGCCATAAATCACATCATTTCAGAAGCAGTGCCTTCTTTCCCTCCTTCAATCAAAACTCCTGGCATGCCCATTAGGGTGCCTGCCCTGTGCTAGGTCTGAGATGAAAGGGGAGATAGAAGGCAGCTTTCTCTGCAGGCAGTGTGCATCAAGCACCGCGGGAGTGTGGAGGAGGAGTACCTACCACAGCTTGAGGGATTACGGAAAAGCTTTCCCGAGCAGTTGACATTTGAGTTAAGCCTTAAAGGACGGGATGGAATTCTTCCAGATGGAGAAGTCAGGGCAAAGAAAAGCACAACGAAACTTCTGACAGGGTTGAGCCTTAGGATTGAGCTAAGATTTTTCTTGGAGTAAACAAACAACATAGAAATAAAAGAAGCAATCGCGTGCACACACACACACAGAGTGAAGAAGTGGTACGGATGAAGAAAGGGTACAGAATATGATTAAACCAAGCTTATTGTATAGGGAGCTCTGGGCGCCTACCCCGCAGGATGTTACACTGCTAAGGGTGGAATTCCCTGGCAGTTAAAATCCACCAGCAGCTCTGCAGAACATGGGCTATCTCCTGTCACGCAATTTACAGCCTCGGAAGCCAAGTGGGGGGCCCAGCTATGGGTTAGTTCTGACTGGACATTAATGAGTGAGGAAGTATTCATAGATTAGGTCTACCTGGTGGAAACAAACTACTGACCTTTTTTGGTAAGCAAATGAACACTTTAACCATTGCACCCCCAGGTTAAATAAACCTACTCAGAATTATGTTGTTGTTGATGTTATGTGCCGTCAAGTCACTTGCAACTCATAGCGACCCTATGTACAACAGCCCTAAACCCTGCTCTGTCCTGTGCCAATCGCACTGTCTCTGACACTCCCATCCCGATTACCCCAGTCACTGAATTAATCCACCTCTGTGCTCATCCAACATGCCTTCCCTTCCTGCACTGTCCCTCCACACTCCCAAGCATGATGCCCTTCTCCAAGGACTAGTCTCTCCTCATAACATGTCCAAAGTAGGTTAGACGAAGCCCCAGAATCCTTGCCTCCAAGGAGCCACCCGGTTTAACCCTTTCCAAGCAGTCCATGGTACGCTCAGTACTCTTCTCCAGCACCACAGCTCAAAGGCATCAATTCTCCTTCTATCCTCCTTGGTCATTGTCCAACTCTCTGAACCCTTTCCTAGCAGTCCATAGTACTCTCAGTACTCTTCTCCAGCACCACAGCTCAAAGGCATCAATTCTCCTTCTATCCTCCATGGTCATTGTCCAACTCTCTGATACATAACAAGTGATTGCGAAGACCAAGGCCTGTATCAGACGTACCTTAGTCTCCAGAGAGATACCATTGCTCTTCAGTACTTTGGAGAGGTCACTAAGAGCAGACTTTCCCATGGCAATGCGCCTTTTAATTTCCTTGCTACTGGTGCCAAGAGTGCTGACTGTGGAGCCAAGCAAACTAAAGCTGTGAACAATCTCAATCTCTTCACCATCCATCCTGATGCTGCCAGTTGGCCCAGTGGTGAGAATCTTTGTCTTCTTGGCATTGAGCCTCAATCCATATCTGTAGTCCTTCTGGAAAATAATGGCCAGGGCTGGCTCTTTCAACTCTCTGTGCTCATCCAACATGCTTCTTGTATTAAGGTAGCGGACATGTTCAAAACAGTTTGCATAGCTATGGACAACAGAACTCATGCATCCATGGTCCTTTCTCCCGCCCCGCCACCCCGCCCCATCCCACATCATCTTTAACAATAACTATTCTCTAAATCCATCCTCCGTGAGTCTGGTTTTATCCAAGTGCTTCTCCTTCACTTTTTGTGTGTAGATCTAGGTATTATTAGGTATTATTATTGTTGTTGTTGTTGGTAGTAGCCATCATGTTGATTTGGACAGATGGTGACTTTATACACCACAGCGTTGTCTGGTCACCCTCGAAAGTGTTCAAGTTCATTGTTATGGTTATCGGTTCAATCCATGTCATTGAGGGTCTCCCATGCCCTTGTTGGTCCTCTCTTTCACTAAACATAATTTTCTGCTCTCGTGATTGATCTCCCCTAATGATGTGTCCAAAGCAAGTGAGAAGGACAATTATGATCCATAGGTTTTCACTGGTTAATGCTCATCGCCTGGATAATGAAAAAAATAAACTAGCAGAATTGATGTGTTCAGTTTGTGGTGTTGATGAAGGGTGTCTAACACAGCACGGGCTGCCAGAGGAGTGGACAAATCCATCTTACAACTGGAACGAGCCTTAGAAGTGAGGATAGTGAAACTTCATCTTGTTTACTTTTGGGCATGTCATCAGGGAAGACCAATAGCTGGAACAGAACATCTGTCTTAATCTAGAAGCTCCTTTGAACGTTCTGCGGCATGAGTTCCCCTGTCTGGATCTGAAATGCTGATGGTACAGCTTCCAGTGTCACGGCAACAGAGAAGCCACCTTTGCGTGTCAGGCTGGCAGAGAGAATGAAGAGACATGTGAATCACTCTCTAACTACGCTCCCCCGTCTCCTCCCAACCCCAAAGTCATCCTGATGGCATAGTGGTTAACAACTTGGCTGTTAACCCAAACATCAGAAGTTTGAACCCACCATGGGGGGAAAAAGATAGGCAGTCCTCCTCTGTAAAGATACTGTCTTTTAAACTCTATTTGACAGTTCTGCTTTGAGCTATGGGGTCATTGAATCTGCATTGACTCAATGCCAGTGGGTTTCAACTCCTGGTGGAGAAATTAAGGCCTGGCTCCCTGAGAGATTTTCTGAATACACCAAAGCTCTTAATTGGGGGAGGGATGTGAAGATCCACCCCCTACTTTTCCATCTGTTGCCCTCCTCTGCTTTCTGTCTCTGGCATCAGACACAAACCTTCAGCTTTGCTGCCTGCCAGTCTGACACATTCTTCAGGCCCAGAACCACTTACAAATAATTATTTTAAAAACAAACAAACTCGTCTCTCTCTGTGATCTTTACTCTCTTCACATCCGCACTGAGCAGTGGCTATTTTTACTCGCTCCAGCTCCTGGCAGGTCTATTTGGAAAGTCACCGTGACATTTCATGCGGCCTGGCCTGGCATTCATCTAAAATATTTCTTTTTTCAAAAACATCCTGCTCTGGAGAAATGTCAGTGTTTATGGCGCATCCACAAGGATGTATCATCAGAGGAAAAGACCCACTTAAGAAAGTCCTTGTTTGACAAGAAGGGTGCTTGGAGGCAGGCTCACCCAGAAGTGCCAAAGCACCCCAGGACAGCCTGCAGGGGAGCAATGGTGAATATTCATGTCTGTGATGAGGTCCTATGTGGGACAATGGAGAGTCTGATGAGAGGGTGATGTGAGGTTTGACCAGAAAGTGGTGATGGTCAAACTAGAGCAAGAGGCCATCTCAGTTAGTGAAGCGCCATTGGGTCTCAGACTTGAGAAGTCACACCTCATCCCTCTCTCTGTCTGGACCAAGTGTTTGAAGCCCCACTCAGCTCAGTGGTGAGGAAGGAAACTGTAACATGAATCTTAGCTTCTAGGCCTGTTTGGCTGTGAAGATATTGTTTGACCTTCAACAACCCCTGTCATCTCTCTTGGTCCATGAGTCCTTCAGGCATTGGGGCTCCCATATCTGTCCAGTCTCATTTCTAGTCCTTGTACGCAAAGCCACAAAATACACACACTCCTGAATGATGGGTACTTTCTTGAATAAGACCACAATCTCTTGTGTGTGTGTGTGTGTGTGTGTGTGTGCGCGCGCGCGCGCGCGCGCACGTGCATGTACACACACGCACACACACACACACAGTGTATGTGTGCCCTTTCTATTCCTTTGCATTGGCAATGCTCTCTCTCAGAAACATCTTCCGTTGTCAGTTACCATGGATTGAATTGTGTCTCCTTGCCAAAACACACCTATGTAACGATAAAATGTGGAATCTACGAAACTACCATGCTCCACAAAAATCCTTAACCTAATAACTTAATCTTTAAGTAAGGGAAGCATTAAATAACCGATAACTAAGACACAAGCTTTCTGGGACAAGCCTGCTTATCTTCCGATGATTCAATAAAGATTCCCTGGCCCCACCTCCTAGATAGAGGACCGTGCCTTCCATGAGTACAAATCCTCAGCAAATCACTGACATATCCGTGGCATCCGTGTTGTTATCCTGATAGCCTACCTCTCGTTTTAGGCTGTAGAGACAGATGTCTTTGATAGTACATTCGTAGCCACTCATTAATGAAGACATTGCTGAGAAAGGCACAGATGTGGATCTGAGGCCTACCTAGGAGAAGAGGGATGGGATGTCTGCTGACACCTGCTGCTGCTGCTTCTAGTGGTGAAATGTTTCTTCCCAGCAAGAAGAGTTAAGAGGCGCAGTGGGTGTGACAAGACCCTGCACAGATCCCCTAACCCCAGAAATGAGGTTCTGGTCAGGGCATCCAATTCTCCTTAAGTTCAATGTTTTCTGACAGATACAAGCCAATTATCCCTCTGCTGCCAGCGGCTGGCTTGCTCAACATGGTTTGCCTTTTTGATTTGAAAACCTAATATTTTTCATGGATTTTATTTGGTTCCACTGGGGAGCCAAGATAAGCTGTTCAGTCTCAGCCGATGAGCTGGCTCTAATGGCCCTCGTCCACTTAGCACCCAGCATTGACTGACTTCTCAGGCTTGATTCCAGCTTGGATATGAGCGGGCGTTCAGACAAGCCTGACTTGGGGGAAAACAATGCAAACAAAGGTCACTCTCCTCCTGGAACTGAGAGGGGTGGCCCCAGATGTCTAGGGGGCCTGCCTAATCCTTTTCTGTGGGACTAAACTAATTTGGCTTTCATTTTTCCAAACGCCCTCTGAGTTGCTGCTGGAGTGAGCTCCTTTTCCATCTGGCTTTTTGAGGACAGAATACTGCTTTGTTCAGGTTTGCTTCCCTGGTGCGAGCTTATAAGGATAATAACCAATTTTCTCAGCATTTAGCCTGGTGCAGTGTTAAGTACAGTCAACATCCCTTATTATACTTAATCCACATAACAACCTTTCTGAGGCTGATACAATTATTACCCCTATTTAACAGGAGAGGGGCTTGAGGGAAGATAATGCAGCAACAACAAACTGTTGCCACTGAGCCAATTTCAACTCATGTGCTCCAGGGTGGCACGGCCCCTGAGGATTTCCTTGGCTGTAAGTAATCCTGATGGAAGCAGATCTTTGGGTCTTTTTCTGCAGCACCGCTGGGTGGATTTGAACTTGAATGCTCGGAGTAGTAGTCAAGCACAGAACTTTGGGTTCAGATAAGTACCTCTGAGTGGAGACTGAGTAAGGAATCTGCCAACATTTATTTACTTTTCCAGAAAGAGGGCAGAATGGTTTTAAACTCAGGTCTGCCTGGTCCCAAAGTCCGTGGTCCAGTCTCCTGCTTGCACAGGGTCAGATGCATGTGAAAAATGCAAAAGAAAATTTTGCTGAACAGAGGCGTAGATGTGGACCTTCTTCCCACCCAAGACCATCCAGCTGGGAGTAGGTAGCTGCGGATTACCCAGCAATCACAGATGCCTTTAGCCAGAGCATGCTAAGAACCAATCCATGTGATTGGACCCAGCACTACTGCCATCTGCCTGAACCTGGATCCACTGTGCCTGGTAGACCCAGCACACTGGTCCTCTTGGTCTACCTGGCTGCCAGCCCAGAGAAACTAGCCTCAGCAGTCAGACACTGAACCATGGCCCTGGCCTTGCTTCCTCCCTGCTCTCTTGCAGCTTTTCGTCCACCTTTTTAGTTTGGTTGCAATATTGCATCTCTCTGGATCTACCATTAGAAAGGAACAATTAGGCCTAAAATTAGGAGGCACTTAGAAATTATCTGAAAGGGAGACATTTCCCTCCAATGGGGAGTTTCTAATCAATTCCCAGATCAGTGCATCGTTTCTTTAATTGGAACAAGCAGATGGAAGTCAGAGGGCTGCTGTGTGTCTAGAAAATAGCTGTGAAAAAGGATGGTTAGGAAGCTCATGCTGGTGGAGTGATATGGCTTGGGTTCCCTTAATACAAGTAACCTGTGTAGAATGAAGGATGTTAGCTTGTTGACTTAGTACCACCTGGTTGGTCACATGAGCAAGACAGACAGTGTTTCCCTTAGAGAAGGGAAAAGACAAATGGTGCTGGAGGGAGGATACCTTATCCAGAACCTCGAGATCCAGAAGCCTCCTGGTTTCTTGAACCAGGGTCCGGGGCCAATCAGCACATGAAAATGACAACTCTGTCTCCTGAGTGATGCGAGTGTCACTCAGTGACTCCAGGGAAACTGCCAGTCGGTCCAGCCATTCTGGCCTTTGACAGTGCCCTGGGAGAGGGGCTGTGGTCCCAAGCAGCTGGAGAGCTCACAACTCCACTGCTGAAAATTCTGAAACAGGCTCTGAGTTTTTTAGTTGCAAGAGACCTTATCAAGGGAGGGAAGGGCTTATTCAAAATTGAAGATCTCTTCTGACATTTGCTCGTTGAAATTCAATCTCAGGTTAGATGAGAAGAAACTGGTTGTTTCTTAAATATTTTGCAAAAATGTCTAGCTAGACCAACCCTTCTCATCACCTCTACCATCTCACACTGGTGCCCAAGGATTTTTATTTCATTTGCATCAAATCTGTGTCATCCTCTGCTCTAAATCCTTCAGTAGTTTCCTATATCTAAGGGGTCCTTGGGATCTCATCGTTGACCAACCACCCTCTGATCTCTTCACTTACCAGGAACAAGAGCTTCCCACAGAAGTCAGACACATGCTGAGGATCCCCTGAAAAAGCCACGCAGGGCCACTCCTCCACGTCACCCTTCCCACCCTCTGCCTCCTTTCTACATAGCGGTCACCTCCTTGGCTCTCACTTATCACCTGCGGGTGTCCAGTTCTATGAACTCCTAGGCCCTTCCTTCTTCCTCTTCCTTGTCATTCCAAGAGAAAGAATTCCATTCTACATGCCCTAATGACCCTCACAGAGATACCTACCGTGCCCTCCCAAACCCTTTAGTGCACTGCTGTCCCTTCAGGACTGCAGCGCTCGACTCCCTGTGAACCAGCGCAGCACAGCTGTCAAGGCCCTGAGCTCTGGAGTCCGAGTTGTAGCTCTGCCACTCCCCGGCTGGGCGCTCTAGCAACCTATTTTAATCCAGAGCTAGTCCCCTCACCTGTAAAAAGGAGTGATAATAACATCCCTCTCTAGAAAACCAACCGCTTCAAATGTGAAAACTCAGGCCAAGAGCTGATCTACACCTGAAGGTCACTGATGAACACTCAGTAAACAGTTGTTATTTTTGTTATCATCATTATCATAGCTAGCATCACCATCTAGACACAAAAATGGCCTGGCATCCAGGATCTACTGTATACAATAAACACAAAAGAAAGGGCTGACTTGGAAAGGATTCACTTAAGGAAGGAGGCCATTCATTCACTTTTTTCTATAATAAATAGTTGTTGGGTACATGAGAGAGTAAACAAGTGTAAATGAAGTATGAAGCCCAGATTGGAATGCCACTGGAGAACTCAGGTGGGTCAAGAGTGAGTAGGATGTTCCTGTTCACTGAAGCAAGTCAGTGGCTGTCCATCATGGCAGGAAGAAAGGTGGAGGCATGGAGGAGATTAAATGGTCTATGGAGCTCCAAATTCTAACTCAAATTCACAGCCATGAGGTAGGTTCCGACCCATGATGACCATCGGATCTCCGGGGCTGTAGATTGTAACAGGAGGGTCCCGGCCATCTTCCTCCTGCAGAACAGCTGATGGAATCAGATTGCTGTACACTCACATATCTTAGCACAACTTGCTACCCACAATGCCATCAGAGCTCCCTTACAGTAATTATTGGAGGACCGGGTGGCCTACTAGGTAAGAACTTGTATTGCCAAACCAAACGTGAATGGTTTGAATCCACCGATTGTGGGAGGAAGATAGGAAATCTCCTCCTGTGCAATTTTGTTGTTGTTATGCACCGTCGAGTCTAAACCAACCCTCCCATGAGTTTTCAGAGGTAGCTAATCTCACAGGAGGAGTTTGCCCATCCTTCTCTTGCAAAACAGCTGATGAATTTGAGCTACGTACATTTAGGATTGCAGTGCAGTTTCTTACCACTAGTCTACCAGAGTGCAATTTACAGTCTCTGAAAACCTGTTGAAGGGTCAGCTATGAGTCAGTTTTGACTTCATGGCAATGACTTTGACATCACTCAAACACACTCACTTATTATAGTCATGGATGTATAGATAAATAGAGCTAACACACCTAAGAATACATGTATACAGATATACGTTTATGTGTTTGTGGTTTATGTGAAAATTTAGAGTCTATTGGTTTTCCATTTAACCATCATATATATTTTGTATTATGAAATTAATTACAACACCCATATTGTAACTGCTGCTGTGTTCTCCCTGCCTTCTTTTCCTTTAAGGATAATATGCTGACCATTCCCTTCCTCACACATCTTAGTATGCATCCATCACCTATTTATTGATTCTCACCCCCTGCTTTTCTCACATCCTTGGTGACCATCAAAGAATGGTTCTTTCCATGTGTAAACCTTTCCCTAATAATTTTTTTCCTTATAGTTTTTAATGTTAGGTGCCATCAAATCAGCTACAACTCATAGTGGCCTTAGGAGCAACAGCTCTGAACTCTATTCTGTCCTCTCTCATCCCACAATCACTGACATTGTTGCATCACTGTGTCGATCCATCCTGTTGAAGGTCTTTCTATCTTTCTCTGACCCTCCATGGTCCCCAATCTGATACATTTGTCCAAGGACAGACTCCTTCTGGCAACATGCCCAGCGTAAGTGAGGTAAAGTTTCCCCAGCCTTGGCTGTAAGGATCACTCTGCATGCACATCCTCTTAGAAAGACTCGTTCGTGTTTTTGGCAGTCCATTTGCTATCCAGTACTCTTCTCCAACGCCACAATCCAAAACCATCAGTTCTTCTTCGTCATCCATATGTACATTAGTCCTTTTGTGACTGACTTATTTCATCAGCATAATCTCTTCCAGATCCTCCATGTTAGTCACTATTTCTTGAATTTTCCTTGTCTTTAGTGTACATGCCATTCATTGCGTGTATGTGTCATAGCTTGCTTATCCATTCATCTACTCATAAGTACAAGAGTTATTTTCATCTCTTTGCTATTGCAAATAAGGCTATAATGAACATATAACTATATATCCTTCAGATGTTAATTATTTAGAGTATATAACTGGGGCAACGGTTTAAGGTGTGTCAGAAGTCAGTGAGACTGGCTCAGAATAGGGTTCAGAGCTACTGTAAATAGGGCACATAACAACAGAAACAACAGTAGGGTTATTGGATCAAGAGGAATTCCTATTTCCAACTTTTCTTCCCCCCCCCATATATTATTATTATTATTAATTGTAATGAAAATTTACAGAGATTTTGGATTTTCATTCATTCATTGTTGCACTTTTCTCCCTGTCCGCCTCTCCCATCCAGTTTGTTCTTCTCTTCGAAAAGTAAAAGAAAAATTCTTTCACTGAAGCATTCTGTTTGTTTTCCACAGTGGTTGAATCCTTGTATGCTCCCACACTGATCAATGTCTGAGAGTTTCAATCTCTTTATACCATCCTCAGTATTTGTTGTACTCTCAATCTTTAGCATGGTAGAATGTTTTCAGGTTCCTTTTTCTCACCAGGGGCTGGCGTTTTATATCAACCTGTCATCTGTTCTAAGTTAAGCTAGAGAAAAGTCTGGACTGAAATGCAAATAGAGCCAATGCGGCTGAGAGATGAACACCATGGACTTTGGAGAAAGCCCAGTTTGGGTAGGATTCTGGCTTCTTGTCTGAGCACTGCGAGTCTCCATTTCCCTATCTGGAAAATGAGAATAAGAAGAGTATCCACTGCAAAGAGTTTGGGACAGGGCAGAGCGAGCCCATGTTTGTAGAATGCTTGGCACCATGTCTGGTATGTGGAGGGAGAGAGTAAGTAGAAGTTAAAAATATTGGGATGATGTGGCATCAGTAATGGGGACGTGCAGGAGGCATAGATCATGTCTGAGTATCTGAGACATAAGTGAGCTCTGGAACATCGTCACTGACCTGAGAATTTCCTTCTTGTAGGAGACTCAGGTTTGATTTGCAGTCAACGCATCCGATGCCCAGACCACTGGAGGCTTGTGTGCTGCATTGATGCTGAACAGGTAGCTTCCAGACTAAGAAAGACTAGGAAAAAAAGACCTGGTAATACACATCTGATAGCCAGTTACTGCAAACTCCACAGATCATAGTAGCACTACTTCCATCATGGAGAAAGAGCAGGACCATGCAGTGTTTCATTCCATTGTGCAAGGGGTCACCATGAGACAGGGTCTTATTACACCCCAACACACTCATCAGCCACAAAAAACAGCAAAGGGAAGCCAGCAGAAAGCAGCTATGCCTCCACTCCTCTTACACCCCAGACAGAGGTTGTACCAGGAGGTCATGCCAGAACCAACCCTCTATAGTACATCTCACCTTCCATATAACAACTCCTCGGCTAACTCTGATCAAAGGTGGACGGTTCTATGCCCACCATCAGGACCTGATTAGCATTAAGTCACAATTGGCTGTCACTTGAGTCTAATCTGTTGTTGTTGTTGTGTGCTTTCCAGTCACTTGTGATTCATAGTGACCCTATGTACAAGAACTCTAAACCCTGCTCTATCCTATGCCAGTCTCACTGTCTCTGACATACCTATTCCCGTTAACGCTAGTCACTGAATCAATCCATCTCATTGAGGGTCTTCCTCTCATACGCCATCCCTCCACTCTCCCAAACACGATGTCCCTCTCCAAGGACTGGTCCCTCCTTGCAACATGCCCAAAGTATGTCAGATGAAGCTTCAGAATCCTTGTCTCCAAGGAGCATCCTGGTTTCACCCTCTCCAAGATGAACCTGTTTGTTCTCTTGGCAGTCCATGGTATATTCAATACTCTTCTCCAGCACCCAGCTCAAAGGCATCAATTCTTTCTTTCATCCTTAGTCACTGTCCAGCTCTCTGAGGCATAGCACATAATTGTGAAGACTATGGCCTGTGTCAGATACACCTTAGTCTCTGGCCTGATGTCATTGCTTTTCAGTACTCTGGAGAGGTCCTTGAGAGCTTACTTCTCCAAAGCAATTCATCTCGTGATTTTCTGGCCGCTGGTACCAAGAGTGTTGACTGTGGAACCAAGCAAACTAAAACTGTTAACAATCTCAATCTCTTCACCATTCATATGATGCTACCTTTCCCTCCTGATACCTGAGACTACATCTCGTATGCAAGGCCTCCAGAGCTGAGGGCTTACAGAGATGTCTTCATTTTCCACCTAATGTCTAGGCCTTAGTCTGTGTCTTAATACCCTGCCTTTTGTTCCAGGCACACTAGGCTCGTACCAGTTATTCTCAGACTTCATGGACTATATTGGCCTGTCCTGGACTCCTACATCAAGCCCCCCAAAGCTTGACATTCTGTCTATTTTTATTTCAGAGCAAGTCTTATACTGAATTTGCCATTGCTGGACTCCAGATAGTCACCACAACCCCTGGTTACCTGAACGTACTCTACACATGCGGGCAGTATCAAAGTCATGTGACTGATTTTATCACCTCCCAATTTCTGATAATCAGCTCTATCTCTAGATCCCTCTCTCCCCTTTGGAGCTGACTAGTTCCTGATCTCATCTCTCCCTGGTCAGCTTGGTCCAGCTGCAATGAGCATGGCCACCCCTGGCTCTAGCCCAAGGCTTGTCATATCGTAGCTATTGCATCTGTATCATTGACAATAACAAAGCACTTTCATTATCTTCAGTTCTTCATTCAGAAAGCTTTTGAGTGTAATGTGCCAGCCTAGGGTGCTGGCTCCTGGCTGCTCAGAGAGAGGCAAGCTTTATCACCTCCGCGCTGCCGGAGCTTCAGTTTAGTGGAGGTGGAAGATAGTCAATAAACTGGCAAACAAGAAAATAGAGAAATATATTTCAGCAAATCATGATTATTATCTTGGACAGAGAATTATGGGGAACTTCACACATTGTGAGCCACACATTTCTGTACTATCAGAAACTTTACAAGCGTGGAAAAGGCAGAGAAAGAAGTAAACATTATAAGCAAACAAAAGAATATTTATCACTCGGGTCTAGAAATCCATCCCGGGCTCTGTTTCTGAGTCATACAATGTAGTAGACGGTGGTGCTGTTTATGGAGAAGGCTGTCGTAGAGTTATGTTGATTCATATAAAACTGCTGTATTTGTAGGTCAATAACAATGACAATACAGCAAGATTCTACCACTCATCAGTGTGCAGGGAGCTCTGGCAGCCTAGTGAGAAGTCACATTGCCAACCCAAGGCACATGGTTCAGATCCACCAGTTTCTCCGTAAGAGAAAGATGGACATTCTCCTCCTATACAATTGCAGCCTCTGAAAACCCACTGAAGGGTCAACTATGAGTCAATTTTGACTCACTGGCACCCAACAACAACAACAAGAATGATAACCAGTTGCCAGACTGCTGTGGCCTCTGTGTGTGTTGCTCCGATGCTGGAAACTATTTCACCAATATTTCAAACACTAGCAGGAGCACTCACGCTGGGCAGTTTTCAGAGGCGCTTCCAGATAAAGATAGACTAGGAATAAAGGCCTGGCCATCTACCTCCAAAGGCCAGCCAATGAATACCAAGAGCACTGTCTGACTTGCTGGCTTTAAACAGGAGGAATCAGTCACTGAGAGAGGACATCATATTTGGTGAAGTGGAGGTGCCGACCAGTGAGCTGGAGGACCCTGGAGAGATGAGTTAGCTCAACAATCACAACGACCGACTCACACACACTGGTGGTGATGACGATAGCACAGGGCTGGGCAAAGCTTTGCTCTGTTACACAGGTTTCCATGAGCCAGAGCTGACTTAATGGCAGAGCAGACAACAGCACGAGCAGCTGTGATTTAGAAAGTGCATCTCAGGAACCCGGGCATGTAGAAAAGTCAGCAGTTCCTTTTAAGCAGTTCTTTCCCTCATCTGTTTCCATACAGTATGCATTATACGATTAGGTATTATTTGCATGATAACAGTCCAGAAGAAGAGCTGCATAGTAAAATGCACTGGGGTGGGGGTGGGGAATTGTACAACAATGAAAGATTTTTTTTTTCTTTTTTATTTTTCTCAAAGAGAAAAGCGAAATGGGTGGGGGGGGGCAGGGCGCAGGGAGGAAAATGTGCAACAGTGAATGAATGGAAATCTAAGTTCCCTATAAACTTTTATTAAAATCTCAATTTAAAAAAAGGGGTGGGGAGAAAAGACAGCAGTTTGAGCTCAGCAGCTGTGACACAGGAGGAAGATGAGGCAGTCTCCTCCCAACAAGATTACAGCCTTGGAAACAGAGTGGACATGCACCCTGAGTTGGCATCAACTCAATAGCGATGGAGACAGACTAGTGTCTCATTCTGTTGGGTGCGGTGTTCATTATGAGCCAAACCCATGGCTCCCAAGAGCAGCTTATATCAGATACTGTGTTGAGTGCTTGAAATAGTTTATTTAACACTTCAGAAAATCTTTCTTTTTGGAAGTTTGAATGAAAGTTGACAGCAAATTCGTTCTCCAACAATTTATACACATTTTATTTTGTGACTTTGTCAGCAATTGTCTCACTATTAACAGCATTCTTCTCACTCCTCCAGGCCCCCATTTCCATGTGTCCTTTTTTCCTGTCCTTTCCTGCCTTCTAAACTGTGTTTTGGGGAGCTAATGCTGCCCTTTTGGTCTTGTGCTTGATTGTATTGAAGGGTATCTTCCCCCCTGGTGTTATTGCTCACTTTCTTGTGCGGTGGAAAGTTGATTCTTACTTTTCCAAAAGCTGGAGTTTAGGTTAGAACAAGTACTTGGTTTACAATTCAAGAGCTGAGACTCTGGCCTGTTCTCAGCCACCTGATCTATCTCCCTGAGAACTACTGTTTGCATTCAGTGGTGGAAGCCCTTCTTAACAGTGCTGGTGAATGCCTTGGGTAGAAGACAGCACTTCGTCTTCTGTTCTGCAGGTGAATAGTTAGCGTATGTATTTTTAAACCTCCATGGATATGCTGAGAATCTTTAAGGAAGACAGTTAAATAAACAGAGTGACGAGGAGGCAGGTGGATTTATTTTTAGCATCTCTCTGTGCAGAGCAGGCATCAGACACAGAGAAGAAGAAATTTCCCTGCATGTTAATTGGGAAGCTGAAAACTGAGAATGTGGGAACAGGAAGCTCCAAATTCTCAAGCCCTCACTTCCCAGTAGATCTTCATTAGAACAGAACCCCGTCAAGGTGACTTCCCTGATGAGTCACACGAAGGCACACAGAGTCATATAACAGGATAGTCATTGTTACCCCAAGTCCTAGAAAACCCACATATGTGTCCTTCTCAAGGAACTGAATAAACAACTACTGTATATCCATAGAAAGGAATAGTATGCAGCCATTTAAATAACCAATGTGACTTTATATGAACTGATGCAGATCATACCATGAATTGCTTAGAAAAGCAAGCAAGTTGCAGAAAAATATTTTATTTTATTTTTGCAAAAAATGTAAAAAAGTTCTATGTGTGACTGATTTTTTATTATGCACATATAGAGAGAGAGATTTGTGTCTAATATGCTCTCTGTCTTCCCCTCTCCTTCCCTCGCTCTGCCCTCTCTCTGTCTCTCTCCCTCTCTCATTGCTACGGGGTTAGGTCCATTCCACAGCTGACTCCAGTGGGGTTCTAAGGCTGGAAACTGCACCAGAGAACACTGTCCATCAGTCTCCTGTGGACCAATTGAGGGTTTTCAGGTCAGCAGCACAATTCTCTACAGACTACACCACAAGAGCTCCCTCTCCAAAATACTAGTAAATCTATATCATGCTTACAAAGGTGGGGGGGGGTGTCAGCAAAAGAGAGAAGACCTCTAATGAGATGGATTGACACGATGACATGATGATTACAGCAAGGGGATCAGGTATATCAGAGTTGGTGAGGAAGCCACAGGATAGGACAGGGTTCACATCTGTTGTTCATAGGATTGTTATGAATCATACTTGACTCATTGGCACAAAATAACTATCTATATATATTTGTTGTTATATGCTGTTGAGTTGAAATCAACTCATAGTTGATCTGTAAGTGAGTTTTCAGAGACAGTAAATCACATAGAAGATTACCCATCCTTCTCCCATGGAGCTGCGGGTGGATTCGAACCACATGTCTTTGGGGTTGCAGTGCAGCTTCTTATCCCCATCAGTGTGATATTTAAGTCAGAAGATCCCTTCTCCATGTCCGTGGGCAGCCCACTTATTACTGACCTTGAAATTATAGAAGAAAAACTGCCCTGAGTCACTGCCTTGGGGAAAAAAGGGCAGGGGTGGCGTGGGCTAATGTTATGACACAGGAAGTGTCACGCTTCCACGCTTCACCCCAATGAGGGAGCCATTTGCAACTCAAATCCTAAACAGGAAGGGACTTTTCACACCAAAGGGGTTGTAGAACATGAACAGAGGACTCAGGTTAGTAAAAAGCCAGACGGAACAAAGCTCTCCTTGTTTAACTAATGGAGCTAGCAGCTAGCATTTGGCAGAGCTTATTGGAGGGAATAAAAGCCTCCAAAAGAAATCAATGCACAATGATTATGCTTAAAGTGCCCTTTGAGCAGTTGCATTAGCTGAGGTAGTGACTTGTCGGTAAATAGCAACAAGAACCCTGATACAAGGAAGTGAGCAGAAGCACCAAAGATGACCAGTTTCTGAGCATGCCTGAGCTTCTCACCTGAGCATCTGAAAGAGAAGGACTTTCACTTGCTAGGTCAGATCCTGTCTGCTTTTCTGTTGCACACAGAGAATTCAGGTTAGAGAGGAAATTGGGGGGGGACCTCCAAGCCCCAAGGAACTCTTAGAGCCTTTTGATCTACATAATGGAGATCTAAAAGCCAAAGGAAAGGCAAGGCAGAAATGCGGAGTCAAGAGAAGGACAGAAAATTGGCTTGGGGAGAGTTTGCAGAGATTGGTATTGAAAGTAGAGAGCTCTGATAGCGTGGTTCAGAGGGAGCTGTGCTGATACTGCAAAGGATGTGCCTGTCTGGTGTTTCAAATCTGCCAACAGCTCATGAGAAAAAGATTGGCAATCTCCTCTCATGTGGTTTATAGCCTCAGGAAACCAGTGGGGCATCAGCTATGAGTCAGTTCTGACTCAACAGCAATGAACTGGAATTCTTTTGAGTGTTGAAAATGAGTCCTTGCATTACACAAATGACTCATCACCTAACTGCTAGCTGATCGGTGCTTTGAATTTACACAAAAGTACCTTGGAAGAAAGGTCTGGTAAGCTGCTTCTCAAACATCACAACCTTGAATGTTCTATGGAGCTTTACACTGTATTGAAAGTAGGAGAGACTTTTGGGAGCATGAGATCTGGGAAGAAAATATTCAGAGAAGGGGAAAAAAGCACCCCATCAAACCCAAAAGGACAAAGAGGTATTCCTTGCATTAAGCATGCACACCCACTTTCTTTTGCATTTCACCAAACAAGAAGAATCAAGAATTGAAGCATGTTTAATTACATGTCAGGCTGTTCCTTTGAAAGTGAAAGCACAAAGCACTCCATGATTTACCTGAATTACACAGCCAACCCACAGATGATCAGGGCATGTTGTGGACTGGGTGTGGGGATGTGTAGCACTGACAGAGTCCAGAAGAGGAAGAACTCGGACTGTATTAGCAGAAGTCTCTCCCAGCAGCTGCACTTTCAGGGATTCTCCCAGAATTCTTAGGGAGAACCCTGCAAGGGATCCTCCGAGCCCCACTACATGGCGCTCAGACTTAATTACATGAGAAATTAAGTGCCATTCCCATGCATTCCTGATGAAGGCTTGGCTTACCTAAGGAGACCCTCAGTGGCAGTTCTGAGATAGAATTCTCATCACCCACACAGGAACCCCGGGTTCTATTCTTGACTAATGCAATTCATATATGGTCGGTCACTCCTCATCTGTCAGTGGAGGTTGGGTTGTTGCTATAATATGGAGCAGATTTCGGCAGAGCTTCCAGGTTAAAAGGGGCTCAGAGGACAGTCCAGGCAATGAAAACTCTGTAACTCATAGCAGCCCATATTCTCGGTGCCTAAGGGTGGGTGCCCAAGGGTGGGTTAAATCAGGCTGCTCTTTGGAGGCAAGGATTCTGGAACTTCATCTGACATACTGTGGACATATTGTAAGGAGAGACAGGTCCTTGGAGAGGGACATCATGCTTGGGAGGGTGAAGGGACAGCGCAGGAGGGGAAGACCCTCTTTGAAGTGGATTGATTCAGTGACTGAGGTAATAGGGATGGGTGTGTCAGAGGCAGTGCGATTGGCACAGGACAGAGCAGAGTTTAGAGCTGTTGTACATAGGGTCACTATGAGTTGCAAGCAACTCGACAGCACATAACAACAACAACAAGGGTGGGTGGGATTCTGGGGCCTATCTGACACATATAAGGACTGGTCTCCTATTTCCATTAGTGTGTTTCAGAGTCTCAGCTGTTTACAGAGGATTACCACGAAAACACACACCTCATAGAATGCAGCGTTCAGAAGGTGTATTTCATTCTGAGCACTTGCATTTCAATCTTCTCTTCAGAAAAAGAAAAGCTGACTGTTGTCCCTGGCTAAGGAATGATGGCAGCAAGAACTCTTCAGGAGAGCAGGTCTTCAGGCTCCACAGTAGCTCTATTTGATGCTGTGATTATGCCAAGTAGCAGTGGGCTGCCCATTTCCCCTGCAGGAGAGGATGGTCCCACCCACATCCCTCTTTCCTTGGAGACAGGGCTATCTCACTACAAGAGTAGTTTTATAGAGTCGGGACAAACTCTTAACTGACCTGCTATTGTGTTTCGGAGGCTGTAAATCATACAAGAGGATAGATATTACCCATCTTTGTCCCTCAGAGCTGCCACTGGATATAAACCACCAGAAAGGCACAACCTTTTGAGTTAACAGCACAGCTCGTTGTAGACTAAGCCATCAGAACTCACCTTGCAGCTTCATCCCAGGCACGTCTCTTTTTGTTGTTGAAATCACTAGGAGACTGAAGTCTCCTTTCTTTTGCACTTTTCTAGTAGGGTTTATGAGGGTAGTGAGGGGTTCCTGGTGACCACACAGTTCAAAAGGCAGGCAGGCTGGTCATGCATGCTGGGAGAAAGGTCCTTGCAAAATAGAATGGCAAGAAATAAACAAAGGCTCAGTCTCTTGATCTGTACGATGAGCAAGGTTCCTGGGCGGCATCAATAATTTGTGATCAGCAGATAAGTTCCAGGTGGGCAGCTGGAAGTCATCCAGAGGCTCCAGAGGAGAAATAACTGACGATCCTCTTCTCAAGAAAGATATAAACCTTAAAGCCTAGAACCCCCCAGGAAACAGTTTGATTCTGTAACACTCAGATTCACCATGAGTCAGAATCAAGTTGACAGCTACAGTTTCATCGCTTTTGTTTTGGGGAGAATCATACAGAACCACTTTAAAGGATAAATGGAGATACAATTGTTATTAGGTGCCATTGAGTCAAGTGCAAGTCATAGCAACCCTATGAACAACAGCTCTGAATTCTGACCTCTCCTGTGCCATCCTCAATACCTCCGACACACTTGAGCCCATCGCTGCAGTTACCATGCCTATCCATCTAGTTGAGGGCCTTCCTCTCTTTCACTGCCCCTCTACTTTCCCAAGCATGATCTTTTGAAAGGAACAGAGTCTTCTAGCAAAATGCCTAAAATATGTGAGATGAAGCCCCTAGTCTTCAAGGAACACTCTGGCTGCACCTTCTCCAAGACATATCAGTCTGTTCTTTGGGCAGTCCATGGGATAGTCACTATTCTCCTCCAACACCAGAGCTCAAGGGCATCAATTCTTCTTTTGTCATCCTTACTCATTGTCCAGCTCTCAGATGTATGTAGTGCTGGAGAAAAGTATTGAATATATCATGGACTGCTAAGAGAACAAACAAGCCTGTCCTGAGAAGGGTGAAACCAGGCTGCTCCTTGGAGGCTAGGATTTTGAAGCTCTGTCTCACATACTTTGAGCATATTGCCAGGAGGGCCCAGTCCTTGGAGAGGGGCATCATGTTTGGAAGGGTGGAGGGACAGCATGAGTGAGGAAGACCCTGGACGAGATGGATTGACTCAGTGACTGGGGTAATGAGGGTAGGTGTCTCAGAGACAATGAAATTGGCTCATGATAGAACAGGGTTCAGGGCTGTGTGCATAGGCTCAGTATGAGTCAGAAGCATCTCGATGGCACATAACAACAACAACACCTTAAAAGGAGCTCTGGTGGCTAGGAGTTGCGGTACCAGCTGAAAGGCAGGCATGGGGTTTGAATGCACCAGCTGCTTTACAAATGAAACATTGTCAGTCTCCTTCCTTGTGATTAACTGCTTCTGGAAACCTGCTGTAGGGTCAGATATGAATCACAACAAGATATGGTACACAACAATAAGACCTCAGGGAGTCTGGTCTACTGGGTAAGAAGCTGTGCTGGCAACCCAATGGCACACAGTTCAAATCTACCAGCTTCTCTGAGGTAGAAAGATGAACAACCTTCTCCCATGTGCTTTTCTGAAAATTTGCTGAAAGGTCAGTTGTGAGTCAGTTCTGATTCAATGCTAATGAGTTACTGTTTTGCTGAAACTCAGGTAAAATAAGCAGGCCAGTGGTGATAGTACTCATGGTACAAGCCAGACTCAGAACCTGTTAATCATTTCAAGGCAGGAAGTAGGCAGCATGTGACTCAGGTTTTATATGTTTGGTTTGGTTTTTTACCATATTATTATGTTTTCCAGTGTTTTTCTTTTTTTAGTTTATTATTCATTTCAAAGAAAATTTCTAGAGACTTTGGATTCCCATTCATTCATTGTTGTACTTTTCTCCCCTCTCAACCCTACCCCCCCAGTACACTGCCCTCTTGGAAAAGTACAATTCTTTCATTGTTTTACAAACCCTCCCCCCAGATCCACTCCACTATGCAGCCTTCGCTTTGGACTCCTGTCCTGACAAAAATATCTTATCACATATCCCTTTTAAACAGTTTTCTCTCTCATCTGTTTCAATGCAGTAAACATTATTTAATGTGACTTGGGTTTTTAAGACAGCTGGAAGGATATTGGAGATTGGAGTACTGGATACCCACTGGTCACCACTCAGTAAAACTTGGGACTTAGCAAGTGCTAGCAGGCAGGGCACAGAGGACCCTCTCTCCCCCAGCCTCAGTCAGGACTGACTGGGGAGCTGGTGCTAGCTTGAATTTGCAGCCAGGGGCACCTGAGGGCATAGTGATGGGCAAGTCAGGTGAGAACCAAGGCAGGGCTCCTGCAATAGGGATGTTCTGAAGTTAGTTTCTCTGTGGCTCATAATCTGTGAGTTTGCAGCTGCCCCAGCACAATGCTTGAGCTTCATAGGTGCTCTGTAAATATTAGTTGAAAGATCAAATAAGTCCACCACACATGAGATCACATTTGAACCCAAAGCTCTGAAGACCTCCATCTCCACCCATCAAATTTTCTCACCCATCAGAATATCCTTTGCACTCCCTGGGCAAGCCTTTCCATTAGCTTCCCCAGACTCCAGCTCCGAGCTTTGTGAGTTTCGCCTGGGAAATATCAATTCCTGTTTGATTTTCTCCCCAGCACCTCAATTAATTACAGGATGCTGTCTGGGCCAAGACCTTATCTCTACATAATGTGAGCCTAAGAAAGGAACACCTCCTGGTTACATTCTTGAAAGGCCACAAACCTTCATTAATGCTTGGCCCTGGCACTGGATGGGAGACCCAGGAGCCACAGAGGAGCATGGCTGCTTCAGGGCTATGTCACAGGGCATTCCGGAGTGGGAGCTCGGCCAGCATGGCCTGTGCATCGGCACACTAATTGGTGACCATGCCGGCTGCTCTGGAAGTCTCTGGAGTCTGTACAGAGGCTCCAGGCTCCTTTCCCACTGCAAAGGAAGAAGGTTTCCAAACTCTACTGGGCATGATTCACAATGAGAAGTACCTTTTACAGGATGATGCAGTGAGTATACGCGTACTCTGTATCCCATCATTCTTAGATATCACATTTCTCTCTCATTTTAACATCTCTGAAATTGAAGTGTTCTAAACTGTGGCATCTTGCTATTAATGAAAAGCTTTCTCTCTGCGTGATACATAAAACAATTTTGTATCTTATAATCAATGACGACTTTGATTCAGTGGAATATGACATATGCAACTGAGAAGATATTTTGTACGAAAGCCTTATCTTCACTGCATAATAATACTATGATATATGCAATCTGCTCCCTCACCCATAGCTCCCTTCCATGTAGAAGGGGCTGTACAAATAGTAGCTCTGAGGCGGATGATGAAGATGATAGGAATAATGGGAAAAGCTCAACAAATACCAGCTGTCATTATTAAAAGTAAGAAGAACTGTTGGACCCTTAGGGATTGTGGTGCAGCTTCTTGCCACTAGGCCACCAGAGCTCCCTAAAAGAACCTGATCTGAAAAACAGTACATTTGAATTTTGTAAATAAACTAGCATTATTTTTAAAAAAAATAGAAAAGAACGGTTGGACTCATTATGACAACAGCCAGTCAAAAGCTCTAGGCAATTAGTTATAAAACTGCAACCTATTTAATATACTAAATAATGTATTTTCTTGTCCTTGCAACTAACCCTCTTATTCTTGGCTGATTCAATACTTGGTAGGGGCCGGGGTCCACTGATGACATCTGTGTAAGAGTCGTATAAGGGTCCCTGCTGATGGGGACACAATTGCTGAGCTGTCCTCTTGGACCCATTCTCTAGTTTTCAGTGGTACGAGTGGCATCCACTCCTTGAACAACCTGCCTCTGGAAATGCTATGAACTTTGATAAATCTTGATAATTCTAGAAAGGCTTCAGGCCATTTGTTCATAGGGTCATTATTGGTCGAGTTCCATTCGATGGCCATCAACAACAAAAACAACTTATCACAATGCAGATGTCCCAGGCGTAAGTTCAGGCAATGCTTTCCATATCTTATGCATCAGCATGCCCTGCCTGTAAATTACTTTGCTAGCTCCTTGTGGTGACACCTATATTTTCCTAATTACATCTTCTCTTAAGGATTATTGTGCTCTGTTGACTACTTGCACCCAGCACTTTCATTTGATCAGCCCTGCATAGCTTCGCTCCTTTTCATTTCCAATTGTTCTTCTCTTTCATCAGGGTCCTCTGTCAATCTTTGTCAGCCTGGATGTTCATCTGGGCTTCATCATGTATTTGATCTCCTCTCTGATGTTTCATTAGCATTTCTTCTACAGTTTCTCAGGGTTATTCCTTGTGACTCAGCCATTATACGCTGCTTAAAACTTGGAAACCTTTGAGTAACTGAATGAATTGCTCACAAAAGCATAACCCTTTTTTGATTACACGAAATAACCTTCAGAAATGCGTTCAATAATCAGGAAAGCGGTGTTAAGTTGAAAAAAACGGGTGAGGCATGTTTAATCTACAGGCTGAAGAAATCTTAAACTTAATTTCAAAAACATTAAGTAGATAATTGCTCAGAGATGCATGCAATTCTAATAAACAGAAGCTTCCTGTTGCCTGTTGATGTCAACACTTGTAAATTAATAGGTGTCGGTTACTCATGAATGTTGGATGCTCATGCGTCCAGTGGACATATTTACCTAGGTATATAGCAAGGGAGGTAGGAGTGTAAGCAGGTAGGAGGGTGAATATGAATAAATGAATGGATGCATGGGGAGATGGGTAGGTAGGTTGGTTCATATACATATAGGCAGGAAGACAGGCAAACATGTCAAAGGCAGAAAACCAGAACAATCACTATCATTTTATTGTTTTGATTTGTAAGACTCGGAAAAGTTCATTATTATTCTAATCTATTTAATTTGTTTGGCTCCACAGTCAATACTTCTGGCACCAGCAGCCAGGTAATTAAAAGATGTATTGCAATGGGAAAGTCTGCTGTAAGGGACCTCTCCAAAGTATTGAAGAGCAATGATGTCACTCTGGAGACTAAGGTGCTTCTGATACAGGCCGTGGTCTTTGCAATCACTTGCTATGCATCAGAGAGCTGGACAATGACTAGGGAGGATAGAAGGAGAATTGATGCATTTCTGCTGTGGTGTTGGAGAAGAATATTGAATATACTTTGGACTGTTAAAATGAACAAGTTCATCCTAGAGAGGGTTAAACCCTCTCTTGCTCCTTGGAGGCAAGGATTCTGAAGTAGGTCTACTTTGGACATGGTGCAAGAAGGGACCAGTTCTTGGAGAAGGACGTCATGCTTGGGAGGGTGGAGGGACAGCTCAGGAGAGGAAGACCCTTGATGAGGTGGATTGATTCAGTGTCTGGGGTAGTGGGGGTAGGTGTGTCAGAGGCAGTGAGAATGGCACAAGACAGAGCAGAGTTTAGGGCCATTGTACATAGGGTCGCTATGAGTTGCAGGCAACTCGATGGAACATAACAATAACAAGAAACAACATCTTATATGTTATGATTTTAGTTTACAAAGAACAATTACCTTCATCATCTAGCAACCTGCATAGTAACAGAGGCAGCGCAAATAGTCCCATTTGAAAGGAATATAAATGGAAGCTCTGAGAAGTAAAGTGACCACATCTAATGTAAGTCCACCAACAAAATGACAAAGGGAGGGCTCAGCCTCTCGCTTTTCAACTTTTCATCCAGGGTTTCTTCCACCACACCAGGTGGGCAGAGGTGACAGAAGCGGAATGCTGGAGCAGCAGAAACAGCACTGTCCTCCCCTCTTCCATCTCTGCAGGACTCGGCATCTGTTTACCATACAGATCGCTCTGGGAGGGACTGATGTCCTTAGCCCAAGTCTCTGTGGCTGTCTTGGAAACCAACATGAAAACAAAACCACCTCAGATCACAGAACACGCCACAGGTAAGCTGGAGAAGCAGAGAGTCTTCGGGAGCCCTGCCCTGTATTTCTCATGGATAAAGGAGCTGGGTTAAGTAGCATGGAAGCGACTGGATTGTGTTCTCCCAACTTCTGCACCTGTAGACACAATCCTGTTTGGAATAGGGTTTCTTTGTTAGGTTAACACGGCCATATCAAAGGATGGGTCCTAACCCTTCTGCGGTCCTAAACCTTCTGAGTTATATACAGAAAAGTGTAGACATAAGGACAAGCAAGGCAAAAGGGTGGAGGGTAGAGGACACATGGAGATGACTAAGGAAGTGAGGCAGCTTAGGGCTACTGAAGCTGAGAGACAAGGATCTTTTCGCTTAGCCAGCAGACAGAGAGCTTTCTCCTAGAACTGGTGCCTTCTTAAGGAATGAGAGCGAGCTCTCTCTTGTGGCCTAGTGCCAAGCAGCTGCACTGCAATCCCAAAGGTTCAAATCCACCAGCTGCTCCATGGGTGTGGATAAGCTTCCCATGTGATTTACTGCCTCTGAAACCCCACTAGAGGGTGAGCTATGGGGTCAGTTCTGGCTCAACGGCCCATAACAACAACAACTAAAGGATGAGAAAAGCAACTTCTATTCTTTAATATCATCCACTGTGGTGCTTCTTTTGCATCAGTACTAGGAAACTAAGACAAACCGAGTTGGTCTTATGTCCGGAGAGGATTGCCATTCTTTACCTCGGTGCCTGACACGTGGCTGATAGAACCTGAAGAGCCGGTTTCTGGGGCATTATGACGAAGTTAACCCACAAGCACGTGTTGCTTGTCATTTTTACTGTGAACATCCTCTACGGGCACTGGGGCCCCCTTGATTCTAATCTGTGATCATGTAAATGTAGCTCAGTCAATAATCTTTAAACTTTAAGCCAAAAGTATCCCCCAAAGTCCTCTTCAAATTAAACAGTAGTTTGGCTTAATTAATAAAGAATGTCTGTCTTGAGCATTGTGCTCTTTTAAGAAACAATCTACATGAGATCAAATTGACAACAGCAATTCAGAGGGAGGGGAGAGAGAACTAATCCATTGCTATCACGACCCTACAGAACAGAGCAGAATGGCCCCCTAGGCTTTCCAAGGGTGTAAATCTTTACAGAAGCAGATTGCCACATCTCTGACTTACTGACCTTTTGGTAGGCAGCTGGACAGCCACTATTTGGTGAACCATTATGCCACCTGGGCTCCATAATTCAGAAAGGAAGGGAGAGAGTGACTGTCCAGTCCAAAGGCTATACGACTTGTCACTGAGTGATTCATGTAGTGATGATACACATTTTGCTATGTACATTTTCAGCAATAAAACAACATAGAGCTCAGCACCTCAACAAATGCTCAGAAATAAAGCAGCCTGACTTATTTCATTAATTGTGTGTGCATCAAGTACATACTGAAGGGAGCTCTGGTAGCCTGCTTGTTGAAGAGTTGTAGTGTCAACCCAAAGACAGGTGGTTCAAGTCCACTAGCTGCTCTAAAGGAGAAAGACAAGGAATATCCATCCCCCCCCCCACAATTAAAAACCTCCAAAACTCTGCTTGAAGGTCAGCTATGAGTCCGTTCTGACTCAACAGCACATAATAATAACAGAGCATACTGAACATTCCCTCTTTAGTAGAAATCCTCACAACAATTTTGATGTTGTTGATATTACTCTTATTTTGCAGGCAAGAAAACTGAGGCTGGAAAATGCTAACTAAGCAAGCTCTCCAATGGTGAAAATAGTACAGCAGAGATTCAGGCCTGATGCTGAAGTTCACATTATTCGCATCCCATCACCCACGTGACATCATTTTCATTAGGGACCTGAGTATGTTATTTTCAGACCCTATGCTCATCAGAGATTTGGACCTCAAAGTATAAAGGAAACACTATCTCTCAACTTGGTTTTGACTAACAGGGGGAAAAAATCTCAAGCAGTGTGAAGAATTTTAACAGCCATGCACAGAGCTGTCTGAAACCTGATAGAGATCAGGAACAGAGAGAAGATAAAAGGTGTGTATATTACAGATTAAGGGAAGGGATCAGATAAGGAAAAGACTGCATTGTACTAAGAAATAATTTTATACAAGGTAAGGAAGAGACACTGCCCACTGGGCAGGTCCTGAGAGGCTTGTGTGACAGTGAAGGTAGGTTTGGAAGGGGGATAAATATGAGGAGAAAAAAAAGAGAGAAAACTTCACCCCTGCCCTCCTCCAACCTCTGGGTAATGTGATAGGTTAGAAGGAGCTGGGAGCGAAGCTGGGTGCTGCTCCTGGAGACACTGGGAACAGAACTTTGCCTTGGGGGAGAAGAGCTTTGCAGCCAGCTAGTCCCTTTCTACGGAGCTTTAGCGGCATAATGTACAGAGAGTCATGCCTCTTACAGATGAAAATCCACTGTGGCTCCTTGAGAGAAAGATGGGCAATCTCCTTCCTTGAGATTTACAGCCTTGGAAACCCAAAGGAGGGTGGAGGGTCAGCTATGAGTCAGTTCCAACTCAAAAAACAATGACTTTCAAGTTCCTCTCTACTTCCATATTTTGCATGGTGTAAGTATTGTCTAGACCTTTGTTTGCTCTAGATTGGATGCTTGGTATTAGAAATAGAAATTTACAAAAAAACCCACAAACATTTATCTTCTATAAATTCAATTCTGCTGAAAGTCACATTCGTTAGACAAGCTGGGACAGGTTGTTGGTGATGGGGGCAGCCCATGCTATTACAAGTTCTGTTTGCAGATCATCTATAGGGAGAGGTCAGGTCTTTGTCCTTGAAAATGCACAGCAATCAGCAAAGGAAAAGGCATTGTAACAGAGCAAGATGGAAAGGAAGATGAGGAAAGCTAGCAGGAGCTGGGCTTCAAGAGCTGGTGGTGGGCAGAGCAGGGAATAGAGCTGATAGAGGGAAATGGAGACTCAGAAAAGGCTCTTGGTGGATTATCTCTAGTCAGCTCCTGGAAGTTGAGGTAGATGTGACCCACAGGCCACAGAGGGATAGTGACTCTAGTCAGAGCACATGCTTGGAAAAGGCACTGAAGATCAAGCCTGCAGTGTCTCTTCTGTGCACATCTGGGACAGAAAATGAAGGTGAGATGGAACATTGCCATGAAAACACCTGTCAGGGCAGCCCCAGCACACCTCACTGCCTCTGTCTCCTAATCTGCAAAATGGGGAAATAGTTCTTGCTTCATAGGGATGTCGGCAGGAACGAAAGGGATAACGCATGACAAGGGCTTGGTCTAGTGTATAAGATAAAATAGTTGCAGTGAATGGTCACTTCCTTTGTGGTTCATATAGACTAAATAGATGTTAAAAGGAACACCAGAGCCCTCCTCAAATGCAGTATAATACCTCCATCCCAGCCCAGCCTGAGAGTCAGGCAGAGGACAATAGGAGTCTTGCAGGTCACTGGCACCATGTGGGGCTCTTGTCCTCACTGTGTCGTTGTTAAGCCATCAAGTCAACTCTACCTCATAAAGGCCTTACATACAATAGAAAGAAACACCACCTGGCTCTATGCCATCCCTATGGACATAGCTGGTGGTATACAAAGATCTGAAGCCAGAAGGTGGGGTGAGTCAAACCAGTAGGAGTTAAGAGTCCCAGTCACCATTCTGATGTCTGATGCCCTCTCTCCCACAATGTGTGTGTGTGTGTGTGTGTGTGTGTCTTGCATATATCCCAGAATGAATTGCATGTGCATGTATGTGTTTGTGTATCTGTGCTCATGTGTGTAACTGTGTAGCCCCAAAGCTACCAAGAAGAGCAGACAGAGGAGAGGCAGCATTAAAGCCAAAGGTAATTGCTGCTGATTGATCTACTTAATGACCTGAAAATGCCCAATTAGAGGCCGCTGAGACAGAGGGCTGAGCCATGCTCTGCTTTTGGTCACAGTGCCCTTTGGATAGCCAAGGCAAGCTGCATTGTAGATCCTTTTCCAGACTCAGATTCTGCTGGCCACCACCTGCCTTTCTTGGGAGGTGGGTCAAGGATCGCTGGTACTCAGGAGACAGTATGCCCCTTCCACACCCTCTAACCAGTTAGCTGGTGAGAGCTTCATTGTTTCATCTGACCATAGATCATGCTGTTGTTTGTTGTTATGTGCCATCGAGTCACTTGCAACTTATAGTGACCCTGTGTACAACAGCCCTGGAACTCGCTCTATCCTGTGCCAATTTTATTGTCTCTGACACACCTAACCTTATTACCTCAGTCACAGTATCAATCCATCTCAACGATGGCTTCCCTCTCTTTCTCCGTCCCTCCACCCTTCCAAGCAAGATGTTCCTCCTTGCAACATGCCCAAAGTACATCAGACAAGGATCCTCAGGATCCTTGCCTCTAAGGAGCAGGCTGGTTTCACCCTCTCTAGGATGAACCTCCTCTGTCTTTGTAATGACCTTTTGCACTCTTCTTGGACAATATTTTTGATATCCTCCCATAACTCATCTGGTCTTTAATCATTAGTGTTCAAGGCCTCAAACCTGTTCCTGAGATGGTTTTGAAATTCAGGTGGGATAGACTCAAGGTCATATTTTTATTCTAGTGGAATTGATTTAATTTTTCTTAGTTTCAGCTTGAACTTGCATATGAGTAGTTGGTAATTTGTTCCACAGTCAGCACCTGGCCTAGTTTTCACAGCTGATATTGAGCTTCTCCAGCAGTTCTTTCCACAGATGTAATCAATTTAATTCCTACACATATTATCAAGTGAAATCCATGTGTATAGGCTGCGTTTGTGTCTCTCATAAAATGTATTAGGAGAGAATAAATCATTGTGCAAAATTCTATCATTCTATCTCCAGCTTCATTTCTGTCACCAAGTCCATGTTTTCCAACTATTGATCCTTCTTCTCTGTTCCCAACTTTTGCTTTCTAGACACCCATTATTATTAATGCATTTTGATTGCACCAGGCTGCTCCTTGGAGGCAAGAATTCTGAAGCTTCGACATGTTTCAAGGAAGGACCAATCCTTGGAGAGGGATGTCATGCTTGAAAGGGTGGAGGGAGAGTGCAGGAGAGGGAGACTCTCAATGAGATGGATTATTTCAGTGACTAGGGTAATGGGGTAGGTGTGTCAGTGACAATAAGATTGGCACAGGATAGAGCAGGGTTTAGCACTGTTGTACATAGGGTTGCTATGAGTTGTGGGTAACTTGATGGAACATAACAACACTGTTCAGCTGGCAGTCCATGGTATGTTCAAAACTCTTCTCCAGCCCCACAGCTCAAAGGCATCAATTCTCTATCATCCGTAGTCATTGTCCAGCTCTCTGGTGCATGACAAGTAATTGCAAATACTATGGCCTGGATCAAGTGTACCTTAGTCTCCAGACTGACATTGTTGCTCTTCAGTACACTGAAGAGGCCCTGACAACCAACTTTCCCAATGCAATTCATCTCTTGATTTCCTGGCCGCTGGTGCCAAGAGTGTTGATTGTGGAGCCAAGCAAACTAAAGCTGTTAACAATCTCAATCTCTTTACCATCTATCATGATGCTGCCACTTGGCTCAGTGGTGAGAATCTTTGTTTTCTTAATGTTGAGCTTCAATCCATATTGAAGGCTGCAGTCCTTGATCTTCTGCAGCAAGCACTTCAGGTCCTCCTCAGTTTCAGCAAGCAGGATTATCATGTAATTCCTAACTACCTTCTTGCCTGTGAGCTGAAGACAAGATGAATGTGATATTATCAGGATAAGCGTAACTCAGAAGAGGGGGGAGCAAGGCACCATCTAGTGGCAGCCGTGTGCAGTTCTGAAAGGCTCTCTGCCTGCTGGGTGATGTCAGACAGTTCACTACTTGTCTATGGAGTGAGACTTTCTCAGTTGCTACACTAAGATCCATCTAACCACTTTTTATCTACAGCATTGTATCATCTTGGCCAAAGCCACTAGTAATGTCCTGTCTATGTTGATGGGAACTTTGCTGTTGACTTCAGTAGCCTCATCACCTGGGATTGTTGTTGATGCTAGATGCTGTCAAGTGCACTATAACTCACAACAATCCTAAGAACAACAGATCGGAACCCTGCCCTGTTCTGTGCCATCTTCATCATCTCCGTCACACTTGAGCCCATTGTTACAGTCATTGTATCTATCAGTCTTGTTAAGGGTCTTTCTCTCCTTTGCTGACCCTCCACTTTTCAAAACATGATATCCTTTTCCAAGGACTGGCCCTTCCTAAAGAACATGCCCAAAGTATGTGAATGAAGCTTCACCCTTCTTCCTTCTAGGGAGACATATTTGTTTTTTCTCAGCAGTCCATGGGACATCTAATACTTTTTATCCAGCACCATAACTCAAAGGCATCAATAATTCTTCTGTCATCTTTATTCACTGTCCAAGTCTTAGATGCATAGCAAGTAATTGAAAAGACCACAGTATATGCTAGGAGTAAATAAAAGCAAACTAAGTGATTCTCTAAGAACTCAAATCTGTAAAAAGACTTTAATAAACCAGAGTCTTCTAAAACCAAGATATCTAAGAGGATTTTAGTGAACATCCCCCCTACATGAGCTGCTTATAATTCATGACTTCAGGGGTCCCATTCATGCCAAACACAGTGGGGACCATTCCTCTGATGTTGTGCTTTGTAGGCTTATAGAGAACGAAGAGCTTCCTTCATTTATAAATTAGATGTTCTTGGTTAATTCATAAAAGTGTAGTCTCTATAAACTACACAATACTTATTTGCGTTTTATAGTGAATATACATTTGAAAGGAGAATTGACGCCTTCGAGCTGTGGTGCTGGAGAAGAGTACTGAATGTACCATGGACTGCCAAGAAAACAAACAGATTCACCCTAGAGAGGGTTAAATCAGGCTACTCCTTGGAGGCAAAGATTCTGGGGCTTCGTCTGATGTACTTTGGACATGTTGCAAGGAGAGACAGGTCTTTGGAGAGGGACATCATGCTGGGTAGAGTAGAAGGACAGTGTAGGAGGGGAAGACCCTCTATGAGGTGGATTGATTCAGTGACTGGGGTAATCGGGATGGGTGTGTCAAAGGCAACGTGATTGGTACAGGAAAGAGCAGGGTTTAGGGCTTTTGTACATAGGGTCACTATGAGTCGCAAACGACTCGACGGCACATAACAACAATAACAACAACAATACATTTGAAGGGATTTTTCCTACAGGAACTATAAAACTAGATGTTATTAAAAATGTGCTGAGACCTCATTCATGATAAAAACTGGAAAAATAGCAACTAGAAGAAAACTTTCTCTACTTTATAAAAACCATCTACCAAAAGTCTGCTTCTAACACAGTACATAATGATGAAAAGCTGAATGATTTCAGCTAAGATCAGGTGCAAGCATGCATGTCTATTTTAACCACACTTCTTTAACATAGTACTGCAAGTTTCAGCCAATACAATAAGGAAAGAATAGGAAAGAAAAGGCATACAATTCAGAAAGAAAGAAAGAATGGACTCTGTTTTCAGATGACAGAACTGTCTTCCTAGAAAATGCAAAGGAATCTACAAAATAGAGAAAGACAGAATATATTTAAAAACAACAACAACAACAAAAACACACCAACCTCAACCCAAAAAGCACATCTACCTGGCTTTAGCAATGTCACAGGCAATGAGACAAGTGTACAACACATAATTTTATTTCTTTATACTAGAAATAAACACATGGGCACTAAAATTAAAATTCAATTCTGCTTAAAAACAAACATGAAATGCTTACAAACAACTCTTACATATGACTTGTATTGAAAGCTTTCTATCTACACACATATTAATGAAATAAATCAAAGCTCTAAGTAAATAAAGATAATAAATACCATGTTCATGGATTGGAGGCCAAAACATAGTAAAGATGTCAATTTTTCTAAATTCCTGTACTTCTTGTTGCTGTTATGTGCCTCCAGCTTTATCCTGAGCTAATATCACTGTCTCTGACACACATACCCTCATTACCCCAGTTACTGTGTCAATTCATCTAATCTGGGATATTTCTCTCCTCTGCTGCCCCTCGATCCTTCCAAGCATGATATCCCTCTTCAAAGACTGACCCCTCCTGGCTACATAATCAAAGTATATGAGGCGGAATCTCAAAATCCTTGCCTCTAAGAAACAACTTGATTTCACCCTCTCCATCACAGACCTGTTAGTTCTCTTGGCAGTCCATGGTATGTTTAAAACTCTTCTCCAGCACCACAACTCAAAGGCATCAATTCTGCTTCTGTCACCCTTAGTCATTGTCTAGCTCTCTGATGCATAGCAAGTACTTGAAAAGATCATGGCCTGGATCAGGTACACCTTAGTCTCTAGACTGACATCGTTGCTTCTCAGCACTCTGGAGAGGTCTCTGACATCAGATTTTCCTAATGCAATTAATCTTTTCATTTCCTGACTGCTAGTGCCAAGAGTGTTAATTGTGGAAGCAGAAATTGTTAACAATCTCAATGTCTTATCCATCTATCATGATGCTGCCTATTGGCTCAGTGGTGAGAATCTTTGTTTTCTTGATGTTGAGCTTCAATCCATATTGTAAACCACAGTCCTTGACAACTCTGCAGCAAATACTTTTCAAGGAATTTCTACCATAATTCCAGAATGATTTTTGTAGACATGGACATAATAATTCTAAAATTGATATGAAAAGACAAAAGAACCAAAATAACTGTAACATTTCTGAAAAGAAGAATAAAGTGAGAAGGATCAGTTACTCAATTTCAAGACTTATTACATATCTGTGGGAGAAAGACAAAGCAGTCTGCTTCTGTAGATATTATAACCTTGGGAACTTTATGGGAAAGCTCTACTCTGTCCCGTGAGAATATTACAAATTAGAAGCAAGTCAATGGCAATGAGATGGGTTGCTTATTATTATTATTTTATCTAATCAAGAAGGGAGCTCTGGTGGCCTAGTGGTGAGAAGCTGCTGCTATCCTGAAAGCATCCAGTTCGAATCCATCAGCAGCTCCACAGGAGAAGGATGGGCAATCTTCCCTCATGTGATTAACTGTCTCTGAAAACCCTCTGGAGGATCAGCTATGGGATGGTTCCAACTCAGCAGCACACAACAACAATAATTAAGAATTGGCAGAGGAATAGACCATCTAGACCAATGGAACAGATCAAGAATCTAGATGTTGTTGTTGTTGTTAGGTGCTATCAGGTCAACTAAGACTCATAGTGATCCTCTGAACAATGGATCAGAACTGTTTCCTATCGTTTGCCATCTTCACAATTTTTGCATGCTCAAGTTCATTGTTGCTGTTACTGCTTCAGTGTGTGTTATTGAAGATCTTCCTAGCTTTCTCTGATCCTCTATTCTCCCCTGTGATGTCTTTTTCCAAAGACTGACTCTTAACACTATGCCCTAAGTATGAGAGATAAAGTTTCACCATCCTTGCCTCTAAGAAGCAACCTGGCTGCACTTCCTCTGGGACAGATTTTTGTTGTTGTTGTTCTTTTGGTCACCTGTTGAATTACTCTTACCAACACCTCAAGTCAAAAACATCAATTCTTCTTTGATCTTCGTCAGTCATTGGCCAACTTAGACATACATACAAAGCAATTGAAAAGACTGTGGCTTGGATCAAGCAAACTGACATTTTTCCTCTTTAGAGTGCTAAAGAGGTCAGATTTTCCCAATGCAACACCTCTTCTGATTTCTTGATTGATTGTAGATCCAAGTAATCATTGGCAACTTCAAAAAAAATACATCTGTGCAAATATGTTCAATGGTTTTTTTACAAAAATACAAAAGTAACTCAACACAGGGAAGTTTTCAACAAAAAGTGCTTAAGTAATTGGACAAACACTGGCGAAGAGAAATAAGTAAACAAACCTCCACCAAGTCTCAAGCTTTATACAACAGTTAATGAATGTACCATGAATACATGCAAAATAGACGAAATGTAAGTCAAGTCTATAGCTTAGTTAACTGTACTAGTCTAATGGTATTATTGTATTGATGCCTGTGTCTTAGTTCTGATGATGTAATGTAGTTATGCAAGAGGTTGAGGGACGTTGAGTGAGTGGTAGGTGTGCAGTGCCTTTCTGTAGTTTTTCAATTTCTTGTGAGTCTACGATTAGCTTAATATAAAGAGCTAACTAAGAGTGAAAAAGAAAGCATTAAATATCAAGTAAAATGTAAAACTCTGATATTAGAGTCCAGTTAGAATGGTTACCATTCCTTTGGATGTGGAGCCATGATAAGCAACCCTACTCCAGGCATCAACTACAAATTCAACCAACAGAGACTCACCATTTGAAGCCAGAATGACATTTACTTTATTTTGTGCAGCCTCGGAAGGCTTACACACCCTTCCCATGTCACATATACAGCAGAGCTAGGATTTGAATGATGCTGGTCCTTCTGTCTACTGTGGTAAGGTTGTATGTAGTAAAGCCTTGCTCTGAAGGAGCCATAGTAGGTGTGGTATGTAATATATACATGGTTCCTGCATGGGCCGCTTAGCTTGACTTAATTCCTAGTGACAAATGACTCCTTTAAACAAAGTGATCATCAAAGAAATGATCACAAAAGGATGTAATGAAAGTGGGTGAAAGGGATACTCGAGTCACTGCCTCTGGGAAAACTACTTTGGGGAGGTTTGCCCCTCTGAGACTGATGGGAATGAAGTAGATATGTCATTCTGGAGTGGCAAGTATCCCATAAAGAGATGTGTAGGGGAGAGGGGGGTGTGTGTACACACGTGTGTGCTGTCACACATGCACATGCATTCGTGTGTGTGTGTGTGTGTGTGTGTGTAGGAGAGTACAGCTTTCATCTGCTTGATCATCTATACTATAGGGGGCTTCCAGAATTCCCATTTCCCTAGACTCTGACAGACTCCCAGTGAGAAACAGAATGCTGGGGATGCCATGTACATCCTGGGACAACAGCAGTAGATAGGACACATGGGTGGGCTTTCAGCCTTTCTGTTATGTGCCTAGGGACCAGAAGCCCAATACAAGGTGGGGCAGACTCAGGTGCTGGGGATTGTCATTGTCCATTCACCAGCAACGAACAGCAACACCCTGATGGGAGTAAGCATGATGGAAACACACCACTCTGGGAGCCTTTCAGAGACTTAATCCAGCTCAACTTTATTGGGGGCTGCAGCACACTTATATATGAGCAAGTAAACAGGAAGACAGGATAGGGTGGGCTTACAGACATGGGACATGCAAATTGGACAGGAGAACCTCAGCCTCGTGTGGACTACTCCCTGCTCAACAGTTGCGGCAGCCATCTTCCCAAGTGGCGAGCTTTCTCAAGCTGGTACAGCCAAACACAGGAGAGCTTTCTCTATTCCAAAGGCCGTTTAGGAGGCTTGCACTTATCTGGAGCTAGGCAATCTGTCCTGGCCAGAGGCCCTCCCTTCCTCCCCAACATTCCTCAACAGGGAATAATTACTGAATGTCAATAGGAAGAGTTACTTTGGAAAGGGACATTTAAATGCCCTACAACCTCAACTTTTGAGAAGGAGGTGTTAGTAAACAGTAAATATACTCTCAACATGCCTGGCCGTTGTTAAGAATTTCCTTTGATCCTCCAAAGAACCCTCATGGTAGTTCTTATTACTCTGATTCTGACTCCTAGAGACCCTTAACCAGATTCCAAGGCTATAAACTGTAACAGGAGGAGGCCTCCCATCTCTCTCTCACCTGTGGAGCTGCTAGTGGATTTGAAGCACCAGAGTTGTCACAGCCTTTGGTTAGCAGCACAGCACGCTGTGGATTATGCCACCAGAGCTCCCTATTGTTGCTGGTAATCATGGTGGTAGCTGTCAAACCAATTTTGATTTGTCTCAATCATGTGTGTGCAGAACATGCCTGCTCTATGTCATTTTCAAGTCTATGACCTATTGAAAGCAGATCACCAGGTTTGTTTTCTGGTCCCTCTGAGTGGATTTGAATTTTTAATCTTCAGCTACTAGCCGGAGGCTTACCTGTTTGTTCCACCCAGGGAGTTCAGGTCCTAGTATTATGCCCAATATACAAAGGAGGAAATTTAGATGCAGGGGTCCAAATGCTTTGCTTAAAACATATTAGAGACACAATGAAGGTTGGAACCACAACTCCAACACTCACTCATGTTCATAATCACAATTTAGAATATTTTCCTGTTTATTTGTCTTCCTGCTGACACATCCTGAAAAAGTCTGAGCCACCTACAGACCTCCTCACTGATCTGAGTTGAAATATAGTCATTCTGCATCTCGGGAAGCTGCCTGTTGGTGGGGAGAGGAACACAGCATGCATGTAGAGTGCATGTGTGTGTATTTGCTTCACAAGTTCTCTAACACGTGCCAGTTTCAGTGCCAGCAAGTGATTGAGAAATGGTATCCAAGCCCTGAAAGAATGAATACCAGGGGCTGGGACACATCCAACAGGCTCAGCATGACAAAGCTGAAAGGGGAGCGAAGTTGGTATCAAGAGACTAGGAATCAAATTCTAATGCTGCCACTTGCTGGCAATATGACTGTTTACCTTCTTTGTTCTTTGGCTGTATCTTCTGAGGGGGAGGGGAAGAGAATAATATCTCTGCCTGACTTTCAAGGATGCTGTGAGGATAAAGCAATGAATCGCAAAAGGCTTTAAACACCAAGCTTTATTCAAATGAATAGAATCATTGTTGTTACTCCCAAGGCAGAGGAAACCCAGATGGTAGAGCTTGTTGGACTTCTCGTCTTTCTGTTATGATAACCAAGGGGACAATCTCATCAATGCCAATCCTTTGATCATAGCATTTAAAATAGCATCATCCCACCCTTGCACCACTCTCTACCTTCTTCTTTCTCTCCTCAGATAGTCATTATCATTATTTTTACTTTATGGCTTTATTTTTAAAGTTTTTAAAAAGGTTATTATTGCATAACATAATATAGAACATGCCTCCAGAAACTCTATGAACTTTGATAACTGTCGATAGTTGTAGAGGAGCTTCAGGCCTTTTCTTCACAGGGTCACACTATCAGTCGTGCTTGACTTGAAGGCAATCAACAACAACAACAACAACAATATAGAACACACTTAAAAATATTAGATGCTCAGCCCATAATGTTTCCTAGGGTAAAGGGAACACTTTCTCCTGCATGCACATAATGTGCAAGTGGGATAGCCTTCTGAAATGAATATTTTGACCCCAGATTCACAGTACAAAAGGTGGGTCAGTCATCACACTGCCTTGGATGCCTGGCACCTTGCCAGCCAATGAGCTTCCCAGTTTAGGTATTTGGTACTGCTCTTATTAGTTTCTAGAAGTCAAGTTTCCCAGAAGTTTAAGAAAGCAATGAAATACTTTGGCCATGTTCCTAGTCTCTTAGTGAAGAATGATTTGCTTAATTTCATAACACGTGGAACAGGAGAAAGAATATGGGACCTGGAGCCACTCAGAACTCACATAAGGACTCAGTTGGATCACTTGCTATCTTGTGATTCTATTATTATTAACAAAAACAGTTAACTATGGATTTCGGAGTTCTCAATATGTGCTGACATTGTGTAGAACACTCTGCATAAATAATCACTAGATCCTTAAAACAACTCTGAAAGGTGAACAAAAATAAAATTCAATTTATCTTCCAGCAGACATTCAGAGGCAATGAGTCAGATGGGAGGAGACCAACCACCTCTCTCCTGAGGAGCAGGTGATGGATTCAAACTATTTGTCTGTGTATTGGCAGCACAAGTTCTTACACACTATACCGTCAGAGAACGGTGAGCATCATACCTCATTTTGCAAATGGAGAAGATGAAGTTTAGAGAGTGACAGAATTAGACTTGGAACTCAGGTCCAGCAATGTCCACTGACTTTGTTCTTGGTATGAGGGTATGTGATTTGCATGAAAGTTTCTGAAGCAAATTGATTTTTTCATTCAACCATTCATACACATTTTATTTTACCACCTAAATTACAATATCCATATGTAATTGAACTTCTCCCAATTCTTCTCTGTAATTCTCCTTTCCTTTGATCCTTCTATCCTGACCATTCTTGCCTTCAAGGATTTATCTTAGACGAATGCTACTGTTTGCATTTATCTAGTTGGTTGTTCTAAAGAATGAGTGCCTCCCCTGGTGTTACTGCTTAATCTCATAGGCTTGTCTATTACTTGGCTGAAAATAGAGCCAGAGGGGTGCCATTTGTTCCAGGTTCAAATGGTGACTAAGGGCCATAGTCGTTAGGATTCCATAGGTCTCTATTAGAACAGAAAGTCTGGTCTTTTTTTATAGTTTAAGTTTTGTGGGTTGTTTGTGGTTGAGTGTTTTTTGGGTTTTGTTTTTGTTTTCACCTTTCCTTCCACTCAATCTAGGATCTTCTACTGTCATCTGTTTTATAGATTCTGTTCTTCCTGCAATGTTGAACTGATTTTTTTGAACCTTGATCTTCTGATCTCCAAGATGGAGATACTAATGTCCTTCTGACAGGATTATTATAAGAATAAAATAAGACAGTGTCTGGGAGGGACAAGGTCCATAGTGAGGGCGCAATATCTGCAGAAGAGAGGCTACACATTAGCCCCTTTTTCTACAAAAGAACAAACAGACAGGTTTTGTAGAGGGTGCAACCAGAGTGTTCTTTGGAGGAAAGGGTGGAGAAGCTTCATCTCATACACTTTGGGTATGTTTTTAGGGGAGGATATTCTTTGGTGAGAGAAAGGTAGAGGGTTAGCAAAATAGAGGAAGACCATCAATGAAATGGATTGACACAGCATCTGTGGCAATGGTCTCAAATCTTCCAGAGATGATAAGGATGGTGAAGGACCAGTTTTCAGATTTGTTGTTCACAGGGTCGTTATGAGTCATATTCGACTTGATGGCTCTTAACAATAACAACATTATATATGAGTGGAATGAAATCGGAACTTATGTAAAGACTATCTAGAAATACTCATAGGAGTCTCATGCTCATAAAAGATCTCTGTCAAACTGAGGGACAGAGTTCAAGAGGAAGCTAAGCATTTATACAAACAGAACAGAAGTTCAACTCGGTTTCCTGATCAACAGACATACTGAGTAACCATTCTTTCCCTAAGCATATCTGGGGTGGTGAAAAGAATAGCCAGGGAGCCTTTATAGCTCTGTCCTTGGGTTTCTGGCTCTGAAATGCAATCAATAATCTGTTCCTGACCTGGAAGAGATAAAATTGCAGAGACTGACGTATCTCCCTTGCCTCACTCTGGGAGTTCTCAGCGTGCAGAGAGTGGGTTGCCTGTGAGGTCTCCAGAAACTTTAAATTACAATAGCTGGTGAGTCTCCATGGCCCAGCAGTGTGATATCAGAACTGGCGAGAGCAGGCCAAGGAGGCAGGGGGAAAAATTATTTACAGAAGCTACAGTTTATAATGTCTTTATAGATATTTGGGATTCTGAAGCCAATGTGCTTGGTACATACAACCAGCTTCATTTGATTGGGGTTGAAAATTTTTGGAGTAAAATTTGCTCCTAAGTTGATTTAAGTATACATTGAAGAAAAAGCTGGGGAAAAACCCAAAGCAACCCATGGCTAACCAAAAGTTTGGAGGTTCAAATCCACCAGGGGACCTTAGAAGAAAGGTTTGATGCTGCACTTCTGAAAAGATACCCAATGGAGCATAGTCCTGCTCCAACACGCTTGGTGCCACCACGAGTTGGACTTAAATCAATGGCAACTGGTGTTTAAGAAAAGTTAAGAAATGGGTAAATAGGCAGATAAATAGAAAAGTCTACAGGATACTAAGGCATGCATCCCACTGCCTTCAAGTTCATTCTGAATCTAGTGATCCCTCCTTCCAGTGTCCAAGGTGCTGGCTGACCCTTTGGTAAACAGTTCAGCATATTATGCCCTACACCACTAGATCATACGTAAGACAAGTTTTTCCTACTCAAAATGAAGACCTTCTAAGTCCTACAGAAGCAGTCTTGAGTAATATTCCAACTGGTTCCTCACCTCTCTCTCACTAAACACACTTCTGAGTCAGACACACCCCAACAAATGAGACAACTGTCTATTTTTCCAATCCGTTTTATAGTTTTCTAGCTCCACACAATTCCAGGTACAGCACAATGTTGAGGAAAGCACCATATAGACCTAATACTTGGAAAAAGTCTCTTCTACAAACCTCAATTGGCCCTACCTGTAAAATTGGAATCGTTCCCTCTTAGAGCATTACTGTGAGAGTTGGGCGTACGTAAAGCAGCTGGCATAATGCCCAGCAGATGGTCATTACTTTCTGTATTTCTTCCAACTTTTTTCCCCCTTCACTTTCCTAATTTGTAATGTCAGGAGTCCCAGAAGTCTGTCTGCATTAGTTCTCTGATTCAGATTCATTGCCTTTTGAGATGCTAGAGAATGGGTCGGCCCACCGGACTCCATTTAGCTGCCATAACAATTAATTTAGGCTAATCTACTCACCCCAGCCTTTTGCACTTATACCTCAATCTTTGTTTGCTTTTGGAATTCATGCTCCTGCTTGTCTCGTGTTTGGATCAACAGCTGAATACTTATGAATAGAGACAACTTTTGTCCAATTGCATGGCTGTCAGAAAGCCCCAGCTATTACTTTCTGCTCTCCAGCCCATTCTGTTCAAGAACCTGGGAGCAACTCTGCAAGTATAGACTCCCCTCCCCCCATTTTGCCTGTGAACGTGACTGTAGAGGTCGATTCTATATTTTTTTTCTACCCAATAATGCAGAGCAACAATTAAACATCATGCAATGAATCAGGGTTAAATGACGGATTATCACGTAGGTCTCAGGAAACTCTTTTGGCCTAGTGGTAAGGAACTGCACGGCCAACCTGAAGGCACAAGGTTTGAATCCACTAGCTGTTCCTTGGGAGAAAGATGGGCAATTTCCTTCCACGCAAGTTACTGCCACTGAATACCTGCTGAAGGGTCAACTATGATCACTTCCTATTTTGTAGAACATTACACCACCACATAGGTCTCTAAGTATATATAGAGTGAGGAAAGAGACTTTCAAACTTTTTTCTTCTCTGTCTTTTTTGTTCTTTTACATATTTCTGGTTGAGTTGGACATTAAACTCAGTGGTTCTCATTCTTAGTTCCTACCATGTTGAAGTTGGCTTTTTTCCTTTTTGAGTAGTGTGGTATAGTTCTGAATTTTCTGTGTTTTTAGAAGCATCATAACATATTAGAATTATAAAGGGCCTTTTCAATGTTTGTAAAATTTCCCCCAGAAATTCTGGTCAAGCAGATGGTTTCTAGAAACTAAACCTGAAATGGGAGGGGAAGAAAGAAAATGGTTTGTCCTCAGAGAGGCTCATCATACTACAGTATTACGGTAGAGGGGGGCGAGGAAGTACCCAGAATGAATGATTTAAGACTTCAACAATGAGATAATAGCTGACTAAAGAAGTTATAATCTCAACAGAAAATGGGAATCACTTTGACATCAGACTGCTCATAAGTGACATGAAGGTTGTGTTAATGGAAATGAGATCACAAGGTCAAGTCTCACATTAGACCATTATCTTCCTACTTCTCCACGATCTCTATGTATGTCCTTGACCCCAAGATTATGCATGGCTCAGGTCTAGCTGATCTCCATTTCTGGAACTGAACTCAAGCACGCCTTCAGGCCTGTCCAGATAAGGCTAGGCTTTGCTTCCTCCACATTTCCAGACTTGCCTGGTTTCCCTAGCTTCCAGGTCTTTGCACAGGCTGTCCCCTCATGTGGGATGATCTTTGCCCACCCTCTCCAGTTTGCATTTCCAAGTGTTTTCCTCCAGGAACTTTCCTTAAACCTTCCACAGTGGGTTTTGCACCATCCACTGTGGTGCCCCCTAGGATGGATTTTAGAGCACTGGGCTGTAATGGTTTCCTCACCCACCCATTTCTCTAGTAATTCCATTTCTGCAAGCCCTAAGCCCACCAATAGATTCTTTAACCAGCAACCTTAAGGGTTACTGAACTCAAGAGTATGTGAAAGGTTAGGAATCAAGTGAGAAAAGAGAAATGTTCATATATGGGCAAACCAGAGAGGAACATCTTGGTGCTTTTTTCAAACATAGGCCTGGGAGACTGACACAGATCTTGGGAGCAAGATTATGGAGCCATAATGAGAACACGAAGAGTGGGTGGACCAGCCCCGGTTAGGAGGGAGGAGATCTGAAGATGAAGGCCTCTGAAACAGAGGATGCTCCCTTTGATGACTCATCTGTGGTCCTCAGACATGCTGTGTGACAGGACCATCAATAAGCTTTACTGAACGGTCTCACCCTGAGAGGTCCCATCCTCAGCACAACTTCTGATCGCATACTCTGAGGTGGCAGTTGTCAGGATCATTGTCTGTGAGCCACTCTCATGAGACCCTTGCAAGTTCTTTTACAATCCAAGTCTATGAGAACGCCCCATCCAGGGTTGCTCGGCTGGGAAGACACAGTGCACAGGCTAGCTCTGGGTCACTACACCACCCCAGCAAGGTGGTAAAAGGCGTTTCCACTGCTGTGATCTCCCCATGCCTGTGCCCAGCAGGACCAGCCTGGCACAGCTTCTAGATAGTGGTCACAAGGTAGCTGGGGCTGACTGGCCCCATGTCAGCACCTCAACTTTCAACAGGAGTCAGCTTCTCAGAAAGAACAAGCTGAGGAGTGAAACTGAGCAGGAAAGAGGACAGAGCATGTGTCCTGGGGTCCTGTGCCAGCCTCTTCCTCCCAGTCCTGTCTTGTGATGGGAATGAATAATCACCCCAATTACAAAGCAACCTGGAGGAGGCAAAATCACTTAGCTAAATGAGGTCCTCGGGGAGTGGAAGGAGGGAGCAGCCTGCAAACACTCTTGGCCGAAGATTCTGGGCTAGATCCCGGGAAAGCTTATATTAAAGCAAGCAGCGTGGTTATCAGAGCTTCCAAGTTGGTGGCTTCAGATACCTTCGGCAGTTTCTGGAAAATGTCTGCCACGCAACTCGTCCCCAGGATATGTAAAAAAGCAAACGCCGAATTAAACTTAGTTGGAATCCAACAGCGATCTAATAAAGGCCACAATCAGAATGTGGGGAGGCTGGTTGGAGCTAATCAGAGCCCTGGGAAGCACGGGGCTCTGCTGTCTTCTTCCAACAACTCCTTGGGGATATAATTAGCTCACACCGCTCGGACGACCAGGGCTCCGCTCACTACAATAAGCCAGTGCAGAGGAGCAGGAGCAGGCCGGCTGCTGCGGCAGCGAGATCCAGGTCCCGATAGTTCATCTAAACTCTGCTCGCAGTCTGGGCTTCTCCTGGGGCTCAGTACAGTTTCTTCCTGGGAAGTAGTGTGAGCTTATGAGGAGCACAGGGAGATGCAAAAGGATAGGGTCTGTTTTCTCAACAAGGAGAGATGGGTCAGCCTCACTCACCAAGAGGCCAAATGGGTCTTGAGAAGGCCAAGAAGGCCAGGGGTGTCGCTGTTGCTGTTGAGCCACTTCCAACTCATCATGACCTCATGTGCACAGAGAAGGACTACTCTATAGAGTTGTCAAAGCTCCATCTTTTGTTTATCTCTTAGAAGTATGATCCCCAGGCTTGCTTTTTAAGATGTTCCAGCTAGGTTTACTAGCTGTCAAGTAAATCACCAGTTATGATACTCAGGGATGGCCGGAAACCAAGGATAGGAATCCAAATTTTCTTCAGTCAATGAGGAAAGTTTCTGCAGTCTTCCTTTTAAAATAGTAGGTTTGTTGCAAGAGTCTGATCAAATGCTGGCTCCAGGACTTGTTTTGTTTTTCTCCCTCCATCCACGTGTGTTCTGGAGTGAGGGAGCAGCCACACACAGCAGAAGGTCCAATGGTGGACACCACAAAGGGTGTGGCTGGTTGACCAACTGGTGGACCTAAAGCACATCATTTACTTCTTTTTAAAAAAATGTTATTTTTATTAATTTTCATATAGTAATACCTTTATAGTATGTTTCATTCATATACATTTCCCCCTACTAGCTTATTTATTAATTCTAATACAAATTTCAATTCTTTCAATTTCCCTCACACCCCCACCCATCAAATTGTACAACCCAATCACTAATCCTCCCTTCCCCCTACACATACATCCTCATCCCTCTGCTTCCAGCCTCTCCCACCCCTCCTGGATCCTTATACTCATTCTACAATAACAGTTTTATACAATATTTATCCTTATGGGACTGAGTTAGTTCACTCAGCATAATGCTCTCTAGTCCCTCCCAAGTTAGGTAATAATTTACAAAATCATTGCTCCTGTGTGCTGCATAGTATTCATTCCACTGTGTGAATGAACCATACTTTCTCAATCCATTCGTTTGTGGTTAGACATTTGGGCTGTTTCCATGTTCTTGCAATGGTGAATAATGCTGCTATGAGATTCTCAGGGCTTCTATATCAAAATACCTCAAATTGGGGAGCTAAAATGAACAGAAACATACTGGCTTATAGTTCTAGAGACAGGAACTTTGAATTCAAGCTGTCAATCCGGTCACAGTGTCTTCATGCTGTTGTTGTTAGGTGCTGTCAAGTTGACTATGATGTATAGCAGTCCTGTTTTATACCATCAAGTCAGGTCAGAACCGACCCATAGCTGACCCTCCAGTGGGGTGTTCAGAGATAGGTACAGGAGGAGACTGCCTATCCATCTCCTACAGAGCAGCTGGTGGATTTGAACCATAAGCCTTCAAGATTGTAGCATTATTTCTTGCCACCCGAGTTCCCTATCACAACTCTACAAATAACAAATCTGAACTTTGCCCTATCCTATGACATCCCTATTATCTCCGATACACTTAAGCCCATTGTTACAGTCCCTGTGCCAATCCATCTTAAGAGTCTTCCTCTTCTTCACTGACTCTCCACCTTTCTAAGGATAATGTCTTTTTTCAGGGACTGACCCTTCTGAACAACGTGCCCAAAGTAATGTGAGATGAAGATTCGCCATCTATTCATCTAAGAAACACCCTGGTTGTGCTCTCTCTAAGACAGAGTTGTTTGCTCTTTTGGCATGAAATATCCTGCACTCTTCTTCACAGGCCTTAGAAGAAGAGATTTCTATGATGACTTGGCTTTCCACCCTCCTCAAACTCTCTGAGTGTCTTCTCTTCGATGCAGAAACCACAATGATTGGTCTCTGATGCATTCTACTCTGGTATTGTCTAATGTTAACTGACAACATCTTCAAAGACAGTATGAGGTCACATTCATGTACATAGGTTGGAACATACGAAGGTTAGAACCATAAACCTTTAAGTTAATAGTCAAGCACTTAACTGTTTGTATCGCCCAAGAACTTTTTACTGGGATTTCAACATCTTCTTTACTGTTATGTTTGATGCCATTGAGTCATTTCTGACTCATAGCCTCCTTGTGTGACAGAGCAGAATTTCCCTATAGATTTTTCTTGACTGTAATCTTTATGGAAGCAGATTCCTAGATCTTTCTCCTACAGAGTAGCTAGGTAGGCTTGACCAGGCAACCTTTCAATTAACAACCAAAAACTACCATTTATAATGTCAGAGCTCTTCAATGCATCTTTAAGAGCGGGGCACAGTTCAAATATAATACCTTAAAGGGCTCCCTGGTGCATTCCATTAAAATAAGATTGCTCGGCCTGACACTCCGGGCCCCCGATCACAGTCTTCTCCGGCTGGTTTTTAGTATTCTTGAACACTGACCTCCACGTGGCCACTGGTCAGGAACTGCTTGACTTTTTCAAGCCAATGGACAAAGCCTGTTCCACATTACCCTGGACCTCCAGCTCCTTAACCTTGATCTCCGCTTCTGCTTTACCAAATTGTACTTTACTTCTCCATCTCCTTGTGATTTTCCAGTTGGATCTTCCACTAGCAATGCTCTCACCCTGTTTATTTAACTCCATAAGAGGATTCAAGTTAAATTCCCAGGTGTGCCCTCTACCCAGATTGTGTTCTTACACAGCTGCACCTTCCTCTCCTTTAACCCCTCACTTAGCTGGTGCCAAACCTCACGTAGAGCAAGCACCCCGTGCTAACTTGAGCTCATGCCTCGCAAGCTACTGAGCTTATGAACTTGAAGCTTAAAAAAAAAGCCTAGACTTGTGAGCATGTGTATTGCTTCTCTAACTAGAAAGAGTTCATCTAAAGACAGGTGCTCTGTGAACAGTTCCTCTCATACTCTGGATTAGTTCAACGATCTAGAGTCAAACTTTATTCCCACACTTGGGGGCTGCCTCATTGCAGAACCCCATAAATTACTACTTTTGTGTAATAAATGTGATGGGACCCCCTTAAGTAGTGTAATCAGATGGATATGCCAGAGCCCTTCAGATCTAGTGATGCATTCTTGGACAAGTCATTTAATGACTCTAAGCCTATTGGGTTCCTGGTCTCATATCCTCCTTCCAGGTCGTGAAGTTTAGCCAAGAAAGTAGTTGGGAATCATTATCTGAGCCTTGTGTTAGATCACCATCTGGGAGTGAAAACTGACTTATGGAAGTTCTTCAAAGGCTGAGAAATTAAAGCCCATTTACAGTCCACTTGTGTTGCTTTATTGATTTTCTCTGTGATAGCAGGTGTTGGATTGATTATGAATGGAAGTCAGGTCTTTCTTGATGGTCTCATCCCACTTGTGGGAACCAAGAAGAAGGATCTGGCAAAAAGTCAACTACTAGGCAGAAATAAATGCACCACAGGACTTATCTTGGTGTCTACTCCTCTTCTAGAACCAGAGAACCCTGCTTGGATTACACTTCTACCACCTTTTCCCTTCTGTTTACCCAAGAAATCATAGCACTCATCCCCCATCTTCTATACATCTTTGCAGCTCTCCTATCTTCTCATCTCTTGTGTTCATTTCCCCTCTAACACTATTAGCAGAGAAAAACTGTATCAGAAAAATGAGGTTCACAATTGATAACAGTGCATCTCAATTCTAAAATCAATCTCCATAATAGTCTATGTGTTTCCTATTGACAAAGGGGCCCTTTAGAGTAGTGAGAGAAGATCTTCACCCTGAAACCTACAGAGTCCCTTTTCAGCAGGAAGTAGCTAAGAGAATACGCTTTCCCCTTTTCCTTATGAATCAGGGGGAAGTCTCTCTCAGG
>NW_006399844.1:2826070-2846831 GCF_000299155.1 Elephantulus edwardii | reverse complement strand
ACTCATGTACTTTTAACTTGTTAGTTAAATTGGTGTCTTCTAGGCTGCAACACTTCCATGATACATCTTCAAGGATATGAACATGTACGGCTAAGGCAAGGATCTTTTACATAGGTTGTATCATTTGGCCCTCACCAGGAAACTGTACGGTATATATTGTCCTTCTCTTCTGCACAACAGGAATGGATGGTGTACCCATCTCAAAGGATCCTTATGATGATTAAATGAATTGATATGTCAAGATTTTAGAGCAAGGTCTGGTGAAGTCTGAATTTTATTTGACTGCTTTTTGTTTTCAATATTATTGTATCCACCCATTCTCCTTCCTGCCTGTCTTTTCTCCCTTCTCTTTCTTCCTAACTTCCAACTGCTCCCCAGTTGGTGGTTCAAAACTACCCAGCTTGGAAGACAGACTTGACAATCAACCTTCTGAAAGGCCACACCCTTGAAAACCTACAGAGCAGTTTTGCTCTGCAACATGTGGGGTCAGGAGTCAGAACACACTTCACAGCAAGTAACAACAAAACAATTCTATAAGAACACCTGTTGTTGTTGTTATGTGCCGTCGAGTCGCTTGCGACTCATAGCGACCCTATGTACAACAGCCCTAAACTCCGCTCTGTCCTGTGCCAATCGCACTGTCTCTGACACTCCCATCCCAATTATCCCAGTCACTGAATCAGTCCACCTCATAGAGGGCCTTCTTCTCCTGCGCTGTCCCTCCACCCTCCCAAGCATGATGTCCCTCTCCAAAGACTGGTCTCTCCTCACAACATGTCCAAAGTATGTTAGACGGAGCCTCAGAATCCTTGCCTCCAAGGAGCCACCCGGTTTAACCCTTTCCAGGACAAATCTGAACACCTAAGAGACAATAAGAATTGACGTGACTCATTAAAGGTCACATAGTAGCAAGTTGTTGTTTGTTGTTATGTGCCGTTGCGTCATTTGCGACTCATAGCGATCCTATGTACAACAGCCCTAAAACCTGCTCTATCTTGTGCCAATCGCATTGCCTCTGACACACCCATCCCGATTACCCCAGTCACTGAATCAATCCACCTCATAGAGGGTCTTCCCTTCCTGCGTTGTCCCTCTACTCTACCCAGCATGATGTCCCTCTCTAAAGACCTGTCTCTCCTTACAACATGTCCAAAGTCTGTCAGACGAAGCCCCAGAATCCTTGCCTCCAAGGAGTAGCCTGGTTGAACCCTCTCTATGTCACAAAAAATAACAGAGTTGCGTTGGATTAAGTTTGCTAGTGTTGTAACAAGAAAGCAGTGACACCTTAAAAGCAAAAATTTAGTGATTGTTAAATTTAACAATTAAACAAGCAGTCGTGCCTTAAAAGACAGAAGCTTGTTTTCACATAGTGAAGGAGGCTAGAAGTCTGATTTCAGGATGTGGTCTCTGGGGGGAAAATTGTTCTTTGTCCCTTTAAGCTTCTGGTAGCTGCTGGCAATGTTTGCCTTTGCTGAGTTTATAAACGGATCTGCCTCTGTAGTCACATAGTGCCTGTTTTCCCTCTCTGTGTGTATCTATTCTGCTCTTTTTATAAGACATCATTTAGAAGGGATTAGATTTAGCAGTCATTGTACTCTCATGTAGAACCCTGCTGGTGCAATGGGTTAAGTGAGGGGCTGCTAATCAAAAGGTTAGCAGTTCAAACCCACTGCCCACTCTGTGAGAGAAAGATGAGGTCGTCAGCATCTATGAAGATTTACAGCTTAAGAAGTCCCATGGGCAGTTCTGTCCTGTCCTGTGGAGTTGCTGTAAGTAGGAACTGGCTCAATGGCAGTGGATTTAGTTTGATATTCTGACTTGGCTTTGTCAACATAACAGAAGAAAGAGTCTATTTTTAAACACATCTGCAGGTACAAGGGGTAGGATTTCAATACAACTTGATTAGGGAACAGTGCAATGTGTACCAAGCTGAGATGCTTTAAAAAGTACACAATTTCTTGAAATGGTGAGTATTTTCCCTGAGCTTTTTGTGAATTGTCACTCATGTTCACTCACTTTTTGCCAGCAACTTGATTCCAGCACACAGCGACCTTCTCTGGGGTTACCAAGGCCGTACATGTTAATGAGAGGATGCTGCCCATCTTTCTCCCTCAGAGCTGCTGGTAGATTTGCGTTACCAGAGCCTAGTGGCCTGGTGAGTAATAAGCTGTGCTGTCAACTCAAAGGCAGGTGGTTCAAATCCACCAGTTGCTAAAAAAAAAAAAAAGGGCAATCTCCTCCTGGGTGATTTACAGAGTTAGCTATGAGTCAGTTCTGACTTGATGGCACATAACTAAAACAACAACAGTAGTCTTTTGGTTAGTGGCACAACTTACTGCAGACTCCTTGCTAACTCACGGATGATGTCATAGATTAGGTCCACATAAAGAAATATGAGCAGTCAAAACTAGTCCAGGGGCAGACAATGGGTCAGATCATCAATTATTTATATGCAAGCTCAAATTGAGGCCAAAGAAAATAAAAATAAACCCACAGAAACCAAGATATGATTTTTAATCAATTGCATCTGAATTTCAAGATCATCTTAAGAATAGGTTTGAGGACCTAAACACCAATGATTGAAGACCAGAGTAGTAGGATCATATAAAGGATATCATCCAAAAGGCCTTTATAAAAATGGAGGAGAATGAAAAAAAAAATGAAATGGATGTCAGAGGAGACTCTACAGATTGCACTGGAGTGTCAAGAAGCCAAAACAAAAAGAAACATGTCAAAGTGAAAGAGCTGAACAGAAGATTTCAAAGGGCAGCTCAGGAGGACAAGATCAAGTATTATAATGGAATGGACAGAGAGCTGGGATGGAGAATAAAAAGGGAAGAACTTGCTCTCAAGCTGAAAGAAGTGAAAAACACATTTAAGCCTCGTGTCGCGATATTGAAAGATGCTATGGGTGATATGCTGAATGACCCAGAACACATCAAAAAAAGATGGAGGGAATACACAGAATCACTGTGCCAGAAAGAATTGATTGCCACTGAAAAATTTCAAGAAGTTATTATATGAACAGGAGCCAATGATAATGAAAGAGGAAGTGGAAGCTGAATTGAAGGCATTGGCAAAAAATAAGACCCCAGGAATTGATGGGATACCTATTGACTTGTTTCAATTAACAGACGCAGCCTTGGATACACTCACCAGTCTATGTCAGGAAATTTGGAGGACAGCTGTCTGGCCAACAGATTGGAAGAAGTCTATATTTGTTTCCATTCCCAAGAAAGCTGATCATGTTGGATGTGGAAACTATCTAACAATATCATTACTATCACATGCAAGCAAAACACTGCTGAAGATCATTCAAAATGGCTAGAATAGTAGTACATAGATAGGGAACTTCCAGAAGTTCAAGCAGGAGTTAGAAGAGGCCATGGAACCAAGGATATCATCATTGATGTCGGATGGATCCTGGCTGAAAGAAAGAAGTATCAGAAGAATGTCTGTGCTTTATTGACTATGCAAAGACACTTGTCTATGAGGATCATAACAAGTTGTGGCTGACACTGAGAAGAATGGGAGTCCCAGAACACTTAATTGTGCTCATGCGGAACCTAAACCTGGACCAGGAGCTGTTGTGCAAACAGAGCAGGGAAACATTGCATGGTTTAAAATTGAGAAGGGAGTGCACCAGGGTTGTAGTATCTCTTCATTCCTGCTCAATTTGTATGATGAGTCAATTATTCAAGAGGCTGGACTCTGTGAAGAGAAGTGTGACATCAAGATTGGAGGGAGACTCATCAACAATCTGTGTTATGTAGATGGCACAACCTTGCTTGCTGAAAGTGAGGAGCACTTAAAGCACTTGTTGCAGAAGATCAAGGAAGGCAGCCTTCGGTATGAATTGCATCTCATTGTCAAGAAGACAAAGATTCTTACCACTAGACAAATAGGCAATGTCATGATGGATGGAGAAGAGATTGAAACTGTCAACAACTTCATCTTGCTTGAATCCATGGTAACATCCTTGGGATGAACAGTTAGGAAATAAAGAGATGCATGCACTGGGAAAATCTGCAGTTAGGGACCTCTCCAAATTTTTGAGGAGTAATGATGTCAATTTGAGGACTGAGGTGTGTCTGATTCAGGCCATGATTTTTCTGATTACTTGCTATGCATCTGAGAGCTGGACAATGAATAAGGATGATAGGAAGAAAATTGACACCTTTGAGCTGTGGTATTGAGAAAAGCACTGAACATCCCATGGACGGCCAAGAGAATGAACAGTTATGTCTTGGAGAGGGTGCAGCCAGAGTGCTCTTTGGAGGCAAGAATGATGAGGCTTTGCCTCACATACTTTGGACATATTGCTAGGAGGAGCTGGGAAAGGGGGGAGGGGTGAAGGAGATAAAGACCCTCAACCAGGTGGATTGACAAGGTGACTGCTGCAATAGGCTCTTGTGTGTCAGGAAGTGTGAGGATGGCACAGGATAGATCAGGGTTCAGATCTTTTGTTCACAGGATCACTATTGAGTCATACTCGACTCCATGGCAGCTAACAACAATAACAAGTCCACATATGTGTGTGCGCACACACCCACACACCCACCTCTTCACTGTATTTCCTATCTCGCTTAAACTTCCTCATAAGCCTAGGAAGTAAATCTCTTCGTCCCATTCCACAAAGGCAAAAAGTGGGATTTTGAGAGTGGAAATATGTTTTTCTGGTTCACAAACCATCTAACTTAAGGATCCAAGATTCAAGCCTGGATTTTCCTGGTTTCAAAATATCTTTTGCCTACACGACAATGTCTCCCAAGAACACAAACATTTCTCAGTGTAAATATTAGTATCTCAGCATGAGCTTTGCAAATGGCTTCCAGTGGATCCTAAGACATTTATTTACCCAGAACAAAGCAGCTTTTTCCCCCCTCACAGAATGCAGCTCGTGCTAATACTTCCTCCACTTTACAGGAAGTGTGCGCATGTTAAAGTGTGTTTGCAGAGTCTTCTTTTTTAGATCTTAAGTGTAAAGTGACATTAATTAAATGCAGGTTATAAGACAATTTATAATTTCATTTGGAAAGTCTGCTCCGCGCCTCGAGGTTGTCGGCGGAGCTGAGCCGAGCTGCATGTGCGTTCCAATGTGGCCGGGGAGCTAATTTATGATTTAATGCTGCAGTGGGGGTGTGGGGACACAGACTGTAATTTTAAAAGGAGACAAAGAGTTGCCAGCGAGCAACACATTTGGGTTTTTATCGGCAGCTGTGATAGCTGTCAATGGAACCCTGGCCTTTCTCTACACACTTCACTGCCTGCTCTCATTATGAATCTCTCTTGTCTCTGGAATGTTCTCCATAGAATCCCAATGTGCTCAGGGCAGCCCTCCTCAGAGTCCTTCAGTCCTGACCTGTCACCAGATGCCCCAAACCTCTTCTTAGCCTCACTCATGAACTGATCAAGCTCTCTGCCTTCACAGTGACCTTTCTACAACTCCAATATCTTTCCTCAGCACCTCTTTTGACTCTAGTCTTGGGAACATCCATTACATAGTCCCATAAAGACAACATTCATTCTGTATCCTACTTCGGCGAATAGTGACTAGGATCTTGAAAACTATGAGGCCATCTAAAATGCAACCACTGATCTATCCGTATTTAGAGCAAAAAAGAGCAAAGGAAATGGAGGAAACCATTCATCCAAAGGACTAATAAAACATATGAATCACAGCTTCTCCTGCCAAGAGACTGTTCTGCCCACGAAATGCCCCTCAAAAGAATAATCCACATGTATGTAAATACAAAAAGCACTTTATTCTAGAGAATATCCACATGTGGAGACTTTCTCCCTCAGTAGGAAGGTGGTGAGGGAAAAAGCCCAGAGCCCCCTCACCCAATTGTTTTTAAGGCTTTCCTGTGTGCTACTGTCAGGGTGGGGAGATTGGAAGCATGGTTGGTGGGCTGGGGGATCAGTCATGTGGGTCGGCTTTTAATGGGCTGGCTACCTTAACAGCCTTTACTCTTTTTGTGTCACAAAGACAATAGTTAATTCTTTACTTAGCAAGGACAGATAAGACTTTGCCCAGCGCATTTGTGTTTGCTTTAAGCAAAGAATTTTTATGGCCCGCTTCTGCTTCTGGTATTAATGGGGATTTTTTTAAAAATTGGGTTTATGCTGTTCCCTCAGAGACCAGAAGACAGAGATGGTACCACTCTTTCACTAAATGACAGCTCTGATCAGAATCACTTGGAAGGTCCTAGACAGTTATAGTTATATTGTTAGATGCTGCCAAGTCAAGTATGATTCATAGTGACCCTATGAACAACAGATTAGAACCCTGTCCTTCTCTAGGAAATAACCTCTCCTAGTAACACACCCAAAACATGTGAGACACAGCTTCTCCATCCTTGGTGCCAAGGAGCAATCTGGCTTTACCTTCTCTAAGACATATCTGTTTTTTTGGCATTTCATGGGACATTCAATATTCTCTTCCAACACCATAGTTCAAAGGCATCAATTTTTCTTCTGTCATCCTTATTCATTGTCCTGTATGGTCTGAATCAGATGCACCTTAGTCCTGACTGCAGACATTCCCAATGTAGTGTACTTTCTTATCTCCTGATTGCTATTAACAAGTATATTGATTGTGGATCCAAGGGAGGAAATAGACAGGGAGGGGGGAAATTAAAATTATAGAAGACCAGAATAACTGGTCTGATATGACTTGATGGAATTCCACAAGATTGTGATCCTTAGGAACTCTCCAAGGTTGGAACTGAATCCAGCCCTCTCTGCCCTCCAGAGATCAACCTTCAGCCAAACAATAGTCAGGTCTATAAAGTGAATGACACCAGGGAGGAATGTACTCCCCAGTAAGATCAACCTAACAAGACCAAAAGGGCAGCATTTGCCCAAAAGCAAATCTCAGAAAGCAAGAAGGAGTGGGGAATAAGGAAAAAAGAAAAGGGGGAAGTCGCAGAGGTGAGAAGGATGCGGTTGCTTTGGAGAAATTGCAATTAACGTCACACATAGATTCACAAAAAGCACATAAATTGTTGAATGGTCAAATGAATCAATAAAGAAACTGGGGTACATTCACACAATGGACTATTATGCAACACTGAGAAACAACAAAGAACTTATGAAACACTGCACAACAAAAATGAATCTGGAGGACGTTATGCTGAGTGAAGTAACTCAGTCATGAAAGGGCAAATACTGTTTAAGACCACAATTATAAAAATAAGTTTTTGGTGTGACAGTGAGACAGGAAGAGAATGGATAGATGGTGAGCCTTGTATTGGAATAGACAAGAGGAAGGTCTACCTGAAATGAATGGATAATTAGATGTTATGTGTATTGCAATTAACAGCCCAGAACAGAACAAATATTACAGTTTAAGTAGGGGTGCTGGGAGTGAAAAAACAAAACAAAATATATCTGAATGAGTGAATTAAAAACTAATTTTTTGTAAGCTTTCATTCAAATCACAATAAAACAAATTGTTGAAAGGAAAATGGATTTATAAATGTTCACCCTAACTAAAGGCAGAAGAGGAAAAATACAAGGATGCGGAGAAAGAGAAGAATTATGTTCTGTAAGGGTCTGGTCTTGAGGTGGTAGTTGGCTTCTACAGGGATGTTGTTGTCATGTGCCATCAAGTTGCAAACAACTCATAGCTGACCTTCCAGTGGCTTTTCAGAGGCACTTAATTGAACGGGAGGATTATGCCCATCCTCCTCCCATAGAGCAGTTGATGAATTCAAACCACATACATTTGGGATTGCAGCACAGCTTTTTACTACTATCCCAGGACTTATCTGCTTGCACTGTCTGCCTTGTTTTCTGTGTCCCAGCCACAGCATCTTCTTGATGTTCCCTAGTAGACTTCACTTCTGTTGACCCCAGGACACTTGCATGTTCTGCCTCCTCTGTCTAAATAGCCCTTCTCCAACACTTCATTTGGTAATTTCCTTTAAACCATTGGATTTCAGCTCAATTTTCATTCTAAAGGAACTTCTCCTTGATCATTTAGATGAAGTGGTAAAATACAATTATACGCTCTCTTTCCAAGTCCAAGTCCCAGTAGATGCACTTTCTCAGCAGCCTGGATTTGCCTTTGTGACACACATCACAGTTTAAATTCTCACCTTTGGCTGGGTGACTCTTTGGCTGTCTCTGTGCCTCACCCAGCCAGACAGGTAGTCTGCAGAGCAGGCTATACAAAATGACCCAAAGTGAGTGCTTAAAGGGATAATGATAAATTTTATTGTCATTTATTTTAGTGTAAACATTTGAGTTAAGACTCATTTCACTATGTTAATATATTAGACTACTAACTGAAAGGTCAGCAGTTCAAATCCACTTGTGGTTCTGTAGGAAGAAGACAAGCAGTCTCCTCCCACACCAGTGGAGGGCAGCCATGAGAGAGAACCGACTTGACATAGTGGGTATTTTAGTCTCACTTCATCAGTCCCTGAGTGGCACAAAAGGATAAGCACTGGACTAACTTACTTGGAATGCTGGCTGTTCAAACCCACCATCCATAGGCACCTTGGAAGACAGTTCTAACAATCTGCTCCTACAAGGTTGCAGCCTTGAAAATCCTCTACAACCATGAGGTTGTCATGAGTCAGAACTGACTTGACAACAACAAATAGCAGCAGTTTTCATAAACACACTGACACTAACCTCCTTGCTCAGCCTAGTGCCAGACAGCTATCACACACGGCCCCTGCCCATCATGACAGCTAGCCACGTCAGCAGCTCCTCCTTTCAATTGCCAGAATACAGTGACATATTCCATTCTCATGAACCCAGCTATGGGGAATTCTATAATACATCATCCAGTTTAATGAAACCAAACTTCACAAAACCAACAAGTGGCTTCAAAAGCTACCTGCAAAAAAACCCTAGTTTGAAAACAATGCGTACAATTCAAGGACAGTAGTCTTCCTCAGTCTCACTACCAGTCGGATTTCTAACCTAAAGAGCACTCTGATCTAATCAAATCTCAAGAGAAAAGATGTAATTATAGAAATGACTCCTTGAAATACATGTGTGCATCTGATCTTATCCAGGATGTTTGGTTAACAATATGTTTTTGAGAGTAATAGAATTTATTTCATTGAGTTCTCATTATACGACAGGTTTGGGGTTTTTTTCTGTATCTGTTTTACTCTTTTCATAAAATATTAAAATTGTGGCCTGTGTATATACAATTTGTAAACAAATACATATGGATGTGTGCTCAGAAGTATGCCATGATCTGGAGTCTAGTTCAAATTCTAGAGACAATCACATTACACTAGAAAGTCACAGAAAGCAAGCGCTCTTAGCACTTGGTGGTAAGATATCACAGACCAAATGCTCAATGACATCATAGATTGAATTGTTTCTCCCTCAAATACATGCTGTTGTTGTTGTTGATTGCCTTCAAGTCCAGCATGACTCATAGTGATCTATGAACAAAAGGCCGGAAGCCCCTCTACAACTATTGACATTTATCAAAGTTCATAGAGTTTCCAGAGGCATGTTGTTTACCTGTCATAGTATATTATTGTTGTTATGTGCCATTAAGTCACATTGAGCCTGCGATGTATAGTGACCCTATGTACAGCAGCTCTGAACCCTTCCCTGTCCTGAGCCAGTCTCATTAATTCTGAAACACAAACCCCCATCGACCCAGTTACTGTATCAATCCATCTCATCTGGGGTATCCTTCTCCTGCACTGTCCATCCACCCTTATGAGCATGATGTCCTTCTTCAAGGACCAATCTCTCCTGGCCATGTGCCCAAAGTGAATGAGGCAGAGTTTCAAAATCCTAGCCTCCAAGGAGAGACTTGGTTTCACCCTCTCCAAGACAGATTTGTTTGTTTTCTTGACAGTCCATGGTATGTTCAAGACTCTTCTCCAGCACCACAACTCGAAGACATCTATTCTTCTTCTGTCATCCTTAGTCACTGTCCAACTTTCTGAAGCATAACAAGTAATTGAGACAACCATGGTCTTTATTAGGAGCACCTTTGTTTCTAGACTTATATCGTTGCTCTTCAGCACTCTGGAGAGGTCCATAACAGCAGATTTTCTCAATGCAATTTTTCTGTTGATTTTCTGACTGCTGATGGCAAGAGTGTTGATTGTGGATCCAAGCAAACTGTAATTGCTAACAACCTCAATCTTTTCTCCATCTATAATGGTGCTGCCAGTTGGCCCAGTGGTGAGAACCTTTGTCTTCCTGGTGTTGAGCTTCAATCCATATTGAAGACTACAGTCCTTGACCTTCTGCAACAAGTGCTTCAGGTTCAGTTTCAGTAAGCAAGGTTGTGTCATCTGCATATATGTAATAATAGGATGTGAAGCTATGTAATAATCCCCCATGATCTAATCAGCTAATGAGTTGTAAGAAGATTAAGGGTAGAATGCAATGCCTCTTAATCACATTACAGCTCTAATTGGATGCAAGAGGACACTTCCAAGAATGGGCCTGTAACACATTTTACTCCACTAGGGATGAAAGGGAGGAATGGAGGTAGAGGGGCTCAAGGAGCACCAAGGAGGAAGTACTATGAGCAGAGTGTGCCCATTAAGAGAGCTGAGCGAGCCCTTGAGCTGAACGCCCACGGTAGAGAAATGTCAGTAGGTGGAACATGCTCATAGGCGGAGCATGTGGGTGAGTGGAGCATGTCCATGGGCGGGGCGTGTCTGTGGGTGGGCGTGTCCTTGGGCGGGGCATGCCCATGAGCCCAGCTCACTCAAGTCTGTCAAAGTTCCTTGACAAGGAGGAAGGCCGTGGATCTGCAAATAAGTCTAGGCCTCCAAGAAGTTGAAAGAAACAAAAACTTTCCTTCACATCCAGCAGAGATAGATTGACCCTTCCTCTAGAGCTGGAAGCCTGGATTTGAATTTCTAGCCTCCTAAACTGAGAGAAACATTAATTTAAATTTCTTTTAAAGCCATCTACTCATGATATCGCTCCTGTAGCAGAAACAAGAAAATAAGGCAAATGGGCATAAATAATTTGCTCCGGTGAATGAACGAGAGAATGGGGGGCGACTAACTTTGACCAACTAAGTACTTACTGTCAGAGTCGGGAGTTTCGGAATTAATGATTCTACACTACTTGCGCAATACTGAGGTTAGATGGTGGTCCACATAACCATCTTTCTAGGAAAACCAAGGTACAGCTGAGTAATTCACATAATGAGGCCAGACACTGGGTGCAGGACATTCCACCTTGACCGAGACAAAAGAACTCAAAATTGAGCCAAATAGATCTTGGTAGCTTTGATTAGTCACACCTCAACCAAGACCAGTATGGACTGAAGATTATAGGGCACTCCAGCAACGTTCTGGACTGCATGGAGACTTCCAGGGGTTGTAAAGTCACCTCCTAAGTCACCTCCACCTTCCCCTTAACTCATGTGACTGAACTTCTCACTACTATACATCTACAGACTTGTCAAGACATCATCTAATAGGAGAAATGTCTCAAACCTGAATCAGTTGCATTAAAATGGGATACTAAATCTTCTAAACCAATTCAAACTATGATGTTTTTAGATGTTGTTGGATTGAGTACAACTCATAGTGACCTTAGGTACAATGGATCTGAATCTTGTCCTGTGTCATTCTCATCATATCTGATATACTCGAGCCCATTGTTAGAGTCAGTGTACCAACTTACCTCCTTAAAGGTCATCCCCTCTTTTGCTGACCCTGCACCTTTCCAACTAGGATGTCCTTTTCCAATAAATAGTCCCTTCCAACACATTCCCAAAGTATGTGAGAAAAATCTTCATTATTCTCACCTCTAAGGAGCACCCTGGTTGCACTCTCTCCAAGACATGCTTGGTTTTTTTTGTAGTCTATAGGATATTTAGTACCTTCCTCCAATGTGACAGCTCAAACGCATAGATTCTCCTTTTATTTACTGTCCAACTTTCAGATGCATAGCAAGTAATTGAAAAGACAATGGCTTAACTCAGGTGCACCTTAGTCTTTAAACTGACATCATTTCTCCTTAGCACTTTGGAGTGGTCCTTGACACTAGATTTTCCCAGTGCAGCACCTTTGTTTTCTTGGATGCTGGTACCAATGACGTTGATTGTGGTTCCAAGTAAAATGAAATAGACAACTTTAGTTTTTTCTCCATAATCCAGATCAGTTTTTTCTCCATAATCCAGACTGAAGACTGTAGTCTTTGATCTTTGGCATCAAGTTTTTCAAGTCCTTTTCACTTTCAGCAAAGAAGGCTGTGTCATTTGTAACCATCTTAAGGGAAAGGGGAAAATGACAGTTGCCAACAACTGCAAAATAGAGTCTCAGCAGTGGAGGAGGCTTTCTGTGGTACAGAAACATGGAATAGGAAACACCACGCTGTGCTGTATCCAGCTCCTTTGAGGTGGCAATGAACTACTGCAGCTACTTTACTCAAGCCACTGGACATATCCCTTCTGACATTTCAATCCATACCTTTTCAATCTGTATGCAGAACAGATTATTAGGGAGGCTGGACTTTATGAGGAGGAATGTGGCATCAGGATTGAAGGAAGACTCATCAACAACCTACTTCATGCAGATGACACAACCTTGCTTGCTGAAACTGAAGAGGACACGAGGTATATACTGCAGAAGTTCAAGGACTATAGTCTTCAGTATGGATTGAAGCTCAACATCAAGAAAACAAAGATTCTCAGCCATTTGACAGCTTTATAATAGAGAAAAGACTGTGATTATTCACAACTTTAGCTTGTTTGGTTCCACAATCAACACTATTGGCACTACCAGTCAAGAAATCAAAAGATGAATTGCATTGGGGAAGTCTGCTGTCAGAGACCTCTCTAGAGTATTGAAGAGCAACCGTGTCAGTCTGGAGACTAAGGTGTGCCTGATACAGGTCATGGTCTTTGCAATTACTTGCTATGCATCAGAGAGCTGGACGATGACAAAAGATGACAGAAGAATTGAGTTGTGATGCTGGAGAAAAGTGTTGAACATACCATGGACTGCCAGGAGAACAAACATGTCAGTCCTGCAGAGGGTAAAACTAAGCTGTGCCTTGGAGGCAAGGATTTTGAAAGTCTGTTTCACATACTTTGGCCATGTGGCCAGGAGGGACAGGTCCTTAGAGAGGGACATCATGTTTGGAAGGATGGAGGGACAGCACCGGAGAAGAAAACCCCCAGTGAGATGGACTGACTCAGTGACTAGAGAAATGGAATTGGGTCTATTGGAGACAATGAGATTGGCTCAGGATAGTGCAAGGCTCAGAGCTGTGGTATATTGGGTCACTATGAGGTCGTAGGCAACTCAAGAGCACCTAAGAACACCACAGTGAGCGTTCTCAGGCTGGATACACAGGGCCCAAAGGTGCCGGGCTGGAACCCACTCAGGTAAACAGAGCATCTTCCAAAATCTCCATCAACTTTATGTTGCATTTTATTACAGTTTTCATTGCAAAATGTTTTCACTTTCAGCAAGCAAAGTCGTGTCATCTGCATATCTTAGGTTGTTAATGAGTCCTCCTTTAATTCTGATGTCCTGCTCTTCCTCTTGGAAGCTCCGTTTCTTGGATTATTTTTTTATAGACTCATTTTAACTCTTATTTTGGATGCGCTATCAGGAAACCAATCAGTAGAAAGGAACATGATGCTTGATAAAGAGGGCCAGTGAGAAAGGAGATTCTCAGCAAGATGGACTGGCATAATAGTGCAGCAATGAGTTAAAATATAGCTTCTACAAAAGGTCACGATGAGTCAAAGTCACCTAGATAGACACCTAAAAATAGCATAGTACAGATTAGAACACAAACTTAGCATAGATTTTAAAAATAAAATATGCAACTCTCTCAAAATGTCAGTCTTAGGGAAACCTTCTCTGGGGTTTTTCCATAATTCTCTCAAGTTTCTTGTTCACTCAGCTCTGCTTTTATGAGTTGCAAAGTTTTAAAAATAACCTACCTATGGGCCAAGATACAAACTCCTCAAGGTATTGCTTGAGACCCTTCTTGCCTCGCCCTGTCTCTCTCTCCCACCCTTTCTCCAAAGCCTCCAGATCACAGCCTGCCCCTTACAATATGAACTTTGACGCCAACTGCCCTGAAGACTTCACGTCACCACTGCACTCACTTCCGCCATCTTGAACACCTTTGTTCTCACCATGTGTGCTTCACTGACCGTGGCTTCCAACACTCATTCCCAGAGTGGTGTTTATCACCTGTGGGCAGTCACAGCTGCAGCAGGAAAGCTCCACATTCCCTGAGTGTTCATTATGTGTCAAAGATTGTCCTGAGCACTTCATCTGGATCAACTCAGCACTGCATCCCTGCCCACGTTCCCACTGTGTGATGAGCTGTCCAAGGCTTGACTGAAAGCCCATTCATTACATTAATAGAAGTGGTTCTCTGTGGCCAAGAGTGAGATGGAGTGCAAGAGCATGGGTAAGATGAAGAAAATGAGAAAGGGGCATTTTTTAATGGTGATTTGAGTGAAAGTTTACAAATCAAGTTAGTTTTCTGTTCAATTATTCACATACGTTTGCTTTACAGTATTGGTTACGATACTGTTGTTGTTGTGTGCCATCTAGTTGGAACCGACCTATAGCTGCATGTTCAGTGGGTTTTCAGAGGCAGTAATCACATGGGAGGAGATTGCCTATCCTTCTCCCGAGGAGCAGCTGGTGGATTCAAACCACATGCTTTTGAGATTGGAGCACAGATTCTTACCACTAGGCTACCAGAGCTCCCAATTATTCATTGTTGTTGTTATGTGCCATTGAGTCGCTTGTGACTCATAGTGACCCTATGTACAATAGCCCTAAACCCTGCTCTATCCTGTGCCAACCCCATTGTCTCTGACACACCTACTCCTACTACTCCAATCATTGAATGGATCCATCTCATCGAGGGTCTCCTCTCGGCGCTGTCCCTCCACTCTCCCAAATATGATGTCCCTCTCCAAGGACTGGTGCATCCTTGCAACCTGCCCAAAGTATATGAGACGAAGTTTCAGAATCCTTGACTCCAAGGAGCAGTCTGGCTTTACCCTCTCCAGGACAAACCTGTTTGTTCTCCTAGCAGTCTGAGGTATATTCAACATTCTTCTCCAGCACCACAGTCAAAGGCATCAATTCTTTCTATCATCCTTAGTCACTGTCCAACTCTCTGACGTATAGCATGCAATTGCAAAGACTATAACCTGGATCAGGTGCACCTTAGTCTCCAGCCTGATGTCTTTGCTGTTCAGTATTCTGGAGAGGTCCCTGACAGCTGACTTTCCCAATGCAATTCATGTTTTGATTTCCTGGCTGCTACCAAGAGTGTTGACTGTGGAGCCAAGCAAACTAAACTGTTAACTATCTCAATTGCTTTGCCATATTAGTAAGGAAAGTAAACATTCCCAACTTCCTCCCTGTAATTTTCATTTCCTTTGATCCTTCTCTCTCTCTGCCTGCCATCAGAGCTTTATCCTTGGGAAGATGGGGCTTTTGACCTGATATGGCTGGCTGTTTTAAGGAGTGAGTTTCTCCCTGGCATTATTACTCACCTTAGAGGTCTATCCACTGAAAGCTGAGCACAGGGGGTGAGCTTTATTTCAGGTTCAGAGGGTGACTTGGTGCTATAGCCTCAGGGGTCCCACCAGTCTCTCTCTAGCAGACCAACATGACTTCTTTGTGCATTTTACTTTTTTGTTCATGTTCCCTCACTGTATCTAGGATCTCCCACTGTAATCCCTTTCAGGAGGGTCTGCTTTGGAAGTCCCGTACCATCTACGTCTTCTGTCTAATAGTTATGAAGATCTAGATTTACAAAGGTCATTAGTCCTTTTAACTAGTTGTTTCAATACAGCTTTAGTTTCTTTATAGGGGCTTATTGAAATGCATTCAGATCAGACCCCGAGCCACTGAAATGCCAGCATCAGTTTTCCAGGCCGTGGAGCATCCAAGAAGGAGCCACCAAAGTGCTGGAGAAGCCTGTGGATAGTTAAACGTGTCTCCCAGAGCCGAGCTTGATTGCTGAAGGTAAATTCTGCATTAGTGCCATCCATGACCTGGTCTGGGCCCTGAACTGTGGGATGTACCACTTCATGCTTTTATTTGGAACCTGATAAATGGAACCACCTATCTTTTTATTCTCATCCCTGAAAGCTAATGAAAGAGACGTCGGCCTTGGGACCTTGAACTTTATTTATTGACTAATTCTAGCCTCCTTCTGTGATCATTACCTGTGTTGCTCTCCACATTAAATCAATTGAAATGGCACTTTTGTTGCAAATCAGAACCACTTCCGTTTGCTTCCTCCTTGCTCCCTCCCTTATTCATTTGGGGATTTGAAAAGCGAGAAGGAAAAAAAAAATTCTGTCAGAACAAAAGTATCTGGAATGTGTTCCTGCACTAAATGCAAAAGAAACCTACTGGTTCTTAACCCTTGGCAGTCATTTTTCAAACTCCTTGTCCCAGAAGGCCAGCGTCACATAGTCCATTAATGTTGGCTGCCATTGGGACAATTACAGACAGACAGCTTTTCCCAGCTGAGCAACTTCCGGAATTGAAAAGCAACTATGCAGGCAGCAAAGGGGCGTCCTGTCCTCCCTGCCATGGGCCTTATGAAAGGGGTTTCTCCTGCTATAGCAACCCCACCATGTCTACCTTTCCCACTACACATAAGAGACAAATTAAAAATTGGATTTCACTTGTGGCAATTTTATTTTCCAGCCTTTTTTTCTTTAAGTCTTCACTCTAAAAATTACATTACCTAAACATTTTCTGGAGGTCTGTACAGGGCTTTGGTCTGAATCCAGGGCCTATAAAGAAGGTATTTTTTTTTCTCAGTTCTTCTGCAGCTAAAGATGGGCATAGCATATAGTCCCTAGGCTTGGGTTAGGGTGGAGTTGACCTTTATTTTTGGGGTTCTTATTTATTTTCTCCAACTTTTAAGTACCTCAAGAGCTCTATCACTCTGCAAAGATTCATGCAAATGAGCCCCATTCTAATTACCAGAGATCCTGCGAGTCTGGGTTGAGTATTTTCAACAGCGTCTCAAGAACCCAGGATTCAAAAAGCAGTTCCTTCCCAGTTGGCATCAATCCCAACTCTTGTGAATCAGAGAAACACTGTTCTCTATGGGGGATTTGGTGGCTAAATTTTCAGAAATAGATTGCCACCCCTTTCTTCTGATGTACCTGATTGGTTGGTCTCAAACTGACACTTTCTTTAGCAGATGAGCATGGTAGCTGTTTGTACCACACCTCAGGACTCTTTGCATGCCAAGAAAACAAACAAACAAAAGCCCCTCAAATTCATTGCCTTGGAGTGGGAATCAATTCATAGCTGGGCCGCCAGTAGGTTTCCAGAAGCTGTAAATCACCCAGGAAGAGATTGCCCATCTTTCTTCCACACAGTCAATGGTGGATTCAAACCGCCAGCAGGTGACACCTGTGGGTTGGCATCACAGCTCCCTATGGACTACAAAACTGGTCAGGCTGTTACTGTTAGATGCTATCTAGTCAACCCCAGTTCATAGAGAGCCTATGAAGAGTACAAGCCAAGAAGGTGCCTTCCATTTCATTCCACTAGCTACAGCCTTCCAAGTAAATTACCATTCCTCTGGAATGATTTTTCTCTCTGTACTGGGAGACCTTATAGAGGTCACCTTTAAAACTCACCCCCATCCCTCCAGCATCGTACTAGTATTTGATATGCAACAGATACCAATTATACGCATTTGATTACTACAAACATTTGAATGAATGAATGAACTACTGGGCAAATAAGAAATAATGGCAATAGTAACAGCTACTATTTTTAGCACTTATCCTGTGCCAGAAACTATGTTAAATATATTCCATGTATTTAAATCTTGTAGCATTTTTATGGAACTACTTTCTTCATTGTATACATAATAAACTTAAGGCTCAGAGAAGGGAAATAATGTGTCCAAGTTTGACCACCTGTAAGGTAAGAGATGCATTAATGAGGCAAAAATTAAAAATGGGTCAATGGATAGACAGATACCGTCTGCCCTGTGATATTCACAGGACCAGTGATGCTCATAAACGGCCTGAGAAAGAGAAATGTTGCTCTCTTCTGCCCTCTTCTGTTCATATTTGCCATAGAGCGGAAAGTACACTGAAGGAAATTGGGCTTCCTTGGGCTTCCTGATCCTTGCTCCGGAGAGCTGAGTGACCTTGAGGGACTCCTTCCACCCTTGCCAGCTTTTATTTCCTTATCTGTGAAGTAGAAATGACAGTTTCAAACCAGAAACTTCTCAGGGATTTTGGAGAAACTGCATGAGATATGGAAGGTGAAAGTGAAATCCCCTTTACAAGTGTTTTAGCTCTAGAGTGGTGATAAGAGATTTAAAGGCTTAATTCTTTTAAGGTGCTTAGACCAGTGCCAGGCACATTACAAGTCACCATTCAATATTAATTAATATAATTATTATCTAGTCCTTTTAATGTATTCTCCCCATTGCCATCATACACCTTTACTTCACTCTAACTCCATCCTTTACCTCTTCCCAAGAAATTCTCTCCCCACGCCAGCGAGGCAAAGACTGAGTGGGGCTGCAGTGAACTGTGGGAGTGTGAGAGGTGCTAGGACGCCCTGTCCTCTGTCACTTGGAATTCCCAAGAGGCATGTAAGTTGAGGTTCATAGCAGCCTTTTTGTCAACTCTGCCTAAACTTGTGTCAAAGGACCTGACACTCAAAGAGAGTTTTTAGAAGTCCCCTGTAGATCCTTCAATGTAGGATTCTTGGCCTGGGGTTCATGAATGAACTACCAAGCACCCCATCTTGCTTGTTTTGCATACATATATAATTGTTGTATATCACAGAGTCAGAATCGACCCATAGCTGACCTTCCAGTGAAGATAGAGATAGAGAGACAGAGAAAGAGAGAGAGAGAGAGAGAAAGGAGGGAATTTTCATGATGATTTCCAAGTGCTAGACAGCTTGCTCCATGCAAGTTCCTGAGTGGTGTAAATGGTTTGGGCTGAACTGCTAGTTGAGAGGCTGGAAGTTCAAGTACAGCCAGCAGCACTGCAGAAGAAAAGCCTGGTGATTTACTGTTATAAAAGATGGTTGTTGTTAACACAAGAACATGGAAACAGCAAAATGTCCAAACACAATCGAATGGATTGAGAAATTGTGGTACATTCACATGATGGAATACTATGCAGCACTTAGGAGCAATGATTTCTAGAATTATTTATAACTTGGGAAAGACTGGAAAGCATAATGCTGAGTGAACTAATTCAGTCTCATGAGGACAAATATTGCCTATGTCCATTATAGTAGAAACAGAAAGATAACTAGTAAAACATGTATGAGATCTGAGAGGTGGCACAAGGGAGCAGAGGGGTAAGGATACGCAGGAAAGAAATCATTTGGGGAGGGGGTAAGGAAATGGAGAAGATCTTGTGGGGATCTGGAAAGACAGGGTAATGGTGGGCATACTTCAATGGTGATTGATTTTATAAAACATAATGAATGGAAATGATTATATGAAACAATGTGAATGAAGGATAGTGTGAAACATGATATATATGAACTTTGCAAGCAAACCAAAATAAAATGAAAAAAATATGTTCAATTAAAAAAAGGTGGTTGTTGCTGTACTCCGTCAAAATGGCAATTGGCCCATAGCAGAACCTCCAGTGGGCTTTCAGAATCAATAAATCGGAAGGGAGTTGAGTGTTCGTCTTTTCTTTTCTTTCTTTCTTTTTTTTTTTTTTTAGTGCAGAATGAGTGGTGGATTTGAACCAGGTATTTAGAGCCAAGAAAACTCAATGGAAAAATGTATGGGGTCACTGTGGGTCAGAATCAACATCAATGGATTTAGTTTTGGGTTTGGTGCCAAATTCAATCCCTACACACACATATACATGAAATGAGCAGCAGAGCCGAGAAGAGGGGACAGGGTTGTACCATACTTGGACAGAATGTCAGTGTGACTATTTCGTAGTTCCTGAGACGTAGCTACTGCAAACCATTGCACTGCACACCCTCAAGCTTGTCTGCTTTTCCTTTGCAGAAAGAGCCAGATTTCCTATCCAGATTGCGTTTCCCGGAGGGCATGCCCCTTGGAGACGCAACTCAGTCCAGAGAGCTCCGAACTAAGCACAGAGAAGGTGCTCATCCAGTGAGACCCACAGAGGAAATGGCAAATGAGGGACACAGGTCAGTGAGTACCTTGGGAGTTGCTTGGAACTTCCTAAAACTCATCCTAGCCTCCAACTCATAAATACCTTGGGAGGTGACTGGGGTAGATGGAACATTTCCCGTTTAACAAATGGAAATTGAGGCCACAAGAAACTAGGTGGCTTGCTCAGGGTCTCAAACTAGACAAGGGAATGTTGGTCAGCCTCCCCTGGGATTATTGTCTCCCCCAAGCTCACTCTGGCTTTAGTATTTCATGTTTCAGTAGAGAATGTGTCCTCCGGGTCAGAGGAACATTATGTTCATAATATAGTATATTTGCAATCAATCTTCCCAGGGATGTCTAGAACAAGGTTGTATAGAAGCAAAATATATTTCAGTCACATATAAGCATAGATTGTTTCTTACATATGAGAAGAATAGGAAACATCCTTTGTGCAGAGATTTAAGGTCTCTCGCTTACACTAAATCTGACTTTGCCTCAGTATCTCTAAGTTGTCCCCTGGTGCTTCTCTGTCCCACACGGAGCTCAAGTTACCCATACACATTACCTCTGAAAGGAAAAGAAGAAGAAGAAGAAGAAGAAGAAGAAGAAGAAGAAGAAGAAGAAGAAGAAGAAGAAGAAGAAGAAGAAGAAGAGGAGGAGGAGG
>NW_006399844.1:2789159-2825970 GCF_000299155.1 Elephantulus edwardii | reverse complement strand
GAGGAGGAGGAGGAGGAGGAAATGGAACGTACTATCACTGAAGCTCAGGACCCTCCTTTCCTTACCTTGTTCTCCTATGAATCAATGGATGGATTCATTCATCTAACATAGATTCTCTGAGTCCCTACCTTGTACTGTGGTCCTGGGATGCAGCAATCGTGCCTTCAGAAAGACAGTGTTTTGACTGGGGACGCAGCTGTAATGGCACAGTAAGCAGCCGTGGCTTAGTCCACAGGGAGTGGTAATATTAAGCCAAAAGCCGAGCTTCTCTGGAAGTTTGGATCCAACAGCTTCTCCTCAGGAGAAAGCTGAGCAGTCTTTTCCCATGAGATTGATAGACTCTGAAAATCGGCTAGTGGGTCAGCTATGGATCGATTCTGACTCGAAAGCAGTGATCTGAGTTTGAGTCAAAGGACAGGAAGGGAGCAAATAGGACTCCAGACAAGAGAGCAACAGGTGGTGGAGGGCAGGCATGAGAAGAAGGCGAGACAGGGAAGGTCTAGAAGAGGAGGCTCTCGTGCGGAGCCATGAAGGGTATGAAGAACAGGCTGAGAGAATTGGAGTAAGACATTTAGTTAGAGGTAATGGCACGTGCAAAGGCCCTGAGGTGGGCAGGACGTGGTCTCCTTGAGGGGCATCACCATGACGTGGCGGAGCCGCATGGCAGGATTATGGGTTGGCACTCGCCCTACATGTGGCCTCACTGGAACCGTCTACTGGAAAGAAGTCATTCATCATCCCCTCACTGCTCTGTATGGTGGTTACTGTATTGTCAGAGAGAGAAGTCTTGCAGATTTTAGAAAAAAGGAGTCTGGATTTTGTTTTTGTAGCAACATGTGAGGTTTGGGCTGTGACTTGTGCTCCTATTTCATACATGAAGAAACAGATGGCAGTGCAGACTATCTACAGTCTTGGGTCTGGGGCCGGCTGTCTGACGGAGTGGTTCTGCTGATGGACATAAGGGAGGGAGGGAGAGAAGAGTATCTGTACCACCTGAAAGGCAGAAGTTTGGGGTGCATGCTAGAGGCTTACAGACCGGGTGAGCCCTTTCTCTAGACCTTCCCTACTTTCCTCTAGTGTGGTCACCAGAGGGCCATGAGAAGGAAGGTAACGACCCTGATGTTGAGTTACATCATCATAATGTCCATGTTGGGGCCACCAGGCAGCTGGTAAAGTTCTCATTGCTTCGCTGACTAACTGAGCTGAAGGAGTGCAGAGCTCACAGGAACCACGTCATGGTGCCCTATCTCTGGAGAGAAAACACATCTAAAAACCTCAGCTGGGCTTAGATGCTTCTGACCTGAATTGTGTACATGAGAGAGGGAGGGCTGGAAGCTGGACACACTGAGACCACTTTTACCTCACTCACAAAACTTCCAGAAACCCCTTCCTTGCCAATGTCTGCCTCTGCCAGAGGAAGTGCTTCCAGAAGGCTGTCTCCCTCACAATGAAGAATGAGGGTGGTGCTGCTCAGGCAAGAGCATGTGGGGCGTCATGATGGAATCTCCCACTGGGAGCTGAGTTAGAAGCCCAGCGCCCAAAGGCCCCTCAGACACATGAAAATCACGGCTACTCAGCCATAGTCATGCGCTGCACAGCCAACCAGCCCCAGGTTCTAGTTCCCTGACCGCACCCTCCTTAGCCAAATGGATTTGTTCCAGATGTATTGTTTGCCATGATGCAAACTCTCTTACATTCATGCTGATGTTCTTTTCTTTTGTGAAAAAAAAAATTCTCCATAATCTTCAGCACCAAAAATCAACTTAAACCCACAGCCGCAGAGTCAGTATCAACTTAATGAGAATTCTCTACATTACAGAAGGAGCTCTGCTGGCCTAGTGGGTAAGGCATTGCCCTGCCAACCCAAAGACAGGCGGTTCGAATCCACCAGCTGCTCTACAATTTGCAGCCTCTGAAAACCAGCTGGAGGGTCAGCAATGAGTCAGTTCCAACTAGTGAACAGCAACAACAATAACAACATACATTACAAAGAAGACTATTATTTACTCTGTGGTCTCTCACCTGTGAAAGGAGGAGCTTCTACAAAGTGACTCTGTGGAACTATGTGACCACGTCAGTGTCTTTCACGATGGAAGTTTTTCCGTCAGCCCACCAGAACAGAGGGGGGGCTGCCTCTTTCCACTTCCCACTCCTCCCCTCACTCATGGGAGAGGTGTGCAGCCTCCAGAAACCACAGTAAGCTGGCCAGTTAAAAAAACAATAACATTAGAATAATTTTCATTATCAGTCCAGGCAGTTCTGAAACGTTAATCTCTGGAATTTGGTCCTGGCTTAATGCCACAGCCCGATTAGATTTATGAATTTAGTATGATTACAAGTTCACGGATAACTCCATGTTCTGCTGAGCCAGGGCAAACCTTCGATGTTTAATCAAGAAGTGGAATTAGGAGTTAAGTATGCCTAGCTTGGGATATTAAAAATAAATAAATAAGAAATATACATAAGTCTTGCAACTTGCAACCTCTCCAGCCCACCAAGGTTATTCTCAGCTGGTTTAACTCTGGAGAACAGTGTACCAAGGGCTAAGGGAAGGAATCTTCATTTTAACAGAACATGGAAGAAAGCAGGCAAGCAAGCCGTCAGCATCTCACCACAGGCCCATCCCCTGGGAGAGGTTTATTTGATAGTCACTTTGATGGGGAAATTTTTAATATTCAGATATTTACATATAGCCTTTACTTTCAGTTAAGAGACTTTGCCATAGATTTAATTAATTGTTCTGAGAACATTTTGACTAATAATTTCCCGTATTTCTTTTTTGCTAACAGCCTTCTGAGGGGATGCTGTGGAAGGATCTATGTTAGATGACCCGCAAACACAGTTTGGGCTTTTCAAGGGCTCAATGACAATGCAGGAATGTCAGAAAAGCTGCTCAGGTGTTAGGCTCCATGCAGGGATGGATTATCCTACAAGCAAGGTAAGCTTGCGGGGGTTTGGGGGTTTTTTTGTTTGTCTGTTTTGTTTTTCTGGGGCTCCAGAAGTTTAGTCTGCAGGAAGTTGCTCTTCTAACCCATCCTCTGTGGAAGAGGGATAGGCAATCTCCTTCTGTGTGCTTTACAGCCTGGTGAAACCCACTGAAGATAGGCTATGAATTGGTTCCTACTCCATAGAAATGAATCAAGAGCAACCTGTAGGGAACAATTTCACGGGGGTTTCATCACATCTGGTGAAAAATATGTTAAATTGTTTTGTCTGGATTAGTAAATAAGCACAAATAAACCCCTGCTTACTGGTTATACTGCCCCTGCCAGGGATTACACATTTAAAGAGAGGTTTTGGCTTTTTAGGAAAGTCCTGTGGAGTTGGGACAGACATAGATATTAGCCAGACCTAGAAGAAGTCTTTGATGTATTGGGAGGGGGCATGTGAAATTGTCTACCATGTTGTTGTTGTTGTTGTTATGTGCCGTCGAGTTGTTTCCGACTCATAGCGACCCTATGCACAACAGCCCTAAACCCTGCTCTGTCCTGCACCAAACGCACCGCCTCTGACACACCCATCCCCATTACCCCAGTCACCGAATCAATCCACCTCATAGAGGATCTTCCCCTCCTGCGCTGTCCCTCCACCCTCCCAAGCATGATGTCCCTCTCCAAGGACCCGTCCCTCCTGGCAACATGTCCAAAGTATGTCAGACGAAGCCCCAGAATCCTTGCCTCCAAGGAGTAGCTTGGTTTAATCCTCTCCAAGATAAATCTGTTTCTTTTCCTGGCAGTCCAGGGTACATTCAGTACCCTTCTCCAGCGCCATAGCTCAAAAGCATCCACTCTCCTTCTGTCCTCCCTAGTCATTGTCCAACTCTCTGATGCATAGCAAGCGATTGCAAATACCATGACCTGTATCAGGCGCACCTTAGTCTCCAGAGAGACACTGTTGCTCCTGAGTACTTTAGAGAGGTCCCTAACAGCAGGCTTTCCCATCGTGATACGCTTTTTGATTTCCTGACTGCTGGTACCAAGAGTGTTGACTGTGGAGCCGAGCAAACTGAAGCTGTGAACAATCTCAATCTCTTTGCCATCCATCCTGACGCTGCCAATTGGTCCAGTGGTGAGAATCTTTGTCTTCTTGACATTGAGCCTCAGTCTATACTGAAGGCTCCAGTCCTTGACCCTTCGCAGCAAGTGCATGAGGTCCTCCTCAGTTTCAGCAAGCAGGGTTGTGTCATCTGCATAACGGAGATTATTAATAGACCTTCCACCAATCCTGATGCCACAATTCTCCTCATAGAGCCCAGCCTCTCGGATAATCTGCTCTGCATACATGTTGAAAAAGTATGGAGACAGGATGCATCCCTGGCGTACACCCTTCCCAATTTTGAACCATGCAGTGTTACCCTGCTCTGTTCTGACTACTGCCTCTTGGTCCAAGTATAGGTTTCCTATTAGCACAATTAAATGTTCTGGGATTCCCATTCTTCTCAGAGTCAGCCACAGTTTGTTATGATCCACACAGTCAAATGCCTTTGCATAATCAATGAAACACAGATAGACATTCTTCTGATATTCTCTGCTTTTAGCCAAGATCCATCTAACATCAGCAACAATATCCCTAGTACCACGACCCCTTCTAAACCCAGCCTGGACTTCCGGCAGTTCTCTGCTGATGTGCTGTTCTAATCGTTTTTGGATGATCTTCAGTAGAATCTTGCTTGCATGTGAAATCAATGACACTGTTCTGTAGTTTCCACCTGGTTGGGTAAGCGGATATTGATCTCATGAATTTCAGGAGCCCAGTTACCCTCTACAATTTGCCTTTTAAAAGAATTCTCTTAATACAAGTTGTCATTCAGACAATTCTAACTCATGGCAACCACACTGGGTTTTCACAGTGGTGGGGTTTTGGCAGAAAATCACCAGGTCTGTCTTCCAAAGTCCTCTTGGTTGGACATGAACTGTAAACCTCTTGATTAAGAGTCAAGTCCTTAGTCACTCAGGAACTTTTTGCTGTTAACAGTGGTTCACTTCAGGGCTGGCTTCTCAAGCACTACCAGAAACAACTTTTAAAATGTGTTGACGTAACAGAACAGCTAGAAATTACTGTTTCTCTTTTCAGAACATCATGAAATATTGATATGGTGAGCTAAAAGGAACACAATAAATGTACAATTGCATGCTAAATTGGGCATTATATTTCCTAACTCTTGGTATTGATGGGATGCAGCAGGCACCAATGATTTGAGGTAGAGAAAATCCTTAAATTGAGGACATTTTATTTGTCTCTCTCTCTTTTTTAAAAAAATAAATTGCTGAAAAGATGTTCATTACCAGACTTCAAAGGAAGAACAAATTGGTCCAAGTCCAAAGTGGGAATACCAAGGTCTTGTGGGAATACCATCATGTATTCTATCAAATTGGGATATATAGATATATTCATACATAGATACACACACGCATCCACACAGATCATTCACGAGGCTGGACTTTATGAGAAAGAATGTAGCATCAGAATTGGAGGCAAACTCATCAACAGTCTGCATTATGCAGATGACACAACCTTGCTTGCTGAGACTGAGGAGGACCTGAATCATTTGCTACAGAAAGTCAAGGACTGAAGTCTCCAATATGGATTGAAGCTCAATGTCAAGAAAAAGATTCTCACCACTGGGCCAATTAGCAGGATCATGATAGATGGTGAAGAGATTGAGATTGTTAACAATTTCAGCTTGCTTGATTTCACAGCCAACACTCTTGGTACTAGCAGTCAGGAAATCAAAAGACAAATTCCATTGGGAAAATCTGTTACGGACCTTTTCAGAGCACTAAAGAACAAGGATAACAGCCTGGAGACTAAAGTGCACCTGATTCAGTCCAGGGTGTTAGCAATTACTTGCTATGCATCAGAGAGCTGGACAATTACTAAGGATGCCAGAAGCAGAATCAATGCCTTTGAGTTATGATGCTGGAAAAGAGTATTGAACATATCGTGGACTGCCAAGAAAACAAACAGGTCTGTCCTAGGGAGAGTGAAATCATGTTCTTCCTTGGAGGCAAGGATTTTGAAACTCTGTCTCACATACTTTGGGAATCTTCTCCAGAGAGACCAGTCCTTTGAGAAGGGCATTATGCTTGGAAGGGTGGAGGGACGGTGCAGGAGAGGAAAATCCTGGATGAGATGGAGTGACACAGTGATGGGGGTAATGGAGACAAGTATGTTAGACACAGTAAGATTGGCTCAGGACAGGGTAGCATTCTGAGTTATTGTACGTAGGATCACTATGAATCGCAATGGCACATAACAACTATACACATGCATATATCTATATTGCCATCTCTCTCTCTCTCTTCACTCACACACACACACACACACATACATATGCATACATACATGCATATGTTGTTGTTATGTGCCGTCGAGTCACTTGCAACTCATAACAACTTTATGTACAATAGCCCTAAACTCTGCTCTGTCCTCCAATAGCACTGTCTCTGACACACCCATCCCGATTACCCCAGTCACTGAATCAATCCACCTCATATAGGGTCTTCCCCTCCTGCGCTGTCCCTCCACCTTCCCAAGCATGATGTCCTTCTCCAAGGACCGGTCTCTCCTTACAACACGACCAAAGTATGTTAAACGGAGCCTCAGAATCCTTGCCTCCAAGGAGCCGCCCGGTTTGACCCTCTCCAGGATGAATCTGTTTGTTTTCCTAGCCGTCCATGGTACTCTCAATACTCTTCTCCAACACCACAGCTCAAAGGCATCAATTCTCCTTCTATCCTCCTTGGTCCAACTCTCTGATGCATAACAAGTCTTTGCACTTACATATATATACATACATATATATAAAATATACATGCAAATATATAATATATACATACATATATGTTATATATACATATTATATACATTATATATACATACATGTACACACAGAGAGAGAGAAGAGAGTGAGAGTGAATTTTGTGGCCTAATTTTAAGGAGTTGTGCTACCAACACAAAGGCAAGTGGTTTGAATCTCCGTTGTTTGTTGGTAGAAAGATGAACCATCTCCTCCTGTGTGATTTATATGGCCTCTGAAAACCTATTGGAGGGTCAGCTATGAGTCAGTTCTGATCAGTAGCAATGAGTTCAGTATGTGCGTGTATATGTGTATGTGCACGCGTACTGTTATTAAGTGCCATTGAATACACTATAACTCATAACGACCCTGTGAACAATAGAGCTGCACCTTGCCCTGTCCACTGTCATCCTCACAAGCCCATTGCCACAGTCACTGTATCAATCCATCTTGTTGGGAGTCTTCCTCTCTTTCTCTGACTCTCCATCTTTCCACACATGATGGGGTTTTTTTTCCCCAAGGACCAGCTCCTTCTAACAATAAGCCCAAAGCATGTGAGACAAAGTTTCACCTTCCTTGCCTCTAAGGAATACCACTGGCTGCTCTTGCTCTAAAACAGGCTTGTTTATGACAGTAGAATCATGTTATGAAACCAAAGGTCTAGGGTTCGAGACAAATACAGGTTGAGCAATTATACTGAAGCAGAAAGAACAACTCAGGAATTTCACTACATTGCTCACTCTCTTAAGCTGTCATGGTTTCTGGGTGATACAAAGCACTCAAGCTCAGACACTCCTTGCCACGAAGTCATAAGCAATTTATAGCTGACCCTTGACTGACTTTGAAGCTGTAAAGCACATGGAGGGAGATTTTCCATCTTTCCCCAGTAGAGCTTCTAGTGGATTCAAACCTTTGTGTGAGTAACACACCTCCCTATGGGCTGTACTGTCAGACCGAGAGCTCCCTTGTGCTCGAAAACTAACCTAAAAGTCATTGGTTTATATTCACCTAGTGTCACAGGGGAAGAAAGTCCTGGCAATATGCTTCGGCGAAGATGAACACCAAGAAAACCCAGTGGAACACAGTTCCATCCTGAAGTATGTTGCTGTCGTTTTTGTTCTTGTTGTCAACTTTTGTTCTTGTTGTCATCAAGTCAAGTGTGACTCACAGGGACCCTGTGAGCAAGGATCTGAATCCTGTCTTATGCTGTGCCACCCTGACCATCTCTGACAGCCTTGTGCCCACTGTTACAGCCACCCTGTCAATCCATCTTGTCAAGGGTCTTCCTCTCTTATGCTGACCCTCCACCTTTCTAAATATGATGTCCTTCTCCAGAGACTGGCCCCTCTGAACAACACATCCAAAGTATATGAGATAAAGTTTCGCCTCCAAGGAACACCCAAAGCGTTTGGTTTTGTTTTTCTCAAATTCTCGGGCCAGCGCTAAAGAAACTCCTCAAAGAACTTGTCCTAGCTGGGTGACCTTCACCTTCTGTGTCTTTATCTGTCATAGAGTCATTGTCTGAGGGGTCAGAACATGGCGAACAAAGGTCACGGAACTGGGCTTTCTCCCTTCTCCAACCATCCCTAAAAAGGATGGCATTCCCCATTTTCTAGGGAACCAGGAAACAATCCCTCACACCCACTTGGCTGTGGGTGAGTTCTTCATCTCCTAAATGTCCCACCCCATGCATGAAGATGAATGAGTTCTCTCCAGCCCACCTCCCGTCCTGCCATCCATCACCAGCTGCCTTAGTGAGGTGTCACTGTCTCCAACAGATGACTTTCCTCACTGTCTCCTTCAGTGCTTCTCCGCCTTCCCCACAGAAGGCTCCAGCCACCCTCTCCAGCGCGGCTCTGCTCCTGCAGGCTCCACGTTCCCCTGACAGCTCACCCTTGAGAAGGACGACTGAGGCTCATGTTTCCCACCAGGGGTTAACCAGCCGCGAAGTGCAAAATGTAGGCCCCCTAAGCACTTGGCTTGCTGTCTCGTGGTCATTTTATTCATTTGAAGAATGTCTCACCCCCTCAGGTTGACACTGTCCTTCTTGGTCATTGTTCTCTAGCTGATCCTTGTGGGCTTCCTAATAGCAGAGCTCACTGGTGCTGTAACCTCGTTTGCCAGGTGGGTGAATCCAGGCCTAGAGGTAGCACCCACACGAGATTCTTGGCAGATATGAAAGGGACTCAGTGACTGAGATGCTAACATGTATGTCCTGATTCGGCCCAAGTAAAACTCACTGTTTCCGTGTCAGTCCAACTCATGGTGACCCCAGGTTTGTCAGAGTAGAACTAGGCCCCATAAGTTATTCAGCAACTGATTTTTCAGAAATAGATTACCAATCTTCCTCTCAAGGCATATTTGAAGGGACTTGAACTTCTAGGCTTTCAGCTGGAACATGTTGATCATTTGCATGGCCTAGTGGTAAGAAGCTGCACTTGCAATCCTGAAGGCACAGGGTTCAAAACCACCAGCGGCTCTGCAGGTGGAGGATAAGCTATCTCATCCTATGCAATCAACCGCCTCTGAAAACCCACTGGAAGATTGGTCTGGGTGGGTTCTGACTAATGGTACACAGCAACAATAGGAACCACTCAAATAGGAGTCAGCATTGAAAAGCCTACTCTCAACTGAATAGACAATTTATTTAATCACTTATGTTCTCAGGATAGTTGGCCCACTGGAAACCACAGGAAAGCAAAAAGAAAATCCAAATTCATTGCCATCCAGTAGTCTCTGACCCATCAATCATTCACTCATTACCATGAAACCAGAGACTGATAACTCAATTACAAAATGGGCAAAAGACTTGGAAAGAATTTTCACAGAGGAAGATATTCGAATGGCAAATGGACACATGAAGAAATGCTCCAAATTACTGGCAATAAGAGAGATGCAAATCAAAAGCACAATGAAGTACCATCTCACTCCAGTAACAGTGGTAAAGGTTAACAGGGCAGCAAGTAATAGATGTTGGAGAGGATGTGGCGAGAAAGAAACTTTTATACTTTCTGAGTGGGACCATTCTGGAAGGCAGTTTGGTGCTTCCTCAAAAAGCTGAACATAGAAATTCCATATGACCCAGCTATTCCATTACTTGGAATATACCCTGAGAATATGAGAACTGAGGCACAAATCGAGATTTGTACACCAGTGTTCATAGCAAGAACATGAAAACTGCCCAAATGCCCAACCACAAATGAATGGATTGAGAAATTATGGTACATTCACACAATGGATTACTATGCAGCATGCAGAAACAATAACTTTGTAAATTATTACCTAACATGGGAGGGACTGGAGAGTATTATGTTGAGTGAACTAACTAAGTCCCATGAGGATAAATAATGTATAAAACCGTTATTGTAGAATGAGTATAATGATCAAGGAAGAGGGGAGAGGCTGGAAGCAGAAGGATATGGATGTGCAGGGGGAAAGGGGTTTAATCATTGGGTACAATTTGATGGGTTAAGGGGTGAGGGAAATTGAAATAATTTGTTCAAATTTGTATTTAAATTTTGTAAATAAATTGCTAGAAAAATTTAAAACAAAAACACCTCAAATTATCAAGGCGAGGTTTGGGAGAAAAAGGAAATGGGAAAGGTCAGGCAGGAACCTGAAAAGACTGAAGAATGATGGGCATAGTTCAATTGTGAATGACTTTATAAAACACAATGTATGGGAATGATTGTATTGTGAATGAAGTGTGAATGAAGCAAAGCGTGAAATAAAATGTCCATTAATTTTGTACACAAAACAACATAAAATAAATTCTTTTTAGAAGAGGCCTGTTCAACCCCACTCCCCCTCCCCCTAAAAAATACCCAAGCCGACTCACATGTGACCTTCCAGTGGGTTTTCAGACCACTGCACCCTGTCCCACGGACTGGATGGGAGTTGGAACCACTGATCTTTCAGTTAGCTGCTAGGTGCTTTAACTGCTGTGCCACCAAGGTACTTTTGAAGCTGTTGGACCTCATATATGTTATATGTATTCCCCTGTAGAAAATAAGGCAAGGCTGTTTACCATTTTTGCCTTTTCAAATATTTGGTTTCATTTTTGTTAAATTTGGTTTCCTCCATGGCAAGAGGAGGCCCAATCCTCTGTTCTCTCCATTAGAAGACCTGGGTGGGCATGAGGTTGGGGGAGGGGCCAGAAGGGAGTGGTTCTAGGGTCTATGCTGTGGACTTACTGCCTTCCAAGGACATTCCCTGAAGCTGGAGGAGTGGACAAAGCTGAAGTCAAGTTGAGACAGGAAGCAGAGAGATGCCAAAGTTAGGAGGGGCAGGTGTCCTTCCTCTCTTAGGAGATGAAAGGGTTAAAAAGCAGGGTGATGCAAACAATGTGTACAGGTGGAGTAGTGTGTGCCTGGTACAAGAACAGAGACATCATCTCACACCGACTCTACATACGCTGGTGGCAGCTAGTTGCACCTCTGCCTTGAGAAAGGCCATACAGGCTACTCTTGAAAAAAGTAGGGTTGATGACAACTGTGATTGATTAGTGATGTCTGCTATGGGTACGGTATGAGGAAGAGATTGGGGGTCTGCCAATTGGCCTGAGACTATAAACTCACATTTATGCTTCCCATTCAATTACATAGAAGAAATATTGATTGAGCTCTTACATGTGTTTAAACACTGAGGTCAGTTCCTGGAATATGTCACACAGGAATCAGGCTTCTTGTTGTTGGGTAATATCAAATTAACAACACATAAAAACCCTATGAACAACAGTTCTGAATCTTGTCTTATCCTGGGCCTTCCTCATTGTATTTGATATATTGAAGCCCATTGTTGGTCATGTCACTCCTTCTTGTTGAGGGTCACCCTCCCCCTGACCTTCCACCTTTCCCAGAACAATGTCTTTTCCCAAGGACTGGTCCTTCCTGACAACATACCCAAAGTATGTGAGGTGGAGTGGCACCATCCTTGTTTCTAAGGAACATTCTGGTTGTATTTCCTTCAAGATAAGCACCTAATATTAATTTTTTTTCAACCCCCCTCCACAAGAGGGGAGGGACCAGTGTCGAGGAATGGTTGTTGCTGTTAGGTGCATAGAGTTGCTATGACTCATAAAGACACTATGAATAAAGGTCTGAACTATGTGAAGGTCCTAACACCCATAGCACTAGCAGCTGAGGAATGGTAGCAGAGGCTTAAGATGGTGGAGTTTGGTGGAGTGTATTCAGAAAGGGAGCTGATGTGGGATTTAGCTGTGCAGATGGACAAATGAGTGGGGACAGAGATTACGAACAATTTTAACGGGTGCTACTTGGAAGCAGGAGTGGCATCCACTTCCTAAACAACATGCCTTGGAAGGAAACTCTATGAACTTTGATAAATGTTGACAGTTATAGAAAGGCTTCAGACCTTTTGTTCATAGGGTGGCAATGAGTCGTGCTCAACTCAAAGGCAATCATCAACAACACCTGGAATAACCCTCTCACTGATGCACTTTGTTGTTCTTATGTGTCATTAAGTTGGAACTGACTCTTATTTGAGCATCTAGTGTGTTTTCAGAGGTAGTAAATCACTCAGGAGGACATTTCCCGTTTTTCTCTCATGGTACAGCTAGTGGACTTGAACTGAGTACCTTTGGGTTGGCAGTACAACTTCTTACTGCTTATCCACCAGAGTGCCTTGACCCACTACAATTATGGCAGAGAATTGTACTGATTTAATGGTATAAGGAGTTGTGCTGCCAACACAAAGGCACATGGGTTGAATCTGTGAGCTGTTCCCTAAGAGAAGAATGGGAAATCTCTTCCCATGTGATTAACCTCTAAAAATCCACTGGAGGGCCAGCTATGAGTGGTTCCAACTTGGTGGTACACATCAACAACAAGAACAATATAGCGTCACTGAGACCTTGTCATCTTAGTAAAACATAACAACAAACAATGATGCCTTTAAGCTGTGTTGTTGGAAAAGAGCTCTGAATATCCCATGGACAGCCAACAGAACAAACAGATACGTCTTGGAGAGGGTGCAGAGGAGTGCTTTTTGGAGACAAGTATGATGAGGCTCCGCGCCACATACTTTGGGCATATTGCTGGGAGAGGCTATTCCTTGGAGAGGGACATGATACTTGGAAGTATGAAGGGTTGATGAAGGGGAGGAAGACCCTCAACCGGGTGGATCAACGCAGTGACTGCTGTAATGAGCTCTCGTGTGTTGTTGTTATGTGCCGTCGAGTCGCTTGCGACTCATAGCGACCCTATGTACAACAGCCCTAAACTCTGCTCTGTCCTGTGCCAATCGCACTGTCTCTGACACTCCCATCCCAATTATCCCAATCACTGAATCAATCCACCTCATAGAGGGCCTTCCCCCCTGCGCTGTCCCTCCACCCTCCCAAGCATGATGTCCCTCTCCAAGGACCGGTCTCTCCTCACAACATGTCCAAAGTACGTTAGACGGAGCCTCAGAATCCTTGCCTCCAAGGAGCCACCCGGTTTAACCCTTTCCAGGACAAATCTGTTTGTTTTCCTAGCAGTCCATGGTATTCTCAATACTCTTCTCCAGCACCACAGCTCAAAGACATCAATTCTCCTTCTATCCTCCTTGGTCATTGTCCAACTCTCTGATGCATAACAGGTGATTGCGAAGACCATGGCCTGTATCAGACGCACCTTAGTCTCCAAAGAGACACCATTGCTCTTCAGCACTTTGGAGAGGTCCCTAACAGCAGACTTTCCCATGGCAATGCGCCTTTTAATTTCCTGGCTGCTGGTGCCAAGAGTGTTGACTATGGAGCCAAGCAAACTAAAGCTGTGTACAATCTCAATCTCTTCACCATCCATCCTGATGCTGCCAATTGGTCTCGTGTGTTAGGACGTGTAAAGATGGTACAGGATTGGACAGGGTTTAGATCCGCTGTTCATAGTATTGCTTTGAGTCATACTTGACTCAACGGTGCCTAACAACAACAATAACAACCACCTACAGCCGTGCTGCTCATGGATCACAATGGGCCCCTCTGAAAACGGAGTCCCACTACCTCAACCTTGCTGTATGGGAAAGTGTGAGTCTCTCCTTGTCTCATCCCAATGGGTGGCAGCCTTTGGAACTGGAGGCAAGGAAGAGCTAGGGACCCTTCAAGAAAGCCTTCTTCCTCCTCAGTCCTATCTGAGCCTGTTCAGCTCTTTCCACTGAGCTTTCCACCTTCAATATGGTGCCGGGTGGCAGGTGCCAAAGGAAGAATCCAGAGCGTTTAAGGGCCATTTCCACTGCAGCTGAACAATAACAGGATAATTAGCCATTGGATGCCATTAACTGCATTTGGTTGCGGGTCCTGTGCCCAGCGATGGTCACAGACTCAGCCTCCCTAATGACCTGGAGAGCAGAGAAAAAAGAGACTGTTATTCGGTTTATTGAGAATTAAAATAAATCCAGTCAGAAGAGAAACCATCAGCTATTTGGCTCTTCCCAAAAGCAATTACCTATAATTTTGCTGCTTCAGGAAAGAGTGTCACTAGTATTTGAGGACCAGAAACCATTACCTGCAACCTGAGAAGGCCGAGAGGAGAATAATCATAGCATTTTTCTCAGTACCCCATCAACCTCACTTCCTTTCGATTCGGGTTCAATTTCTATCCCATGCAATCCTTCACAGGCGCAAGGAGAACAGAATGCAAGTGTGTGTATGTGTGTGTGTAGAGTGAGGCCCAAGGGTTAATTGGAAAATTCTGCCAACCGCCTTTATCCAAGATGAGGCAGCCTGCTGTCCTATTAGTTCAAATGGCTTCATCTTGTCCAGGTGAGACATATTCTGGCTCTGGAGACTTATTGTTGATTTTGTGTATATTTATGTGTGTTTAAATGAAACACCCTACTACAATAGGGAAGCTCTCAACTATTCTGTTGCATGGAAGGAGCAATTGTGAGGTGCATTGCAAATACTTTAGTTCTTCAAATAATAACAACAGTAAAAATATGGAGGTTTGTAAGTAATTGGCTTAAAACGTAGAGTGGAGTGAAATGGAAGTTACCCCAGTACTATTATTTACAGCCACTTACTTGCGAGATACTTAGGTCAAGTTCAGAGAAAGGTGAACACACTTGTTCAACCTCATGGAGGATCGTTTCTTGGTATTGGTACTACTGACACGTGGGTCAAGATAATTCTTTGTTACAGGGGTCTGTCTGTGCAGAGATTGGATTTAACAGGATTGCTGGCCACTACGTAAATGACAACAGCAAACACATCAGTTGGGACAACAAAAAATGTTTACAGACAGTGCCAAATATCCCCTGGGGGTGAGCGTGTGTCCTTCACTGAGAACCACTGTCAGACAACTACTAGGAGGCAGAGGCAGAATGAGTGGGATCTGAAGCCATTTCTTAGTGTCTCCTGTTACCAGCAAACAATGGGCATCACTCTGACTCCCCCACACATTATTTGCACAGATATATTTTTAACGCTCCTTTAAAAAATTTATTACATCAGCTATAAACTGTTCTTGTAGGATTTTCAGTGGCAGAGGACATATTTTTGGAGAGGCTGATTGAAATAGGATGCCTTGTATTTTAGTCCTGACTCTGCCAGCAACTTGCTATGTGGCATTGATCCACTCACTGAGGCTCTCTGAACTACAATGAAGGGAGCTCTGGTGGTGTGGTACACAGGGCACTGTGCAGCTGACCCAAACACTACACGGCTATGGTTGTTCAAATCCACAGGAAGCTACTTGGGAGAAAGATGGGGACTCTGCCCCACCCTCATGTGTTTTACAGCCTTGGAAACCCACTAGAGGGTCAGCTATGAGTGGGAACCAACCCAATGGTAATGAGATTGAGTGAGAGAACTATTATGTGGTCCGTCCTCTAGAGAGAGAGCACACACTGGGGGCCTAGTGGTAAGAAGCTGCTCTGCAATCCCAGAGGCATACAGTTTGAATCCACCAGCTATTCTGAGAGAAGAGAATAGGCAGTCTACTACTCTTGTGCAAATTACTGCCTATGAAAACCCAATGGAGGGTCAGCCATGGGTTGGTTCCAAATCCTTGGCACATAACCTATATATGTGGAATATATATATTATTCTTGCTTTTAGAATATATATACACACACATATACATACATATATATACACATATGTATATACAGGGTGTGTGTGTGTGTGTGTGTGTGTGTGTGTGTGTGTGTGTGTGTGTGTATAAACTTACTTTTTATTCTGTACTCGGCACATTTATTTTTGTTGTTATTAGGTGCCATCAAGTCAAATACAACTTGTAGCCCTATGTACAACATATCTGAACCCTGTCCTATCCTGTGCCATCCTCACAATCTCTGGCACATTCAAACCCACTGCTGAAGTCACTGTGTCAATGCACCTGGCAGAAGACCTTCTCCTTCACTGTTTTCCAACTTTCTGAGCATAATGTCCCTCTCCAGGGTATATCCTCTTCTAACAACATGCCCAAAGTATGTGAAACAAAGTTTTATCATCATTGCCTGCAAGGAGCACTCTAGTTGCACTTTCTCCAGGACATATCTACTTGTTCTTTTAGTCTATGGATATTCCGGACTCTTCTCCAACACCACAACTCAAAGGCATCAATTCTTCTTCTGTCATCGTTACTCACTGTCCAGTTCTCAGATGCATAGCAAGTGACTGAAAAGACCATGACTTGAATCAGGCACACCTTAACCCTCAAACGGACATCCTTTCTCCTCAGTAGTTTGGATAGACACCCGATTACAGACTTTCCCAGTACGATACATCTACTGATGTCATGACTGCTGGTACCAAGTGTATTGATTGTGGGTCCAATTAAGATGAAATCATTGACAGTTTCAATCTTTTCTCCATCTATCAAGATATTGTCTATTATTATTTGCATGACAACAGTCCAGAATAAGAGGTGCATAGCAACGTGGTCTGGGTGGGGGAAAGGAGGAAATTGTATAAGAACAAATAAATTTTTTAAAGAGAAAAGCAAACTGAGTGGGAGGGTAGGGAGTAAAGTTTGTAGCAGTGAATGAATGGAAACCCAAGTTTTCTGTAAACTCACACAATAATCACAATAAAAAATATTTTTAAAAAAAAATATTACTTGTTGGTCCAGTGGTGAGAATTTTTGTTTTCTTGACATTGAGATGTGATCCATATTGAAGCGTGCAGTGTTTAACCTTCTGCAGCAAGCACTCCTAGGCCTCCTCACTTTCAGTAAGTAAGGCTGGATTGTGTCACCTGCATAACGAAGGTTATTGATCAGTCTTCCTCAACAGTTGATTCATCAATTCAATTCTGATGCCATGTCTTTCTTTGCCCTCTACCTCCTTGATCCCTACTTCACCCACTGACCTAAAAACAATATTTTCTAGTCTCTCGTGTGCTTTTTCAGAAACACTCTCTGTATATCTATATCTATATCTATATACTTTTTTCTCCCAGGAACACACAGTGATAACATATACTGTTCTGCAATCTGATTTTCAACTTAAAATTTTATCCTAGAAATCTTTCCATGCTCGTGTCATTTCATTTAGCTATTGCTTCATAGCAAGCCATTCAAAACCTTGTGACTTACAACACCATCATGTAGCTTTAGTAGGTAAGTAGGTAAGTAACTGTGCTGCTAATCCCAAAGCAGGGGGTTCAAATCCATCAGCTGCTCTGAGGGAGAAAGATGGGTAATTGTCTCCCAGGAAATTTACAGTCTCTCTAAACCCGCTAGAATGTCAGCTATAACTGGTTCCAAGTTGAGGAAAATTAGCTGAGTTTTTATCACATCTTAGCCTTGATTGTACAAGCTGGACAGGACTCTGCCAATATGACCCATCTCTGTATCTACAGCACTTGCTGCAGCAGGAATGACCAAGAAGGATTCTTTTGTTACCATCTCTTACTTCCCACATGATCTCAAGGTTAAACTGGAGCTGGTAAGTCTTGAGGACTGGATGTAACTTTTGTTGTTATGTACTGTGGATGCAGAACTGACTCATAGCTGACCAGTGGATTTTCAGAGGCAATAAATCACACGAGAGGAAATTGCCCATCATAATCCCGTGGAGCAGCTGGTGGATTCAAACTCTGTGCTTTCGCACTGGCAACGTAATTCCCTACCACCAGAGCTCCGTGGATGTGATTGTTGTTGCCGCTGTTGTATGCCGTGAAGTTGGAACCAATCCATAGCTGACCCTCCCGTGAGTTTTTGCAGTAAATCCCATAGGAGGAGATTACCTATTCTTCTCTTGCTGTGCCTTTGGGATTGCAGCATAACTGTCAGATACTTGGTGTGTAGTCAGGGGACAAACTAAGATCCTTTCAGGAGAGCCAGAAACATCTGGGTAGACAGTTCTGTGGACCAAGTCTGAGGAGGCCAGTAGGTAACTCAGAGAGTAAAAACAGAAAGAGAGCCCTGGAGGGGGAGACAGTGGTTCTCATATGCAGCTTGCTGCCTTTTTAGGAGCTTTAAGGAATCACAGCAGACTTGACAAAGGCCATGGTGAGTTCTTTGTGGGCACATATACAGGTGAAGAATCTGTTTGGGGATTAAGCACTGTGATAGGAAAGAGCTCCAGAATAGGAGACAGAGGACTCAATCTTAGTCCTCGAGCTCTGACCAATCTATTGAGGGAGGGACTTTGAGCAAGCACACTACCTGATCCTTCGTGTATAAAACAAACGCTCAACTAACGTATGTGTAAGATACCTCCCAGAGAGAGTATTTTATGACCCTACGATTACTTTCCAAGGTGTAAGATTCAAGGCCTCAGGTTACATAGGTAATTTGCCCAGTCAATGGATCGTCTAGGTCCTGGTTTGAATGAGCCTGGGGTTTTCATTTCAATATGGTATTCATACTTTTTAGAAGCCAAGAAACTTGGACTGGTCAGGAAAATATACCCCGTTCAATGGCTTCTCATTGCTAACAAACTAAAGCCCCAATATACTCCAGCACCTCGAATTCGAGGACATCATGACCTAGTCCTTTTGAACCACTTACATGTAACCATATATATGTTAATGCTTTCTCGGCTCTATGTTATTCATGCTCTTCCCACCATCTGGATATCATTCCTTTGCCAAGTCCAACCCAAATGTAAATGGCAACCTCCAATTATACTTTCTCTTTGGTAGTCACTCTAGTAAGAACTCTGGCAGTTGCAAGGTGCAGGCATCTGTTTAAGACAGCTCAAAGCAAGAGTGGGTAAAGGAAATGGGAAAGATCCGGTATGAAAAGCAATACCAGTATAAACTGAAAATTTATTTAAAAATAAGAAGACAGCTCCAGCAAACAGATGTTTGTAAGAAGTCCCTGATGAGCAATGCCATCATAACCAGGGACAGAACAGTCAATCAAGTACAACCGGGTCTAAGGAAGACTAACTAAGATTAGAAATGCAAGATGTGATGCTGCGTCCTCTGGCACCTGGACTGATGGGATTCCCTTGAACCCTGTCTGCTCTATTTTCCCCTCCATTCATCTATCTTCTCTTCTCTATCCTGTGTGTCCCATCTTAATCAGCAAGCACAGTGGCTACACTAGATATTGTGACGCCAGGACACTCCAGCTCCAGGACCCATCAGTAACTGGTGCCTTGCCTTGTTGAAATCATTAAGAGAAGAATGACATAGGACTCATGAGATGAGGTGTCGCTTACCTTCTTGTAGATGGAGTGTGGCTCAGAAGTCCTTGAGTAATCTTAGGATAGGGAGCTATTGAGTGAAAGCCCTGCCTAGACTAGTTAGTGGACACAGTTTGCAAAGATGAAGAGTGAGGGCAGTTCATGCAATGATTTGGAACAAGATTGTTGATCGTGGTCAGCGGATATTGTTTTAGATCAGAAAGGAAATGGAGCTGAAACAAACAAATCTCAAATCCATTGTCAGCTAATCAATCCAGACTCACAGTGGCTCCATGTGTTAGAGAGTAGAACTACTCCATAAAGTTCTCCTGACTATACTTGGATCCACAATTAACACCCTTGGTACCAGTAGTCAGGAAATCAGGTGACATATTGCATTGGGCAAGTCTGCTGTCAGGGATCTCTCCAAATGACCAAGAAGTAATGATGACAGTTTAAAGACAAAGGTGTGTGTGTTTTAGGCCATGGTCTTTTTCAGTCACTTACTATGCATCTGTGAAGTAGACAATGAATAAAGATGAAAGAAGATTGATGCCTTCCAGCTGTGATGTTAAAGTATTGACTATCCCATGGACTGACTAAAGAACAAGCAGGTATGTCTTGGAAAAAGTGCAGCCAGAGTGATCTCTGAAAGGCAAGGACAGCGAAACTTCATCTCACAACCTTTGGACATGCTTCTAGGAGAGGCTCTTCCTTGGGAAGGAGCATCATGCTTGGAAAAGTGAAGGGTCAGCAAAAGAAAGGAAGACCTTCAATGAGATGGAATCAACCAATAGCTGATCCTCCAACAGGTTTTCAGAGGTTGAAAATTGCCCGTGAGGAGATTGCCCATCTTTCTCGCTTGGAGCAGCTGGCAGGTTAAAATCATGTGCCATTGGATTGGCAGTGATACTCTTTACCCTTTAGACCATTATACTCTTCCCAAATGCATCCATCATCTTCAAGCAGAAGAGAATGGTCCCTTTATTCTAGTGATTTTCGACTCCAGAGTCTAGGTATGTAACTGACAAATACTTACCCTGCATCTGAAGGTTAAAAGAAAGAATGTGTAGACTCTTTCTCAAGGGTCTCTGCCTTGTTGAGATAACCTTTCAGGCTTTTTAACAGTGTGCTATCCAGTGTTCTCCCTTTGCATGTACAAAAGGGAGAGAAACACCTCAGCACCCATTTAAATGTCAGATACCAGTTTGTTAGAAAGAACATGTATCATTGTATCTCTCTGCCCTGGTCCTAAAACGCTGCTTCTGATAGGAAACTCTCTAGCTCAATAGTGACAGCAACACAGATGATGTTTCAGCTCAGGCCTCCACCCCTCCGCTGAGCTGCCAAGGTCTAAGCCTGTCACCCAGCACCCAAAATCTGCGGAAGGCACAACTTAATTGTATTTCGAAATGAAGCTGTTCTAAGCACCTAGTGAAATGGAAAGTGTACCCAGTCTAAGACTCAGCAAATTCTGTCTGCAGGAGTATACCCGGGAGAGTCCTTGCACATATTTACAAAGAGAGCTGTTTAAGGATGGTGTTCATTGTCACACTGGAGGAGTAAAAAGAATGCACACAAACTAAAAGCTCATTTATGAGAAGAAAAAAGTGAATTCTGGTTTATTGATATGATTAACTAACATGGAATAAGTTCCTGTCTAGGGAGCTCTGGTGGTCTAGAAGTAAAAGATTTTGCTGCAAACCCAAAGGCAGGAAGTTCAAGTCCAGTCAGCTGCTCCATGGGAGAAAAATGGACAATCTCCTCTTGTGCAATTTTCAGCTTCTGAAAATTTGCTGGAGGATAAGCTGTGAGGTGGTTCTGACTCAATGACACATATATCAACATGGATCTCAACACACTGAATGAATAAAGCAAGTAAGTAGAATAAAACTGATGGTGTGAGAGTACTTAAGTGAAAAATCAAAAGCATGAAAAGTAAATGGATATATTTGAGCAATGTGTGTGTAGTGAGTCCCTGGATGGTGCAAATTAATAAAGCATTTGTCTGCTATCTGACAGGTTAGTGGTTGGAGGCCATGTCGAGGTACCTTGGAAAAAAGGCATGGCAATCCACTACCGAAGAATCAGTCTGAAGTCCAATGGCAACTTAAGCTCCGTGGCAATAAACAACAATTGCTTTTCAAGATAGAAAAAGACATGCAAGATTGGAAAGGGGGACGTATCTCTGGTGGCCTTGTGGTAAGAAGCTGTGATCACACAGGCACATGGTTCAAATCCACCAGCTGCGCTGTGAGAGAAGCATGGGCAATCTCCTAAGCGATTTATTGCCTCTGCAAACCTGCTGAGGGTCAGCTGTGGGCTGGTCCCAACTCAATAGCACAACAACAACAACAAAGTAAAAACCACCAACATTTATCACTGCTTAATCATCCAGTGACCACATTCCCCTTGGGAACCCCGGGAAATGGGTCCTCCTGGAGCCTCCAGCTGCCAGATTGCTGTGAGCTCAGCTCCCTAAGAACTGAAGCTTCTTCAAAACTGGGTTTTGAAGATGTTCAATGATTTGCACTACTTCATGCTTTATTTTTAAAGCAATCCTTTTAAAGTAGTAAATGCACACATTTGAAAAGAATTAAAACTTTATGATTTTTAATAATAACTATAAAGCTTGTATAATTTTTAATAAATTCATTAGCCCCTTGTCACATTTCACCCCCAAAGCAGCCTCTTCGGAATTGTATGACTATTTCTTCTGCTTTTCCTTTGGTATTGTTAAGAGAAAGGCTTCTATTATTCCGGGTGGCTTTTCAGTGTTAGATATGTGCTTCCTGTTGCAACCCCCACCATTTCTCGTCCCTTTTCCTATTCTCCCAATATCATTACAATCTCAATTTGTTGCTAAATCAAATAAGTATTGATATCATTACAATTAGGTAAATACTGCTCACTTGCTAAACAGAGAACCTCATTGTGATTTCTTTTTACTTATTTTCCTATAATTTTGTTTTTCTGTGTTAATTGCTCATTTTGGGGGTGGGACAAGTGAAAGCTTAGTTTCCCTTGAAGTAATTTGATTTTGTTTAAATACCTCCATAGCTGTCTAAAACTCATTTTTCAAACATTAACCTGTAATCTGTCAATTACTATAATTAGTTGTGGTAGCAGTTGCATTAGTAGCATTCAAATAGAAAACCTCATTCCTGGAATAGTATACATATTTGGATCAAGAATGTAACTCAAGCCAGCTACCATAATAAGAAATACTCTCAATCGTTGTTGTTGTTGCATTCTGTAGAATCAGAAGTGAGTCATAGCTGACACTCCAGAGGGGTTTCAGAGACAGTTTAACTGGAAGGGAGGTGATTGTCCATCTTTCTCCTGCAGAGCAGCTGGTGTATTCAAACTACATGCTTTTGGGATGGCAGTGTGGCTCCTTACCATTAGGCCACCGCAGGTCCCTTTTCAATCATTAGTCATTTAAAAGATTTAAATAGAAATTAACAAAACCTTAAAATTTTATGTCAACAAAATGACACCTTTTTGTAGTTATTGAAACATCTGTGAAACTTTATTGAGAGAATTAAGCATTTTGAATAATTAAAGATCTGAATAAATGGAAATAAATACTACTCTCTTGGAAGAGATGATGAAATATTATAAAGATGCTAATTCCTTCACGTTAATATGCTAATTCAGTATAATTCTTTTTTAAAAAAAATCCTAAAAGCAGAAAATAATTGTTTGCTAGATTGTGAGGCAATTGGAATTCTTTTTAAAAAATTTTTTTATTTTATTATTTTTGTGTGTGTACCATCAAATCAGATCTGACTGGTACAGGAAAAGATTGCCCCTCCTTCTCCAGGAGAGCATCTGGTGGATTCAAACAGTGTACTTCTGGGATTGCAGTGCAGCTTCTTGCCACTAGGCCACCAGAGCTCCCTGCAATTGGAATTCTTATGCAATGTTTATAAGACTATAACATTGTAAAACTGCTATAAAAAATGGTAGGGCACTTCTTTTTTTTTTTTCTTGTTCTATGTTGATTTTTTTTTCTATAATTATATTTTATTAATTTTCATAAACATTTACAGAGATTTTGGGCTTCCACTCATTCATTGTTGCACTATTCTCTCTACCCTCCTCCCAGTTTGTTCTTGTCCAAATGCCACTGTGCTTGTCAAAGCCAGTTCTGATTAATCTTCTTTGTCAGTGTATCCTTTGCCATTCCCTATCACTCCTCCCTGAGAGAGACTTCACCCTGGGTCATAAGGAAAAGGGGACGGCGTATTCTCTTAGCTACTTCCTGCTGAAAAGGGACGCTGTGGGTTTCAGGGTGAAGATCTTCTCTCACTACTCTAAAGGGCCCCTTTGGCAGTAGGAAACACATAGACTATTATGGAGATTGATTTTGGAATTCAGATGCACTCTTATTGATTGTGCTTGGCTGTACATGTACATATCCTTCAAGATGTATCATGGGGGTGTTGCAACCTAGAAGACACAAATTTGACTAACAAGTTATAAGTACATGAGTCCAATAATTATGGAAAAGTAAAAGAAAAGATTCTTTCATTGTTTTACAAACCCTCCCCCAGGCCCCCTCCACCATGCAGCCCTCGCTCTAGTCTCCTGTGATGACAGAAATACCCAGTTACATCTCTCTTTTAGACGGTTCTCTCCCTCCTCTGCTTCAGTGCAGTATACATTATTGAACGGTAGGGCACTTCTTAAGAAAGCTATAGATAACAGATCTTAGACTTTCTAGTCTCTTTTCTATCTCTTTATATTGGGGCATTTTACTGGGTGGATCATAACAAACTATGGCTAACATTAAGAAGAATGGGAATCCCAGAACAGTTAGTTGTGCTGATGTGAAACTAATTCCTCGACCAAGAGGCTGCTGTGGGAACAGAGGAAGGGAACACTGCATGGCTTAATATAAAGAAAGATGTGTATCATTTCAAATATATATATATATAATTTCACATGTGATCAGAGGATTATCCTTTCTCCATACCTATTCAGTCTGCATGCTGAGCAATTATCAAGAAGCTGTACACTATAACGAAGAATGTGGTCTCAGGAGCAGAAGAAGAGTCAAGAACCTGTGTTATACACAAAACACACTTTGCTTGCTTAAAGCGAAGAGGGCTTGAAACACTTGCTGTAGAAGATCAAAGACTATAGCCTTCAATATGGATTACATTTCAATATCAAGTAATGAAAAACTTCACTATTGGACCAAAAGACAACATTACAATAAATGAAGAAAAGATTGATGTCAATGATTTAATCTTGTTTGGATTCACATCAACATCTGTGGTACCATCATCTGAGAAATCACAAGATGTGTTGCATTGGGAAAATCTGCTGTCAAAGACTTCTCCAAAGTACTAAGGAGTAATGATGTTTGTCTAGAGACTAAATTACACCAGATTCAAGCCATGATCTTTTAAATTACCTGCTATATATGCAACAATGAATGAATGAAAACCCAACTTTTCTTTAAACTTTTGTTAAAAAAATTTTTTAAAAAGAAAAAAAAAACTTTCTATGCATATAAAAGTTGGACAATGAGTAAGGATGACAGAAGATTAATTGATGCCTTTGAGTAGTGGTGTCAGAGAAGAGTACTAAGTATCCCATGGACTTCCATGAGAACAAACAAGTATGTTTTGGAGAAAGTGCAACCAGAGTGCTCCTTAAAGGTGGGAATTGGTAAGTTTCCTCTCAAATACTGTAGGCGTGTTGTAAGGAAAGGCTTGTTCTTGGAGAGGGACATCATGCTTGGAAAGGTGGAGGGTCAGCGGAAGAGAGGAATACCCTCAATGAGACAGACTGATACAGTTACTAAAGCAACGGGCTCAAGTAGGTCAGAGATGAGGAAGGCACAGGATAGGACAGGGTTCAGATCTGTTGTTCATTAGGTCACTATGAGGCGTACTAAACTCAAAGGCACCTCACGACAATAACATATATTGGGACTGGTTCAAAGATTTCCTTAAATATTTACTAGGTGATTTATTAACCTTTGTAGCGGCTGCTTATTTTAGAATTTGCAAGGGGCTTTGTGATTCTTTGTTTCTTTTTAAGAGATCTAATGATAGTCCCTAGGTAGATGCACTGCTCACCCAAAAGCTGTACCACTCAGGCAGTTCTAATTCACCCCCTGTTCTACAGGGGAAAGAAGAGCATTCTCTTATTGTGCAGTTGGCAGCCTTGGAGATCCACTGAAAGGTCAACTAAGGTTCCAACTCTACAACAATGAAGGGATGGGTTATTTTATTAACTTAAGGTGATCTTGTCTTATCGCTGAAATATTAATGCAAATGGGTTTCTATTATGCCCGTGTTCCTTACGTCTTCTCTGCAAATTGCTTTTCCTCTGATTTTCTTTGGCCCATTTGTTTAGTTCCTGACTTTCACGTGCTTTTCTGAAAGATCTCACCGTTCTTAGTTTTAAGATACTCATGATGCTGGATGTTCTGATACCAAGTACGTATGCAAGTTTTTAGAAACTGTATGGAGCAGCCACGATGCCTTGCTGGGGAAGGAAAGCCATGGAGCTGGGTAGAATCTGAAGTTTGGACAGATGGGGACGCTGCAGATGGGGTTCATTCAGAGCCCAGGAAGGTGCTAAAGAAACCACCGTTGCTTTTGGAGCATCCTACATGACTTAGCATTATTTGTACGAAATGTTTCCTTCTCACAGAGAGATCTCATTGACTTTCTACAGCCCTGGTAGGGAGCTTTGCAAGAGTTTTTTTCAGAAGCCAAATCCGTAAATATTTTAAGTAAGAAGAAATAATTGGTATTGTAACAGCATCCCAAACCAACCCCACTTTCATTGAATGCATCCCAACTCATCGAGACCCTCCAGCAGGTTTCTAAGGCTTAACAGGAGACTCTCCATCTTTCCTCCAGAAGTACGGGTTCAAACCCCCGATGATTCAATTAGCACCACAACATGTAACACACTACATCACTGAGTTCCTTCTTAGGCATGTAGATCACCCTAAAATTGCCTCCCAAGACAAGTTCATGACTTGTAAAATGGATTCTTTCCTCATCAGACCTCCATGAAGTACATAGAAGAGATGAACAAGGACTCTGAAGTATTTAGAAGAGATGGCCTTGAATTCGCTGAGATGTGGAAGAAATTACCAAGAACACAATGATTGTGTAGAAGAGATGGTCAAGAATACTATGTGGTTGCAACTACTTTACTATATTTAGAAATTCAATCAACTCCTTAAAAGATTGTCAAGAACATGATGATTTTCTAGAAGAGACCATGATAAATCCTATGAGGTATGTGGAAAAGATGATCAAGAACTCTATGAGGTATAAAGAACAGACTGATACGTCTGTTAGCACATAGACGGAAGCCAGAAGAAGGGAAGAGGTTTGGCCAGCAGCCTAGCCCTGATTTTTTGATGGGTCTCATGATCAGACACAGTGCCCTGAACAGAACCCTATCACACATTCCTTTTACACTACCAACCATTACAGTGTTCTAATTTGAATTCTAATAGAAATTAACAGAGCTTGTATAACACCAAGGACAAGGTGATTTTGAGGTATGTGGGATTGGGTGAATTTCCAAGCAAAACCAATAACCTCTTGACAAGTCTAACTCCAAGTCCATAAATCAGTAGCATAAAACTTTGAATCTTTTGCTTGCCTCTTCTGGATTTTTCTCCTTGAAAACACTGTCATTTCCTTTCTCCTTTTTGAGTACAACTGCAGAAACTTCAGCAAGCTATGGTTAGAAAACCCTCATCTATACCATATCAACACGGCAACTCCAGCAAGGCTCTAAAGAAAGGGAGATTATGGTGCAGTGATTAAGAATAAAGCCTTGGTCCTGAGATAGAACTTGGTGAGACCATGAGTTTGCTAATTAATAAATACTAATAAATACTAATAAATACTTTTTATTTCCCTGACTTAGTACTTTCCCCCCTCTGTAAACGGGAATAAAGTAGTAACCATGTCATGAGCCCAAATGAAAAAAGGAGAAAGTCTCTAAGGTGCTACCATTGAACTTCCATTTCTAGCAAGATGCAAAACTCTTAATTATCCTGGGGGTGTTTGACGTGCAGGTTTGCTCTGTCCCTGGAGTGAGGCTAGCCAGCCTGAGCCTAGGGTTTGAACCAGGAGACGGCCTTAAGCCGAAGGAAGCTGGGAGGGAAGCGGCCATGTTGTTCCTGGTTTAGCTGGTGCCTTCACGGGCTCGTGGGAAGCTCTACTTGCCAGAAGGCAGGAGCGTGGTGGTGGGGAGTGCAGGAATCGTGGCAAGCTTTGGAGTGGACTGCTTTTCCGAGAATGTGTTTGACGTGTAGGTTTGCTCTGTCCCTGGAGTGAGGCTAGCCAGCCTGGACCTAGGGTTTGAACCAGGAGGCGTCCTTAAGCCCAAAGGGCCCTCGGGCCTGTGGCCCTCGGCCAGGTTCAAATTGTCTTCCTGTCAAACATTCTTCTAGGTGGTATAGCACTGGTCTGTGCGTTGCTGTACAGACTCGACGGCATTAAACAACAACAACAACAAGGTTTTACATTCTAGATAAAAACATAAACTTTTACATTTTTATTTGTGCTTATAAAATAAAAATAAAACCTCAAAAAGACAAGGATGTATTTATCCAAGGATCTTGAGGGTATTTTTAAAAATTTTTAATTTGTTTTATACTGGTTTATTTTTTAATTGAGCATAGACTATGAATCCTTAGGCTCATATTACATGAGCAGTATAACTGGGGTTCAGCTTAGATGAGACCTTCAAAGGGTTGGGAACTTTAGTAAATGGTTAGAAATAGAAAGATATTTTCTTGACACTCAGGGTAGTGGCCAAGACATTTTGACTACCTTCTTGTGGATGCTTGGGAAGTGGAAAGCAAATTTTGTTGCTGTTGATTGCTTGTATCAAGGAGCTTGATCTCACTTGGATTTGGTTTTTATATTTATGGTATTTGCTTTGTTTAGGAAGTCCTCCAGCCAAGAAGTTAACATCAAGTGTACCATGGCTGAATGATTTGTAGTTTTTGCTAAAAACCAAATCAAACTCTATCCTGTGGTGACAGATATGGCCTCCCTTTAGGTGACACAAGATCCTACAATGTCTCATCAACAAAGTTCCACCCAATCTGAGCTGCAACCAAGCAAGACAGCATGAGAGTCAGAAGAAAGCATATAACACAAATATCCCATAGAGGAATGAAACGTGTTTCAAATAAATAAAGCCATATAAAGAAAGGATAAGATGCCAGCAATAAAGTGTTAGCACAGCAGCTTGAATGTCCCAAGCACTTGCTAAATGTTAGCTATTTCTCATATTAATAGGAGGGTCATATTTTAATAGATTCAGGAGGAGGGGAAAATAAATCTGAAATACAGCTCTTATACTGACTGCTGGTAACCTTCAGACACAGCCCTCTGTAGCCCTGAGGAGCAGGAGACCATGTCTGGAAGGACAGGCAGACTGATGGACGGTGGTTTAGGAAATCCTCCTTCTCTATTCCCATCCTCACTTCTTTTCAGACTCCTAAATGACCAATTGGAAATTGATCGTGAATCCGTCTTCTCAAGGCTATTAGTGAGGAGAATAGTTTGGGAAAAATGGAAAAGCTTGCTGTAAAATTAGTATTGTGACAATAATTATTTAAGAAAACAGAGAGAGAAAGGAATGAAGTCACTGATGTCACACCTTCTAGCTGTTATTTTGATGTTTGGTCCCCTAAGAGGTCTGTCTGCTGCGGCTTTAGAAAAGAGTTACTTTGTTTTCACAAAATCCAACACTCCAGGGCCAGGGAAAAATTTGGGGTTCATATAAAAAATGGAGAGTGCACTGAGAAGTCAGAGTATGGACTCCCTGATGGGGTGGGATGGAACTTGAATTTATCTCTTGCCCTTCTGTGAAACGTATAAAATGCTTCATAGAGAATCTTATTGGCCAACTCTTATATCATATTGTTTACAGTTCCACCAGATTGCACACACACAAATAAATAAATGGCAGAGTAACAACTTTCTTCTATAGAATGCAAAGAGACTAAAGAGTCATATTTGCCACAATAAAACAAAAATCTGGTTGCAGCCCAGTCTACTGATCCCTCTGTGTCAGAATAGAACTGGATCCCACGGTGGTTTGCAGTGGCTGGTTTTTCAGGCATGCACAGTCAACTCTTTGTTCTTCGGCACATCTGAATGGACTTGACACACTAACTTTTCAGTCAGCATCTGAATGCATTTATCATTTGTTCCATCCAGGGACGTCTTTGTTATAACACTCAGTCCAGCTCACTACACGAGGACCAGAGGAGATTGACTAGGCCAAACTTCTAAGCAATTGACTCTGCCCTGCAGGTCACTGTTCCCAGGGTCCATCCTAGTAGAAACTAGTCAAACGTGGGATTTGAGTTTACTATAGATTTCCACCTGCTCAGGGTCAGCTGCCCCCGTTCTATCCTGAGATAGTCTTTGCATTGCTGCCCTAAATAGGACATTTTAAACAACTTGCACTGCAGAGATTGTCAGAGTCAGGTATTTGCCAGTCACTTAATCTGCTAGAAAGTCTTTGGTGTGAGATGGCAATCAGACCTCATCCATCAGTGTCTCCTCACTAGGGCCAGCCCAGCCTGACTCCCCATATCAATTTGTGTTAGTCTAAGGATCCTCTGAGGTGCTTGCACTTCATTGTCAGGACTTCTAATCTAGTAACCTATTTGTCTAAGTGACAGCCGGGGACATGCAGACAGAGGAAGCTGGCGGGGTTTGAGTTCAGCGGGGCCAGCTGGGCAGGGTGTTCCCATTGGCAGAGTGAGTAATAAAGCTCATTCTGGAAGGCAGGAGCTCATCCCTTTCATTTCACTCCAACAACACAGCTTCACAGAAAGTCTCTGCTTTACGGACTAGGAGCATGTGGATTTGTGTCTTGGCTTTCAAGAGCTTTGGTAATTTGGTCAACTACCTCAGTTTCCTCATCTGTCAAATGGTGATAGTCACCTCTTCCAGCTACTCTGTAAAGAAAGAGGGGTTTAACACAGGGAAGGCAGGTTAAGGATTTTACTGTGTCACAGGAAAGTATGTGCAGTAAGTCTCAACCTCTTAATTGTTACACTTCCATTTGGGAATAAAGTTTCTTTGCAATCTTAATGAAATAGGATTGATGTAATGAATTTTTAATCAATCCCTTTCGAAATATAAGGTCGTTGTGTTGTTTGGTGCCGTCCAGTTGGAACTGATGCACAGTGGGGCCTCCAGTGGGTTTTCAGAGGCTACAAATAGCGTGGGGGGAGATTGCCCATCTTTCTCCCATGGAGCAACTGTTGGCTTCAAATCGCCTGCTTTCGGGTTAGCAGTGCAACTCCTTACCGCTAAGTCACCAGAGCTTCTGAGTTAAGGAACAGAGGCTGAGTAGGTAAGGACCTCCTCTCAGAGACTATGGAGAAACCTTCCCCCCAAAACCAAAGTCCTGAAGTTAAGACTTTTAGCCTCCTGAATTTCTGTTCTTTAAAACCATCCCCTTGTCATATTGCTGTTACAGAAGCATTAGATAACTAGTTGGTGTTTAGTCTGTTTTTAGAACAGGGTAAGCAAGAGGAAAATTATTTAAGGCAGGAGAAGAGGACGCCAGCTTTTTAAATGATGGATCTTATTGTAATTGAAATGGGAGTCTTTAGAGAATTGTAAGCTCAGGAAGATCATTCAGTGGTAGGGAACTGAGACCTTGGAGGCCGGTCCTGCTGTCATCACCATCAGTCCCCTTCTGCTTCTAGATTCACCATTGCCTCCATAACACCTGACTGTTAGACTGTCCCCCTTTCTCCTCTCCCTCACTTGTGAACTTGATAGTTAGCCTATGATGCCACTTTAACAGAAATTTCTTTCTCACTCAGACCTAGTTTTCAGCACCAACTTAACGGCTCATTCTGCATTTCCCATCGATGCACGTGTCGCTCCCTCTTGCCTCATAGTCTCTGTTGATGCTTAGTTTCCTAAGCTGCAAAGAAGTGAGGTGCAGAGGTTCATGCTCTATCCAAAATGAATTTTTTTTTTAAAGAGCCAAACCTTCTGCCATGGAAGCGATCCTGATTCAGAGCAGCCCTATAGAAGAGAGCAGAACCACCCCTGAGGTTCCCAAGGCAGTAATGTTTACAGAAGCAGATTGCCATGTTTTTCTCTTGCACAGCAGCACATGGATTTGCGCTGTTACCCTCCGGATCGCAGACGAGGGCTTTAACTACCTCTTCACCAGAGTTCTTTTCACAGAGCCTGATCCATGCTCTGTCTCTGCTACTGTGGTATAGCAAGTTTATTATCACCCAAAATTACTTTCCTAGGCCATTGCCTATGACTTTTGCTACATAGTTGGGGGAGAAACATTAAACATAAAAATAAGGTATGAGTCTACCCGTGAGGGGATTGGCCAGTTTAGCCATTCTGCCAGAGTTAAATGGAGCAGGTTCAACAGCAAAAATTAGGACTCTCACTATTAGCAAGAAAGCAGCAGTAGAGCACATCATGTGTATAGTTTGGGACCAGATATTCCTGCGCCTGTCAGGCCAGGTCTACATAAGAGCATCAACAGTCACAGCTGAAAATTAGGGAAAGACACGACACTGAACTGACCTGGGACTGCTGCCTTACCAAGCCTGAGTCAGAGACCCTTGCCCAAATTTGCTGGAGAACTGGTGGGTTGTGGGGAGATGCCATAATTGGCAAAACTAAAGAGCCTTGTAACACTGGCCTAAAACAGCAAGACTGAAGACCTAAGATCATACAAGCACACTTCACAAGTTATCCTGTCTGAGAAACCATACTCTGTTGTCAGTGTGAGTTGTAGCCTGTTAACTTTTCTAATAAATCCCATAATTGTAAGTATGGTTCTGTGAGGTCTGTGTAGCCATTACAAAGTATGTTCAGACCCAGGAGTAGAACAGCAGGATTCATGCTAGAAGTGAGTGTGGAGGCTGGGTGCCATGTCTGACCTTATGGGAACCGGCTTTGTACCGTGGATGCTGGTGATGGGGAGAGTTCTCCCTTTGTACTGTGGTGTTAGTAGAGGTCAGACTTGGCCATCTGCGCACTGCCACCCTCACTCTTTTTAGCTTTTTTTTTTTTTTACAGTAATTTAGGAATCACTGTTTCGCTTCTCTGTACCTCTCTGAATTCCCTAAACTATACCCTATTGGGGGTGAACCCAATAGCTTTTAAAGTTCCTTTCAGCTTTAATCTTCTAATATAAGGTAAAAATCATCTGTCCCCCCCCCCGAACCTGAGAGAAATAGAGAAAAATCAATAGGTAAGAGGGACACACCCTGTCAATTCAAGAGCAAATGACTCTCTAGACTGGATTTAGAAGCCCTGCTAGCCCTCCCACCAGCTCCACTAGCTCTTGGCATCCAGTAGGCTTGTTTGCAACATGCATATGTCATCCAGGAAAACAGTATACACGTTGGTGTCACTTAATTGGAGACTTGCCTGGTGTTTGTACTTAAAACCAAAGACTTGGAACTGGTTGGCCTCAAATTTAGATCAGCCAAAATATGAAATTATTCTCCTTATATTTTGTCCTACCCATTAACATTTAATAAGGGTAATATATGTCTATCAACTAGTCACACTGTAGAACTACATGATGTAGAATTGAGCATCTTCTCTAATATCTTCCATTGATAATCACAATACAAATTTTAGTACAAATTAAGTCTATTTTTAACACATACACATTTTTTCACATAAGAATGTACTAGAAATGATTTTTTAATGTGGTAAGCTAAATATATGACCCTATGTTGTTGCTGTGTACCATAGAGTCAGTGCCGACCCATAGCTGACTCTCCAGAGAGTTTTCAGAGGCAGTTAATTGCACGGAAGGAGACTGCCTATCCTTCTCCCAGGGAATGGCTGGTGGTCTCGAACTGTGTGCCTTTGTGATTGCAGCACAGCTTATTGTCATTAGGCCACCAGAGCTCCTTTATGACCCTATAGATATGTCCATACCCTAATTTTCAGAACCTGTAAAAGTTACTTTACTTGGAAAAAGTGCTTACAGATTTATTAATTTAAAGCTTCTGACAGTATCTTGGATTATCCAAGTTGATAAAAAATGCAATTATATGTATCTTTCTAAAAGAGAGGTAGAGGACAATTTTTATACATATGGTGAGGAAGGCCACATGAAAGATGGTGCAGAAAGATTTTTAGGATCTGACCTTGATGTTTGGAGTGATAGGCCCACAGGGAAGGAATGCCAGGGACAGCCTAAGATGGATAAGCAAGGAATTGAGTCTCCCAGAGACTCCAAAGAGAAAAGAGCCTTTTCAATATTTTTATTTGGGTCCACTATCAATGATTTTAGGCTTCTGATCTCCGGAACTGTGAAATTATAAGTTTCTGTGGTTTCAAGTTACCTGGTTTACTGTAATTTATTATGATAACATAGAAAATGAATGCAATTCTTAAAAGTTAAAATGTGAAACAGCATTCTCTACCTTATCTCTCCCAAACCTCTTATTCAAGTTTATTCTGGAAATTGTCTTCATATTCCTAATATCTATCTGTCTGTCTATCTACCTACCTACCTACCAGTGACCAGGAGCTCTGGTGGCTTAGTGGTAAGGAGTTGCGCTGCCATACCCAAGACATGGGGTATGAATCCACCAACAATTCGGTGGCAGAAGGAGGCACAATCTGCTCCCGTGTGATTTACTGCCTCTGAAATCCCTCAGAAGGTGAAGATGGAATGCTCCTTGGAGTCAAGGATTCTGAAGCTTCGTCTGACATACTTTGGGCATGTTGCAAGGAGGCACTGGTCCTTGGAGAGGGACATCATGTTTGGCAGAGTGGAGGGGCAGTGAAGGAGAGAAGACCTTCGATGAGATGGATTGATTCTATGACTGGAGTGGTGGGAATGAGTGTGTTTGTGATGGCTAGGTTGGTACAGGATAGAACAGTGTTTAGAGCTTTTGTACATAGGGTTGCTATGAGTCGCAAGTGAATTAATGGCACATAACAACAACAGACACATATATATGTATATATACATGTATACATATGTATATATATGTATGTATATGTGTATGTATATAGATATAGATATATATATGTATGTGTGTGTGTGTGTGTGTGTATTTATCTATATATATCTCAGCAATTTACTCCTGTGAAATTTATAGCTTCTGAAAACCCATTGGAGGGCTCACTTTGATATGATGGCAATGAATTTGAGTTATCTATCTATAACATCTATATATACATACATGCTATAGATATTCACTATTGACTTCATTATATAGTTATTTTACCCCTAAATACTTGCACACAAACACATATGTTTATGCATGATTTTTTCTATCATACATTAATATTTCAAAAAGTTTACAATACAAATTTTGATCTAATGTATAGATATAATTTTAGTATTTTAATTCCTTTGAGCTGTGGTGCTGGGGAAGAGTATTGAATATGCCATGGGCTGCCAGGAAAACAAACAGGTTGGTCCTAGAGAGGGTGAAAGCAGGCTGCTCCTTGGAGGCAAGGATTCTGAAGCTTCATCTGACATATTTGGGCATGTTGCAAGGAGGAACCAGTCCTTGGAGAGGAACATCATGCTTGGAAGAGGGGAGGGACAGTGCAAGAAAGGAAGACCCTCGAAGAGATGGATTGACTCAGTGACTGGGGTAGTGAGGGTGGGTGTGTCAGAGACAATAAGGTGGGCACAAGACAGAGCAGGGTTCAGAGCTGTTGTACATAGAGTTGCTATGAGTTGCAAGGGACTCAAAGACAGATAACAACAAGAACAACAACGATGATAGGAAGGGAGCTTTGGTGGCCTGGTGGTAAGGGACTACACTGCAATCCCACAGGCATGTGATTTGAATCCACCTGCTCTTCCTTGGGAGAAAGATGGGCAATCTACTCTCATGCTATTAACTGCCTCTGAAAACCCACTGGAGGGTCAGCTATGGCTTGGTTCCTATTCGCTGGTACACAACAACAATGATAGAAACGATACGTATAGTTATTTCATGTGATGCACAGTGTTTCATTTTCTTTCTGCACAGCTTGTTTTTCATAAAGTTAACCATTATTTTTCAGGTTTTTATTTGTCCATTGTTTTATATATATATAAATATATATAAGGGTGAGCTGCTCTGTAGTGGCAACATGTCAGGCTGCTAACCAAATGGTCAGCCAAACATCAGGTCTTTCTACAGGAGAGAGGTGGGCCTTCCTTTAAAGATTTGTTGTTGTTGTTGTTATGTGGTCATCGAGTCGGCTCTATGTCCAAGAGCCCTAAACCTTGTTCTGTCCTGTGCCAACCTCGCTGTCTCAAACACATTTATTCCCACCACTCCACTCACAGAATCGATCCCTCTCATCGAGGTTCTTCTTCTTCTGCACTGTCCCTCCACTCTCCCAAACATGATGTCCCTCTCCAAGGACCAGTATCTCCTTGCAACATACTCAAATTATGTGAGACGAAGCTTCAGAATCCTTGACTCCAGGGAACATTCTGGTTTCACCCTCTCCAGGACAAACCTGTTTGTTCTCCTAGAAGTCCATAGTATATTCAGCACTCTTTTCCAGCACCACAGCTCAAAGGCATCAATTCTCTTTCTATCATCCCTATTCACTGTGCAACTCTCTGATGCATAGCACGTAATTGCAAAGACTATAGCCTGGATCAGGCACACCTTGGTCTCCAGCCTGACGTCGTTGCTCTTCAGCACTCTTGAGAGGTCCCTCACAGCTGACTTTCCCAATGCAATTCATCTCCTGATTTCCTGGCTGCTGTTAGCAAGAGTGTTGACTGTGGAGCCAAGCAAACTAAAACTATTAACTATCTCAGTCTCTTCACCATCCATATTGATGCTGCCAATTGGCCTAGTGGTGAGAATCTTTGTTTTCTTGATATTGAGCTTCAATCCATATTGAAGAATGCAGTCCTTGACCCTCTGCAGCAAGCGCTTCAGGTCCTCCTCAGTTTTAGCGAGCAGGGTTGTGTCATCTGCATAATTAAAGATTCACATCATTAAAGGCCTGGTGGAGAGTCACTATGAATTAAACTCGATTTGACAGCAGTTATACTGTGTCCGTATCTGAGGAGCTCTCGGGGCACACTTGATAACTGTTGGACGGCTAACCAAAAGGCCAGCAATCTCCTCCCGTGTGATTTACTGCCGGGCAGCAGTTGCATCTGGCAGCTCCTCTGTAGGAGAAATATAAGTCTATTCCCATTAAGACCTCTTGTTGTTGTAGTTATGTGCCGTCGAGTCGCTTGAGACTCATAGCGACCCTATGTACAAGAGCCCTAAACTCTGCTCTGTCCTGTGCCAATCGCACTGTCTCTGACACTCCCATCCCAAGTATCCCAGTCACTGAATCAATCCACCTCATAGAGGGCCTTCCCCTCCTGCACCGTCCCTCCACCCTCCCAAGCGTGACATCCTTCTCCAAGGACCAGTCT